>NW_022146057.1:662160-1137888 GCF_002938485.1 Sitophilus oryzae
CCGATTAAGGGTCGTTTCACACGTCTTTGTCAATCCTTTTTACAGGAGCAGATTTGACATTAAGATTGTGATTAGAAGAGTATGATTAATTCCTCCCCCCCACCCCTAATTGATTAATGATTACTCACTTCTCCGGATATTTTACTTTAATTCAGTCATCTTGTAGGGGAGACCGGTATCAATTGTAACAGGGGTCAATTGTAACACTCGTATTTGCAGATCCACCTGTTATCCAAAGAAACAACTAATTGCACCGCCGTGTTCCTTTAGACACCCGACTGAATCGGCAACAGTGCAACAGTCATTTAATTTTCACTGTTCGTGTATGGTCGTGAATTTGTGCTTTTAATACTAATTTGTAAGTATTTTACCTATTATCAAAATGTAAATCGTTCGTTTATGATTACGTACAGGTCCTAATTGTTTAGTATGCTAAAATTAGTGTTTCTTCACAAACATTTCAAGCTATATTGAAGTTTATGAATTTGAGGTTATGTATAAATAATTTGCGCGGGTATTTTCTGATGTGCCCTGGTGTCGGTGGTAACATTTGCATAGGTGGCGTTTGTAACATGTTACAACTGACACCAGTTCGGTAGCCACTGTTAATTTTTAATAAACAATCCGCTAATATATTGCTCTTACTATAGGATAACTCACATATTGTGAAAAAAATGGTCAAACCGAGGCCAAGAAAAACGAATAGAGGCGAAATTTCCCGAGAATTATTTGAAAGAGCCGCACATAAAATAATAAATGAAAATTTGTCTATAAGATCAGTCGCAAAAGATTATGGAATATGTCATGTGACATTGTATCGTTTTGTAGCAGCGTTGAAAAATAATACCATACCGACAATTGGTTATAAACCTCATAATAAAGTCTTCACAAGAGAACAAGAGGAGCAGTTATCTCAGTATTGCGAGGATTCTGCAAAGCTTTATTTTGGATTATCACTAAAGGAGTTACGCAAATTGGCATATCAATTTGCCAAACAGATTGACTAAAAATTTCCCACTGGGTGGGAACTAAAGCAAATGGCACCAAAGACTGGCTTACGGCGTTTTTAAAACGAAATAATAAACTGTCAATACGTACGCCAGAAGCAACTAGTCTTGCTTGCGCAATGAATTTTAACCGGGAAAAAGTAAAGAAGTTTTTCGACAATTTAGCAATGGTAATGGATAGGCATCAGTTTACTCCAAACAATATCTACAATGTGGATGAAACTGGCTGCACTACAGTGCAAAAACCTGGTAAAGTAATTTCAAAAAATGGTATAAAACAAGTTGGCGGTATTGTATCTCAGGAAAGAGGTTCCTTGGTAACAATGTGCATAGCCATAAATGCACTTGGGCAGAGCATTCCACTAATGTTCATACTTCTGTTAAAGCGATACCATGAACATTTTGTAAGGGTAGTATTGGTGGAGGGAACAAAAGTGGTTGGATGAAGGAGGAAAATTTTCTTCAGTTCATCAAACATTTTGCAAAATATGCAAAACCCAGTGAAGAAAATAGAGTCTTACTAATTCTAGACAATCATAGTTCTCACCTATTTATTCAAACCAGTAATAGATTTTTGTAAATCAAATTTCATCACTCTCTTATCATTCCCTCCCCATACTTCCCACAAGCTTCAGCCGCTTGACCGAGGAGTTTTTGGACCATTTAAGAGATTTTTTAATAATGAATGCGATCAGTGGGTAGGATCAAATCCAGGAAAACGAATGATTGGTAGCTATAAACAAAGTAATGAAGATTGTCTCCAGTGTAGGACATGCAATCTATGGGCGCACAGTTCTTGTGCTAAAAACGACCCTTTGTTTATTTGTCACCATTGCCTTTCAGACTAATTGTCATTGAAAAGTAGTTTCTAGTGTTTTGTAATTCAAATATGAATAATTAAACAATATTTTCTTTATCCATGTACTTTTGTTTTTGCAATAAATGTGTTGAAAAATTGCTATGATCTTTACCAGATTCACTTTAAAACTGTAGTATATTTCATGTTACTATTGAGACGGTGAGCGTTACATTTGACACCTTCCCGGTGTTAATAGTAACACTCGACTTTTATTCTTATTTGTTAATTTTCTTCACGAGAGAAACAATATTCATCCATATATTTGTTAAAACTGTGTTCGCAAAGTACCATTTTAATTATTGACATACAGAAGTAGAGAAGATTTTTTTAATCATCGACACAAAAAAATAAAATATAAATTTTGTTACAATTGATACCGGTCTCCCCTACTCAAAAAAGCCTTTTAGATAGGGGTCGTCATTTTCTTGACAACTTCTTGATCTTGTCTTGATTTCAGGACAAGATCAAGACAAGAAATGATTTTTGGTTTTCAAGACAAGACAAGAAATTACTTCTCAAGATCAAGATTTCTTGACAAGAAATCAAGAAAATCTTGAAATTTCTTGAAAATATAAAATAAAAAAGAAATACTCATTTACTTAGGTATTTGTATATTATATGAATATCCATTAATTGCTGGATAAAAAATATTAATCAAACAATATTTGTACGAAGCGGCACTTTGTCGGATGTACAATGTCCTGACATAAGTAGGTACGTCCAAAGTCGGATGTCCAAAGTTGATATACTGTGGGCCAAATTAAATTGGAACCTTTTTTAATGCCTAATAATTTTTTAATATTTAAATGTTTTTTTTATAATTTTTTGGATATGTTATGGCCTACTTCCGTTATAAAAAAGTGGCATACAAACTTTTTGAATTAACGTAAAACTTTTAAAATAAAAAAAATAATACATTTTAATGTACGAAACTGAAGTAGAGTAGCTTTTATCATTGTTGTTTTGACTGTTTTTATCTGTAGTAGTATTATATATATCACCGTCACTACTGTCAAAGTCACTAATTAAACTTCTACGTCCAGGTGTCTGAGGTGGTAGGTATTCTGAACCAGATTCAATTACGAATGGCTCAGATTTGCTGCTTAACGAATCATCACAATCACTCATTTTAATGTTAGATAATAATAATTAACAAAATTATGTAAATCTGATGATTTTAACTACTGTAGTATAATGAGCCCAAAGTTTTTGAATTTTTTGAAAATTAGATGCCTGACCTTCGATTTTACGCATAAAGCATAAACATCACATTAACCAATCTCACCGCGACTTTTAAACAGGGGGTTCCTCTTTAATAAACGAATTTTAAACGGGGGTTCCTCTTTTGTAAAGATATCAGGAAATTTCAAGATTTCTTGAATCAAGACAAGAAATCAACTCTCAAGAAATGGCCAGGACAAGATTTTTTTTACTTCTTGAAAATATTTCAAGACAAGACAAGAAATTGCTTGTCAAGACAAGATTTCTTGTCTTGCCGATCCCTACTTTTAGATAAAAGTTTTGAGGTAGTTCTGATTTCTTCTATTTATTATGTTTTTTGGGTTGCTGTATTCGAATCTGATCTTTGCTAACAAAATTTCGTGACGGAACATGGAGGAAAATGCAAAAAAGTCGAAAAAAATGGATTTTTTAAAGGTTTTTTTGTGTATAACTACTTTAAAAATATCAATTTTTCGTAAATAATTCTTTCTATTCAAAATTAAAGTATATAATATAATGTATATATACTTTAACTTACTATAATTTTTGTTAATTAAGTTTTTTATACCACATACACATACAATTTTATACCACTTCCGATAATAAATTTATATTATACAGGGTATCTCAAAAAACATGTGCTCGTGGGGAGATTCATCACGTAAAAATAAGATTTATTTCTCATATCAACATAGATCCGATTCTGCTTTGTTTCGTAGCTACGGGGTGTTAAATTCTTAATATTTTTTTGATTTATTAGAATTTTCTTCCAAGTACCTTTAGCGTTTCGAATGAAAATTTGAGGGTAAAAGTTACTATAAATGCGACATATTTTAAAGCCAAAATGTCGACATATTCACCAGGGACGTGCATATGGGTTATCACTAGAATATTTAAAAACATGTACCCCACTGACTTTTTTTCTCTTGTTAGCGAAATAGTGTCAGCAGTTTAATGCCGATTAAAAGTTGTCTCTTGATATTTTGTCGAATTCGGCCTTCTTGGTGAGATAAAGAAAAATTTTCATTATTTGCCTTGATCCAAGTCTCTAATAGCAACCTTTAAACCGTTTTAATATGATTAACTTGCAAAATTTTTAAATAAGTACTTATTGATTCCTCATCAAAAAATATGAAAAAAGTTCCTATAAACATGAGTATGAAAATGCATAGTTTTAGAGCTACAGGATGTTGAAACTTTTTAATAAATTAGGTTTTTTGTTTATATAATAATTATCTTAAATACCATTATTATTTTAATTGAAATTGATGTAGGTTGAATTAATAGTAAAAATATTTAATGATAAATTAGGTAAAATATATATTTTATTAATTATATTTTTATTTTAATTTTATTGTCATTAATAAAACGTTTATCTCATCAAGGAGGCCGAATCCGACAAGATATCAAGAGATTAAATTTAATTGACAGTCAGTGGCACACATGTTTTTTTGGAGAATATTCCAGTGATAACCCATATGCACTTCCCTGATGAATTTATCGACACTTTTTAGCATTAAAATATGTAGCACTTATAGTAACTTTTGCCCTCAAAATTTCATTGGAATCACTAAAAGTACTTGGAATAAAATTATAATAAATAGAAACAACAACAACAAACAACGCTTTATTGTGCAAAAAAACCAAAACAGCTTCTTCGACAAAGCACTCACAAAACAAACAAAAGCACAAAAAAATATACAAACAACAAAAAATACACAATACAAATCATACAAAAAAATTAAGTAATTAAAATTACAAACAAAACATACATGGACAATTGTAGAACAGTAAGGAGTAAATAGATATAATTTTTAACAGTTGTGTTGCTGAACATATTGTTGATAAAGAACATTGTATATATCTTAATAATTTAAAATTAATTAAACAAGTCTCAAATTACAGGCAATTAGATGCATATGAAAGCATCAGAATTAATAAATGTAAAGATAGTATGAACAGAGTCAACGGTCCAATTCCTTCAAGTTCTTTGTTCCTACTACTCTAGTGGCGGAAATTAACTGTTACGCTCAGTTGGCTCTGACTCGGTTGGTATAGATTTTTGCCACGCCCACTCTATAAACGCTCAACTTGTAGATTGTACTTTTTCATTATAATCATCTGCTGATGATGCTAACATGGTTAGCGAAACGCGCGTCCAGTGTAAATAGTAAAGTGTTTTGGTGTATTGTGGTGATTTAGTGTAATTTTATTTTGCTGTGTAACTCCAAAGGTTCCAACCCTCAACTGTAATAAAGAGACCTAGAAGAAGAGCAAACCTGAGTTGGGATCATGATACTAAAAATTAACAGGGATAACATGGGCCCGCATAGCCAACAACACACAACAATGGGTCCAACTACAATGAGGTTATCTGAATATATGAGGGAGGCTACACCATACTTCGACATGGATGAATAAGCTGAAAATAATGATGATGATGATAATCAGACTTTTATAATTTTAAATTTAGCAAAACAGATAATAATTTCTACAGATAATTAAGTATTTGAAAATAATATCTCAAATCATTATATTTTAGATCAAAAATTCCGAATATATACATATACGTATGGATCGAACGCTTAAGCCGTGAACACACTATACACACCCGTTTTATCAGCATTATCACATGAATGCTGTTAAACAAGCAAACAGAATGCAATATCGAGCTGTCAACTCGAGAGCAAATTGTAAATTAATTTTCAATAACGCGGCGCTCGACGTGCAGAAGCGATATATCAAAGCGAATTCCTGATTGTTCCGTGGATCGGGAGTTCTAGCGACAACTATTGTTCGCAGTTTATTAAGGGTAACGGCTTAACTGTTCCCTCCTTATATATTCAAAATTAGAACGATTATATTGTGGTGTTTGTGTAAGGGTAAACGGTCCTGATCCGCAGGAAGTGCCTATTGTATTGATAACAAAAATATAGTTCATAGATTTCTACGAAGCGATCTAACATAATTGAAATGAATAATATCTATCCTTTTGTGGCGGGTTCATTTCCTCAAAAAGAGTTCTGTATTTTTCACCACTAGAAGAAAATCTACAAAATGAAGTATAGTTCATATCTTAAGCTTTCTCCGTTACAGCGATGCCTGCTTTTACATATTTTCTTCTAATCAAAATATTTTAGGAACAAATATATTTATTTGCTATTTACAAATTTAGCGTTTGATTTATATAACCTATTCTCCTCAAATTTCCCAAAATATTGCTTCTGTCGGGCGCATCCGAGGTAATTCCCAATAAAAATTTTTTTTTTCAACACAACGTAGGTTCCTTTATTTCATTTAAATTGTTTATTGTTTGTTATACAGTTGACCAAAATATTACCTCTTCAACTTTGTTGAACGAAGTTGGGTTGTTATGCTACATAACAGAACTGTCCAGGTCGACACATACGTACCTACACTGATAAAAAGATAGACTTGAACTAAAGTCGTCATCGTTCTTGAAAAAAAAAAAAGAGGCAAGAGAATTTATTTTAGCGTAAAAGAAAATATTTCGCCTGAAGAAAACTCTCTTTAACTCAAGAAAACTGGTTCTCTTGAAAAATTCAAAATTTCTTTTGAATCTATTTTCATTCAACCAAGTGCAAGTTACTTTGTTTTAAGATAATAACAAAAATACGCTAGGAAGTACTTCATTCAAGAAACATGGCCATTTTTCCAATAGCTAAATACTCTTTTGATGAAAAATAATAACGACACGCAAAGACGATGACGAAGGATGGTATATACAATCAGTCTGCAGTCCGATCAGTCTCACGTCGCATTTGATAGGTCGCACATCATATTACGCACGGGTTTCTTTGCTTGGAATTTTCCACTTGGAATTTTGCATAATTTGTTTTTTAAACGCTTATCATATAACAAATTAGTGATCGTTATTAATATGTATTTGTCATTTTTTATGGACAAATTTTAGGATATATGGATTCTTTAAAGGAGTTTCGGAAAAAATGGAAATTAGAGCATTTATTTGCTTTATTTGAAGGTAAAAGACATTTACCTAATGCACCTCTTTAGATAATGCATGCCTGACTATAGTCTATTTTTTTATGCAATCAATTACAGAAATTTTAGAATTTCAAGTCGTATTAAAAAATTCAAAATGTGACCAAAGCTTATAATTTTAATAATTTGTTTGCTTTACTTTGATTAATCGTGATGTAACATTTTTTTGTAATTTGTAGAGTGATGAACCACCCCAAAAAATACCAAGGAGTGAAGAAGCAGAAATAACTACCTACTATCGAGGAAAATAATATCACTTTACTTACTACAGACTAGGAAACTACAGACAGTATATGATGTATAGACTTTTCTTAAATCAAAATAACTTTTAGTTGAGTCAATGGTATTCGCTATTGGTTTAAGAAAAGTGTCTCTTTAATCAAGAAATGTTCCTTTTCAATCCAGAATTTTTGCATGAATCAAAGAGACTATTGTTCTTGTAGCAAGAATTTTTTTGCATATTAATTTTGGGTCAAGAGTGAAATACTTTGGACAGATAGATTCTTCTATTCTCTAAAGTAATTTTTTAAAGCTTAAGAAAAGAGAGTTAATGCTTTGGGCAAAGAAATGTCGTTTTTGGCCCTATTGAAAAGCGCCAATCTTTTGGGTCAAAGTCATATTCATTTCGACTGAGAGATCCTTTTTTTCAGTGTACATATCCAATGCCGGTGATCCCAATTACCATTCTAGACAATTTATGCGTTGGAACAAATCTATGGACATTATTTAACATTTTTTTAATATTGAATTTTTTTCAAAGCTTCATAACTAAATTGGTGCCTATACATCACATCATGCATCTCTCTCCTAACACAAACACACTAGAAAATCAATAAAAATCAAAAGCAATTTTACTAAAGCTAATCTTATAATTCAAAAATTACCACCGCCCGCTCGCATTATCCTGAGCCTAGGGAGGGCCGCCAGTTTAATGGAATAACATATGAGAATACGTATGGTGTATGTTTGGTTGCCTTAATTTGGCCTATATGCCACCGGTATTACATTTCGACGAATTGTGCCCCAGAGTCTTCTCCTGTCGCGTCGGTGCCGACTACAAGGATAGATTAAAAGTAGTGACAGGACACACAGTTGAAACTGCGATATCACCGGCAATTTTAAGCACGTAAGTCATTTAAAATGCTAACAAGGATGCGGAGAGGGAAGGGATATACAGGGCGGTAATAATTTTCATATCCGGAAAATTATCCGAAAACAAATTGCCGAAAGTAAATCACCGAAGAATGTAGAATGAGTATAGGAGGGGAGTAAGCACCGCGACCTTACAGATCTATTGTGCCTCCCTCTTGAGTTATAACTCTTCATAAAGTCTCAGGGCTTTGACAAAAGCCAGTATCTGAGACGGTTTTCAGTAGTTAGTTTTCCATCTCCGATATCAGTGGTTCCAAAGTTTGTGGTTAGGCACGTTTTTAAGTTTATGGCACGAATGGTTGTCGTCTCGGTGCACCGAAGGATGAAGTGTTCTGGTGTTTCTCCATTTTTCCCGCAGAATCTGCATTCGCCATTGTTTCGTAGCTTTAATCTACTAAAGAAAAGAGACAGTGTCCTGGTAAAAAACCCTGTGACAGTCCGAAGACTGTGTTCTTACTTCGATATAAGTGTTCTTTCTTATATCAAAGAAAATTTGATTGATTTGATTTTTCTCGGTCGTAAGTTTTGAGAGAGATTTCTTCGAGTGCCTTAGACTCCCATTCCAGGTTACGGATGGAGTCTTCCAGGTTTTTGAGTTCGGCTTTAAGTTCCACTTGGGAAGCGGAACGGTTCTGGTAAATTTAGTAGAGTATTCGCGCCATTTCTAGCTAGATCGTTTGCTAGTTTTTTACCTTCTATCCCTTGATTGGCCAGAGTAGGAGAACTTTATTTTCTTTGACTAATTTGTTTAGCTTCTCTAAATATTCTTTGACCAACTTCAAATTGATAGTTACTGTGTTGATCGCTTTTAGTGTTGCTTTACTATCGGATTAGATGGCTATTTCCTGTTTCCGATAGTTCCTATCTAAGATAAGTTGTATGCATGTTTCGATAAGATTGAAGGATGCTGGAGTTGGTTGGGTTATTCCTGTGCCTGGTTTGATTTTAGAAGTATCAGTATACCACGTTATTGCATGGTCTTTTATTAACTGAGCAAATGTTTCTCTCTTCCAACCCTTTTTATTGCTTAGTCCTACAGTGAGGTTTTCTCAAAGTTGTACGTTCTTGGTATGTCATCCACTGGGATTTGACAAAAAAGAATTTTTCTTTTTAAGGTGTTCCAAGCTCCTGAGCTGGCAATTCCCCCAGTACTGTTTTCGTCAATGACCATTCTAATCATTGAATCATTGTCGCATTGGCATATCTACCGATCACAATTGTGCAGTGGTGTTAGGTCTAGAATGACCTCCATTGCTGTTATTGGGCATCTTCTCATGGCTTCTGCGATGCAGATGCATGCCAGTTTCTGTATTTTGACCAGGTTTTGCCTTGCTGTACGTTACTCTAGTTTTGGGTACCAAGAAACTGCTCTATAAGTCCTTAATACAGCTCCATAATAAATTTTAAGCTTCATTCAGAACCTCGCAATGAAGAGAATAAATTAGTGGTTTCAATTAGCGTAGAAGTTTGTTCCTTTATTTTCAATGTAAGCATTCAGAACGTCAAAATTAATAGCAGTCTTTTTCAATTAGTAGAAAGAGTTAACAAACTTTTAACTTTTCCACTAATTATACTATAAAATTTGCGAGGAATGTCATTTTGGTCTTTGATTATCATCCGTCAAGAGAAATTGTGGTAAAAAATCAAACGTTGATTGTTTTATAAAATACTAGCGTGTACCAGCGACTTCGTTCGCGTCGAATTAATCATTTGTAATGGTGATGATAAAGCAAAGCAAGGATTTCCATTAACAATCAAACTGGATAAAATTTTCTCACATTTATGTCAGCATGAGAAAAAACAATATAGCGATATTATTATATAACTTGGTAATATTTGAGGGCTAATTTCATCTCGTTAGAATTTGACTTTCGAAAAATCCATTTGCCAAAAGTAAGCTTTTTACGTCAAGCAGTTTAAGCCGAATCGTGGTTAAGAAATTACCCAACTTTTTGGAACATCCTGTATAATGTTTTAAAAAATTTCAAAATATGTAAAAAACCAAATAAATTATGCTTGTACAAGCGTTTTCCCGAAAGACTAACCGTTTTTTAAATAACAAATATTGTAATATGTGAAGTAGGGTGGTGCGACATTTGAAATTTAGAAAAAACAAAACTCCTGGGTGCGGAAAACTTGTCTATGATAGACCCAAGTATTTTACTCTTATAAAAAAAAATTATTTGACTTCATTTTCCACCTCCCCAAGGTCAATTAATGCATGAAGGGCAAAAGGTCGACGGGGAGGTGGATAATGAAACCAATTCGTTTTATTTCATTAGGAAAAATGTATTATCTTCATCAATCGAACCTCTACAACAGTCAGGCATCTTTCTTGAAAATTTTTTTTTGAAAAATTAAAATACGTCAGAAGTAAAAGTTTTGAAAATATTAGAAATTGTAGAGTTACTACTACTTACTCTGTTAGAGAATAGCTTACAAAGGCCACTACAATGGATTGTCTGCCAGTTCCATGCCAATGAACTCCCTTTAAGGCATTTAGTACAGCATTTGGATGGAACCACAACTGGCCCTCGAGGCTTTCAAGGACCCATTACCCATTGGAAAAGCATTGGCAAATTGTGAAAAACTTCCCTTTGTTACCTTTACAAGAATTGAATCTTCCATTCCAGATATGCCAACTAGCGATCTAAGTTCGGATCAGAAGTATATGTACGATATATCTCGAGTAATCATGAGTGGTACTTTGATGGAAAGCATGGCAAAGCGCGACCCTGGACGGCTTAATCACTCCAGGTGGTTTATGCTTCTACTGAGACCCGTCTACTAATTCAGTTACATTAGCGGGACGTTCATAATGAAAGTTTATGCACAGATATGGTTCAAAATCAAACTTCATTCTTCATGCATTTATGGACCCAAGCATATTTTTGAAACCATCAGATTATGTAATTACTTACAGATGATCTTAAAAATATAGTCCACCCTGTCATTCAGAGAAATGGTTACTTCGGACACCCTAAGAACATATTGCTAGCAATGCTTTGGGATGAAAGAATCTATATTAGAAAACGTGCCTACCATAGAATCTTAAAAGTACGCAATAATGAAGATAATTCAATCCATAGTAACGGCGTTCGCAGTTTTATTATTCTCCGGTTCAACTTTGAATGCAAGGAGTATATTGAGTTGATAGTTGATAGATTGGCAGAATATTGTATACCACGAACCTCCTGTTACTAGAGGTCTATCTGAAGATCACTTAAAGCAAATTGTGGAAAATCCCGATTCTTCTCCAATTTCCTACGTCAGGGGTTTGCTTTGTCACACACAAGCAGTTGAGAGAGCAGTTAAACTCGTCACTCAAGCATCCAGCTCGGTTTGTGACAGAAAAGAAGAGATGGATTTATTAGAAACACTTAGACTCCAGAGCAAAAATGCGAAAGTTCGAAACCAAAAAAGATTTTAGTTATAAAATAATATAAAATAAATTTAGGGGATAAAGCAAAAATCTAAAAAAACTGCATCATCATTCTCTTACCAAAACACAACTTTTTTCATACAGGCGTTTTCAATTTTCGATTTTTTTTTGTTTTAATAAATTTAGGACCGGTTGGGAGGGGGGGGAAGGGGGTGGAATAAAAATCTAAAAAAAACTGCATTATCGTTTTACTAAAACACAACTTCCCCGCGTACAGGCGTTTCCAATTTTCGATTTTTTATTTTAATAAATTTTGGACCTGTTGGGGGGGTGGAAGGGGGTGGAATAAAAATATGAAAAAAAAAACTGCATTATCATTTTACTAAAACACAACTTTTCCGCATACAGGGGGTTTTCAATTTCCAAAAAAAAAATTCCCCTTTACCGACGCACCACCCTAATGTGAAGGGCGTTTTCACCCTCTTGGAATTTGAGATTCGAGAAACCCCTCCCCATCGAACCTCTACACCCCACAGTCAATCCGTTTGCCAAAAATCAGCTTTAAACAAGCAGTTTAAGTAGAATCGTAATTACTGAATAGTCATATTTTATGAAACACCCTGTATAAATTTATAAAAAATCTTAAAATATGTAAAACAACAAAATAAAATATACGTGTTTAAGAATTTTTCCGAAAAACTCACCAGTTTTTAAATAAAAATATTTTAATTTTTGAGGGATAGGTTCATCCCCTTAGAATTCGAGTTTCGAAAAATACCTCCTTATCGAACCTCTACACCCTAAAGTCAATCCGTTTTTCAAAAATCAGCTTTTTACGTCAAGCGCTTTAAGCAGGATCGTGATTAATCAATGACCAGATTTTTTGAAACACCCTGTATACATTTTTAAAAAATCTTAAAATATGAAAAAAAAACAAAATAAAATATACGTGTTTAAGCGTTTTTTCGGAAACTTGTCCGTTTTTTAAATAAAAAATATTGTAATATTTGAGAGGTGGTTTCACCCTCTTGGAACTGGAATTTCGAAAAATCCCTTCTTATCGAACCTCTACACCATAGGATCATCATAAAAAAATTAAGCAAAACTGAGCTTTTTACATTGAGTGGTTTGAGCAGGATCGTGATTAATCAGTATGTCAGTCACTTAAGGATTTTATATATTAGTATAGATTAAGCTCTCTCTATGGATACAACTGACTACCGCAAGCTGTTGCTAGGATATTCTATTAATTATAATTGTGTTTTTTAGACATTTTAAATGATGTTAAACTAAAAAGTATAAAGTGTAATTGAAACGACTAATTTATTCGACTAAGTGCGATGTTCTGAATGAAGCTTTAGCAAACTTTTAACTTTTCCTCTAAGTATACTTCAAAATTTGCAAGGAATATCATTTTCGCCTTTGCTTATCATCCGTCAAGAGAAATTGTGGTGAAAAATCAAAAGTTGGTTGTTATATAAGCTAAATATTAGGCTCTCTTTATGGATACAACTAACTACCGCAAGCTGTTGCTAGGATATTCTATTAATTTTAATTGTGTTTTGATCGTAAACTGATCGCACTGTGAATGATCGTAAATTAAAAAGTATAAAGTGTAGGTAATTGAAATCACTAATTTATTCCACTAAGTCCGAGGTTCTGAATGAAACTTTAATCAAGAACAAATTTGTTTGTGTATAAAATTCGTTTAAATAAAATAGTTTTTTCTTAAGCACATCATCTTCGACTCTATCAGCGTTCCATTTGGAAGCTTGTTAATAAACCTCCGGTTAAATGGTCCACGAAACACGCCGATTGAACGCTCGGTTAGCGCAACTTTGTCTCTGCTCCGTCACTCATCCGTTATTCATCGGATCGGGTCGCGCCATTTAATGCCATTAAACCGTTCCATATCCAAAAATCGACCCCTCACCCTCCCCCTCCCCGTTCGAGCTGATTAATTAGGCTTTTACGAGCGATTGTTCTTAGTTGGTTCGGCTTCCGCGCCCAGCCTTCGCCGACTGAATAGCTAATCAATGGAATTGGAGTCTTAGGGAGGAAAGAAAGAGTGGAATTAGTAGATTCTTTATTGGCACGGGATTATACTGTTAAAATGTAATGTAAAAGAATCTGTATCGGTCATTTTCTTTGAATAAAAAGACTTAAGGAAGAGACATAACAAGTGAGATGCCAATAAAATAAGTTGTTATAAAAAGTTTATATGATAGAGCAAAAATAATATGTTCAGACGACAATTCACTAAACAGAAATATAAACCACATAAAAAATACATTAATAAAAAACGACTATCCACCATCTTTTATTGACAAATACAAACTCCAAATCATAGACAGAATACACACAATGATAACAATTAACAATACACAATATATACAACTTACAATTCCATACAAACGAGGCGTTTCGGAAAAAATAAGAAGGATAGGAAAATAATAAAACATGCAAACATCTTTCAATACACTTAGATCCATTTTAACGCACACTAAACCAATAAAAACTGAACAATAAACAAAAATGTAATACACAAAATACCATGTGAATGTGATAAATTTTATATTGGTGAAACATCTAGACCCTTAAATGTTCGAATTAAAGAACACAAAGATTATTTAAAAAACGGCGATTATTACAAATCTAAGATTTGTCAGCATTCATGGGACACAGGGCACAGAGTACATTTTAACAACGCAAAAATTATAATGAGAGAAGCGATAGCCTCTAAGAAAAATAAAAGAGGCTCTTTTAATACAATCTAATGAAAATAAATGTATTGTTCATACATCTGTAGATGTTAGTAATGTATGGCAATCGCTTCTTTGATTTTAAAGAACATAACATAACATACGTAAAAATTAAAAACAAAATAAAAATAATCGTACAAAAAGTTGGAGCTTTTTGGTTTTACCTTATTAAGTAATTGTTAATTTTCAGGTTAAACTTGAAATAATGTCATTTTAACAGAACGTCAACGTTTTTTATAGACGCATCTATTTAAAAAAACTAAAGTTCTCGAATAGTTGCATTTAAATGTTATAAATAGTTTTTTTCTTTGTTCTTTGTGTTTTTTTTGCTTCTGATGACGGGAAGTGATATACTTCCCGAAATATTAAGCATTTTTTGTCCGTTTATTAGTAAACCACTGCTGACAATTTAGTCTCCTTTGGATTAACGCAGCAGTGCTTACAAAAAATAACAATTTTATTTTGTAGATTTTCTTACAGCGGCGAAATACACATAGGTCTTTTTTGAAGAGATGAACCCACCACAGAGGTATAGACATTTTTTACAAAAAAATGAGATAACTCAAAAAGATTAATTTTTAAGGTCGCGTGATATTTTGCTTCTCTAAAAAATGTCTCCTAAAGTGTAAACTATCCTCAATGGAAAGTCATTATTAATTATTTATTTAATTTCAAAATTAATTTTCAAATTTTTCGCTGGAAACTATGATATTAAATAAAAAATAAGCCAATGCACCAAATCAAAACAAATAAAAAAAGCAAAAACGTATCGCATCTCCGCGCGTCATTTTTTGCCCATTCCCAAAGCTAAACGATAAAATAAATTGCAGCAATCCGAGTATAACTGTAGAAAACACGAGGAAACAAATAAAAAAACAAATAACCTATTGCGATACAATCAAATTCCACTTCGACAATCGCGACACTTGTTCGAGAGGGGCTCGTTCCTTGCGCCTAAATCAGGGGTAGTTTGCGAAGAAGCATGACTTTCGAAATATATAGGGTGGAACTAGGCTTGGAATCAACAAATCGGTGAATATATAATAATATAATATTGAGATAAGGCAAAATATAATAAGGGAAAAATAAATAATTAGAAAAAATAAATCCCATCAAAAACATAGAATGTAAAAAATGCCAATTCTCGCAATACAATTCTTCCACTATAAAAAGTTGTGAAATCTCATGAAAACCAAATCAATTTATTTTATTTTATTTCTTTTTTAGCTTCTATTCAACAATTTTGTTACAAATTGTTAGTCTCAATATTAATCATCTTTATTTCTGGAATAATTATAATGACTACTGGATTATAAAAAAAACGGGATTAGCACTAAAAACGATATCTCCAACATCACGGCAAGTCATTATCAAACTTACTTTATTGCAAAACGTTCAATAAAATTGTCTTTTCCTAGGATCCTCCGTTGCGCATGCGCATTAAAAGTTGCACGTATTTCCAAAACAATCAAAATTTTATACGGTTTAGAAAGTATAAATATTGTTATGCATTGTTATGGAAACCAACTTTTCATTGTCATCATATTGTCGTAATCTTGTCATACTCATATGTCATTATCTTATTTACATTTTGTAACGATGCTTGTTTTTTACGTTTTTTATTTTAAAAATTGTATTACATAATTACGCTTTAATCGATCGCTTTTATGTAGCCAAGGATGCAAGTGTGTTCAGTGAGAAATTAATTTTAAGTTTGTGCAATTATATTTTCTTTTTTTTTCGCTGGACTTTCTAAATACTCGTAAAATGACAGTTGTTCTTTTATTTATATTAACCACATTTATTCTTTCTGGTTAGATTTGCTAAGAATATTGATATTCGTACGGAGTGGCCAAATGTATTTTTTATATAATTTAATTGTTGTGTGAGTAAACTTTCAATTTATTGTTCAAAAATATGCATTATACAAATTAAATTTTTAAAGTTAATGTTCAAATTTGGCGCGTGGACGATAGGTCCTCGACAAGGATAGACAGAGTAAAAGCACCGCGTGTGCAACAAAAAAAAATAAATGGAAGTCGTTGATATGTTTGCGACAGTTTCCATAGTGATTTACTTATATGTACCTAATGATCGAATAAAAACGGCGTCAGCGATTGCTATGAAATGACTATCGATGACATTTCCCATATAAATTTACATATAAAATCATAGCGATCCTCATTTCATAGCCATCGCTGACGCCGTTTTTATTCAATCATACGGTTTATAATATACCGTGCTGGCAACTGTTACTTTTGGGTCGGTATTTACACGGGTGAAAGTAAAAAATCGCATAGGGATCTTATTAAGTCGGAGTGAGAGAAATGCGACGGTGTGCTGTTGAGGCGTTGCCGGTACGCCTTTCCCTATCAAGTAAAGTAAAATCACGATCGCAAACCGCTTATTTTTAAAAGACTTTTTTAAATGAATGGGATTATAAGGAATCTGAAATGGAATTATAAGGATATCGTGAGGGTGTCATTTTTTTATAACGAGAAAGCGTCAGTAATCGATAAAATTTAAAAACTCAACTTTTTAACACATAACACGCCATAACTCAAGAACCACTATATATATTGAAACTTTTTTTTTATTTTGAAGATCGGATCTTTTACAATATCTTTACGTAATAAAAATTCGATAAGGTTATTTTTTTTCATTCAAAAATTGTAAACAACCCATCCATTTACTTACTCCTGCAACTCCCAGTGGACGATATGCCAAGAACGTACAACTTTGACAAACATGTCAATGTAGTATTGAGCAATAAGAAGGATTGGAAGAGCGAAACGCTTGCCCAGCAGTTAAAAGACCATACCATAACTTGGTATACTGATGCTTCCAAAACCAATACGGGAACAGGGATCGGAGTGTTTGGACCGAGAGCTAATTACTCCGAACCAATGGGCACTTACCCTAGTATCCTACAGGCAGAAATCTACGCTATCGAGAGATGCGTACAACTTATCTTAGATAGGAACTATCGGAAACAAGAAATAGCCATCTTATCTGATAGTCAAGCAGCGTTAAAGGCGATCAACTCAGTATCAATCGATTTGAAATTGGTCAAAGAATGCATAGAGAAGCTGAATAAATTAGGCAAAGAAAACAAAGTCCTCCTACACTGGGTGCCTGCTCACCAAGGGATAGAAGGCAATGAAAAAGCAAATAATCTAGCTAGGAAAGGAGCGAACACTCCACTAACTGGACCAGAACCGTTCTGCTTTCCAGTGGTAACCAACTCAAGGCGGAACTCAAGAACTTGGAAGATTCCATCCGCAACCTGGAATGGAAATCTTGCAATGGTCTAAGACACTCGAAGAAGTTTCTGAGGGCTTATGATCAAGAAAAATCACAGATCTTCCTGGGTCTGAGTAAGAACAATCTTCGGATTGTCACGGGTTTTTAACAGGACACTGTCTCCTCAATGAACACCTCAGTAGATTGAAACTAAGAAGAAACGGCGAATGCAGATTCTGTGGGGAAGATGGGGAAACACCAGTACACCTCATCACTGAGTGCGCCGAGACGACAACCATTCGTGCCATGAATTTTGGTACGACTGATATTGGAGATGGAGAACTACCCTCTATAAAACCGTCCCAGATACTGGCTTTTGTCAAAGCCCTGGGACTGTATGATGAGTTATGATTCAAGAAAGGGGGACACAATGGATCTGTAAGGTCGAAGTGATTAACCCCCCTCCCACTCATTCTAAATTCTAAAAAATTCTAAATCCATTTCATAGCAATTTTCAGCAATCGTGTAATTTTCTTATTGATAAAGATTTTCACATACTATCTACGAAGAAAATACAGCAGAAATTTTAAGCAAGTTTTTGAAAAAACTACAATCAATTATTTCTAATAGATTTCGAGATATCGATTTTTGAATTCAAAGTTCTAATAGCGCGACAACTGTCGAACACTCATTCAATTGTCAATTCCACTTATGTTTCAGTGTTTCTAGATTGCTCTTAAACATTTTCAAGCTATGGGGAAAATTATTACAACGACTCGTTGATAAATAAACGAATAAAGTACCAATCAACGTAATTAAATCGCGAAACTGAACGCATGATGCACACCATTCCCTAGAACTTTAAGTACTGACAGAGGTATTGATTGTTCGACCGGTCAAGTGCGACAATTCTGCTATATCCCCTTCCACGTCTCTTAGCAATGTGCACAGTTTCTCGGTTTATTTCATACGTTTGGCAAAGTGTTTACTGTTCTCTCTTTGTTCAGTACATTATAAACGCATTGTACTCTTCTGACATACGGAAATCTCGACCCAAGACTAACCTTTGCCAGCCCTTAGCATACTGTAATCAGATCAGATCATATTATGATCTAGGCCTAGTAGTAAGTAGTAGGCCTACTGTAATAAAAGCCTAGATCATAATCGGTAGTGTAAAAAATGCTACTTTTTGCTTGACCGTAGAAAAAAAATTAATTTATTACTACATTATATTTATAAATCGTACTACATTTATTTCAGTACAGCATCCTCCCTGTAGAGCTGTTATTCAGCAAAACTTCGACAAAAGAATGGCAAGACGCTGCCAATTTGTACCTCGAGGGGATCGAACCGACATACAACCAATCTCGCTTATCAGTTTGATTTAAATATGTCCAAACTCCGGCTCTGCTCCGAAAAAAGAAATGGAATTGGCCCCGATCGCTCCGACTCTCTATCCCGATTTTCGATCGTTTTAGGAAACAGCTCTTGCGGTAATGTTTCCGCTTTCCTTCTTTTTTCCACGATGTGATTGCCGCTCTTGATATTTAAATCAGATTGAATTGAAATGAGACGTAACATTTGTATAAAACGTTGGAATGATTGATGCAAACGATGTCAGTCTGCGTTTGTAGCTATTGTGTTTTTTCTCGTTCCGAATCGAACGTTCTTTCCGATAAGAAATTGTCGTGTTGGTTAGAATAGATGTCACTAATAGTTAAAAATTACGTTTTTTTTCCTTCGTGATATTCCAGTATTACATTTGGGGGTTGGAACTTTTGGTGTTACAACAGCAAAATAAAACACTAAATTACCTACTAATTTTCTTTTACACTGGACGCGCGTTTCGCTAACCATGTTAGCATCACCGGTAGATGATTAAAACTAATCATTTACTTGAAAAGATATTTTAAAAGTTGATTTCTACAAGCCTCTCTTGTAAATACCTTGGAAGCCCAGGGTAAGTGCTGAATAGCAGTTAGCAAGTTTCAACACCCACGACGATTTCCACCAAAGCATTACCGGAGTTGGGCAAAGCAAATTTTAAACCTTTGTTTAATAAATTGAGCTCTTGTTTATCAAAGGTTTGCGAAGAAAGATTATCTACTACGAGTATGTTAATGTCTCTCTGAAAAACATGTTTGTTTTTCGAGCTTTTTAATATTTTAAGCTTGTTATTCAAAATGGACATTTTTTTAACCAATTTTGGATTGATAACCACAAACATATTTCTCAGAAACAGACACAAACATTCATACTCTACATTTTTTTATAAAGTCCGTAGGCTTCAATTTCAAGCATACTTCGTTTACTAACAGAAATTTGATTTCTAAATCAATCCATTTTTGTTTTGCAATTTTCTCTACTTTATCACTAACATTACTTTTCGGAATATCAACTTTAATAAAACTAGGATAAACTGAATTGTCTTTGTATGATTTAAGAAACCAAATATCTGCTCCTAATAACTTAATCTTAGTCAGTGGCGGATACAGAGGGGGGCCATGGGGCCCGAACCCCCCCTAAGGTCTGTAAATAATGTAAGGCCTAACCTAACCTAAGGTCTGTAAATTGGGTTAAATATTAGGCTTTTGGATTAAAAAGGACGCCCTGAAAAGCATATTCTATATTACTTTTCATTTGGGCCCCCCTAAAATAAATTTCTGTATCCGCCCCTGATCTTAGTACTAAACTTACGATAAAGATTCAGTTCCGTTGGCCGTGAAGCCATCGAAGATTAGAGTTGGGGGTTGGAACGTTTGGTATTACAACAGCAAAATAAAACACTAAATTACCTACAAAATACCAAAAATTAATCTTAATATACCTGTACATATAAGCTTAACTTAAAGTTCATTCAAGATTGTTATGTGCCATGTTTGATGAATTTACATGCCTATATTTATTATTTCAAAGGATTAAGGTGTTCTACCAGAAAAGCAGAGCTTGAGTGTCTCCATTAGTCCTTGTTATCGCAGCGGCTCTATATAAGTCTTAATCTTAAAATACAATATTTATTAATTCGATGTGGTTAGTACAAACATTTCAGTTTGACAAAAATATTAATCTTATAATGATATATTTAAATGAGATTTCAAGAAATAACATATTGTTTTATTAGGAGTAAAATGATACTTTCTGTGGCGAGGCTGTACGTTTGACATTACAGGCGAGGCACAAAAAGTAATTTTTACTCCGAATAGAACATGAACATGCTATTTTTTCAAACTTTTAAAATTTTAAAAGTTTCAAATAATATAAAAAATTTAAAAGTAATACCTTGTAAGTAATTAGTAATATATTTTCGTACTTTTATGCTTAGGTGCAAAAGTGTTTTACTTTTATGCCGAGGCGTTAAAATATTTTTTTATATTGTCATTCACGTCGCAAGAATTAATACTTTTGTGACGTTTGAAAAAAATATATTTTTCTGCCAAAATTTTGTGAACGTTTCCTATTAACTTTAGTAGTTCTAATTTAAGTGGTTATTTTAGATATATGACCTTGAACGATCTGTTTTTGAGATAGTTATTTCTTGGTGCGCTAGATGGCGCATCAAGTTTTTATAGTTGCCTAAATATTGTTGAGTTTTTATAGTAAAAACTGACAAAAAGAGAGATATTTTGTTTCTTGTTCTACATTTCATGAATCTAAACCACACTTTTCCAAATTTGATACCAGTAAATCATCAGCTGTTTAGTAATATTTCTGAACTTTAAGTCTTCATTGTTGTAATTAATGTACCGGGTGGCTCGAATTCGACGCTCATCATTGGGATTTCGGAAACCGTAAGAGATACAGGATCGGTTAAATGGAGGCAAAGTTGCGCAATTTGATGCTCAATAAAATGCATAATAAATAATTATTTATTACAATAATTTTTGAAAATACATAATTTTGTTTTTATAAATATTTAAGTTACTTTTACCATTAATTTTTTGGAAAAATAATGTACCTATTAAACCATCTCGAGGAAGTTTTTTCGAATGAACTATTTCAAAGTAGGTTATTTGTATTATAGCTATATAGCTTTATTAAAAATACCTATCTTATATTTTGAATTTATTTTTACCTGTATTGTAAAATGAGTGACTGACACTACAATATTTTAACATATTTTTAAATAATACCCTATCCTTTATTCATTATTTACTTTGTTCCCATAGTATTTACGAACCAGTCAGCGACAATCAGATGTAAGAACATAAGTTTTATACTGATTTCTGAAAATCTGATTGTTTTGTATCTACATTTCAAAATTTACATAAAAATAATTAAATTTGGTATATTCAAATTTTCCGCCAGGTTTAGTTCATTCCTGGTGCACTAGATGGCGCCACTTTAAATTTGAAACTAAAAAATACAGGTGAGTTAACGTTTTACTTTAGTATGTTCTGTGATACTTGTCTAAACTAGTTTTAATAAAGATAATTAAGCAAACTGAGGTTCTTTAAATAAATCCAACAATTACTCAAAATACAAATTTTGAAAATTATCACCTGAGATTAGGGGTGGCGTCATGACAAATATCACAATATCTGACTAGTGGGGGAGGGGGGCGCCAAAATATCCCACGCCCACGTCCACTAACTCATACCTCATAAAAAAGTAACACACTTACTTGATTTGATATTCATCAATCAAAATTTGAAATCAAATCTCCCAGGTTTCACCAATCTCCAATTGATTGCATATTTTGCAACCTGAGTTAATGGCTGGCCATTTCACGCGTGTAATTATCTCTGGAGTAATGCCCATCTGATAAAATGGAATTTTTAAGTCCCTTCGAACTGGACACTTCCAAATAGAAGTACAATTTGCTGTATTTATTCCCAATAGGATTGAGTAGAAAAAATTGTGGTGTCATGTCATATACAGGGTGAGTTTCCTATGGATTCTCTATGGATATCTCGGAAACTACTGGAGATAGAGAGTTGGTTAAATGGGGAAAGAATTGCAGTTTCGTGGGGTCATAAATATGAGCCTTTCAGATTTTTGAAAAAGTTCATGGCTAAAAAAAATAAATTTTGGCTATTTTAAAAATTGTCCCTAATTCCATTATAATCTATTTTAGACAAATAGTTTTCAGATAAAAGTTGTAGATAATCACATCCCTAATGAGTTTGTGTTCTCAGATTTTTTCTAAAGCACGTCATTTTTGACATATGACACAAACATATGTTTTCTTAAATGGAAACCATAGTTGGCCATGACTTCATAAAAGGCACAATTTTTTAAGCTTCTCAGCGATATAAGCTATGATATGTTTTTTTCGAAAAATTACTGAGTTAAAGCCAATTCTTATCATTTTTAAACAATTTCACTTAGTTAGGCATGAAAACAAGTTCAATCGTTGTTGCTCTCAGAAATGTGAAACTGTCACATCGAAACTTTGTAAATTAAAATAAACAAAAATTGTAAATATGAATTTATCTTAAAAAATGTGCAAAAATCCGCCATTGTTTTGAGTACATAAATGCATCTTTTTAAAACTGAGTTACTATATAGCTATTCTCACAGAACGACCGGTCGACTTAAACTTCTCCCGTACCACCTCTTCGAGTGCCTCTCTTAACTCATAAATTCTTTTGTAAACCTTGTTGTTAACCATACCGCATAAAAAAATTAAAACGGGTAAGTCAGGTGATTGAGGAGGCCCATGAAATTGGTCCACCTCTTCCTATCCCTGAGTTTGCATAATTATGATATAAATAATGTTTAACATTTCTTTCATTATAGGGGACTGTGTCATAATGAAAGTCATGTTGGAATCACTCTATTGATGCGCTAGTATCTAAATTTAACTTTTCTAATATGTCTTGAAAACCGTTCTCTAAAAAACGTGTTCAGCAGTCAACGTATCCTCGAAAATGTATTGCCAAGAAAATTTGAATCAAAAATCCTACTAAAAAATAATATTTGCAATTATTGTTTATTTTAATTTACAAAGCTTGGATGTGACAGTTTGACATCTCTGAAAGCAACGACGATTGAACTTGTATCCATGGCTAACCAAGTGAAATTGTTTAAAAATGATAAGAATTGGTTATAACTGTAATTTTTCGAAAAAAACATATTATAGCTTATATCGCTGAAAAGCTTAAAAAATGGGCGCTTTTTATGAAGTCATGATCAACTATGGTTTCCATTTAAAAAAACATATGTTTGTGTCATTTGTCAAAAATTACAAGCTTTAGAAAAAAACGGAGGACACAATCTCATTAAGGATGTGATTATCTACAACTTTTATCTGAAAACTTTTTGTCTAAAATAGATTATAATGGAATTAGGGACAATTTTTAAAATAGCCGAACTTTGTTTTTTTCGAAATATCTAGTAAGCCATGAACTTTTTCAAAAATCTGAAAGGTGCATATTTATAACCCCACAAAACTGCAATTCTTTCCCCATTTAACCGACCTCTATCTCCAGTAGTTTCCGAGATACCCATAGAGAACACCGTAGAAAACTCACCCTGTATAGCGTGTATCAGTAAAATGCAGTAAATTTGGTCATATATTTGATATCAATTAAACTTTTAGTTACGTAATCGAGGGCGTGATTTTTAAATTCATTATTGCCAACCATGGACGTATTCGGCGCCAGGCTGACTAACTAGAAATCTCTTGTTGATTATTTCATGTTGCAGAATTATTCATAATTCTTACATTTGTCCAGACTTTTATAAGATTAATTATATTAAGGAAGGAAAATTCTTTTGGTTCTGAATTGGAATTCTATAAACCACACGGTATTTTCGTCGGAATTTGTAGGGGAAACACTAAACATTCTTTGAGTGTCTGTGTGGCCGATACTAAATGAAAAGAAGACAAATATAGTAGCTTTAGAATTAAATTCGTCAGTAGCTATTAGTTCTTGTACTCTTAACTATATCATTTGTTTGCTGTCAAACTATAAACATAATGAGGTTTTTATATACTAAATTTTATTAAAAAAGATTACAGATAAGATTTTTTAGCTATAATTAATTAGCATTTATAATATTTGTTCAAATAACTATAACCACAGACTAACCTAAACAGATGCGACAAACAATGCAAATGTGAAAATTACATTTTGGCGAATGCGCCAGGCAAATTTTTCCGTTAGATTTGTCATATAGGCGAATTTTACAGCGGACCAGCAAAGTAACCTCCATTCGTTTACTAAGAAGCCACGCCTCCTTCGTGTAGAAAATAGATGAAAATCTGTGCCTGGAGCTCCATTTTTATCAAAAACATGATGGTAGAAACGCACATCGATATCTGTTATCATTTCGGAGTTTTTTTTCAAAAATATATAAAGTGCATTTTTAACAAATCGTAACTTTTTTGCTATGGAAAATTTTGTATTTTTATGAAAACATTTCCAAAGCATCTTTTTACGTAGAATTTAATGGTTTACATAAGTAAGTAAATACAAGTACGTAATCAATCATCGAGGTATGCTTGGACAATTGAATGGGTGACCAAATATTTTTGTATAGATTTTTTTAAACTTTTACTAATTTGTACAGAAGAAAAAAATCTGAAAGCCTTTAAATTGAATAACAAAAAAAAAACATGTCTTTATGCAAAGAATGGCAGTCTAAATTTTGAATTGCGTTAACCGTATCATGTGGGGTATCGTATGAAAAGGCTTCATTGGCACAAGCTTAAACAGATTTTTAATTATTTTTATGATGTATAGTTTTCGATTTATAACGAAGAATGAAAACAAAAACTGTTGTATGAAGAGATAGCAACAAATCGCAAACTGCGATTCAATCGCAGCGATTTTAAAATCGCGACCGTAACCTGCGATTGGCTCTCATAGGAAACTGCAACTGCGAATTTTTCTATTTGCGAGTCTTAATTTAAGCAACCAATATTACTATACTTCCGATTTCTTCTACTTGCGAGTTTCAATTTAGGCAACCAATATTACTATAGTTGCGATTTCTTCTACTTGCGACTTTCAATTTAGGCAAAGAAGATTATTGCTATAGTTGCGATTTGCGATTTTACAGCAGTTTTTGATTGTGTGTGTGTTGCGATTGTGATTTTGCAAACTAGGACCGTGATAACCTTCTATCTGCGAGTTTGAATTTTTAGGATTGGAAGCTTAGAGAAGGGGGTGTGCGGGAACGATTTGAAGTCACCACGGCTGTTTGTTTGGCCGAATATTTTGCCTTCATCGACGGTATCGCCGCTCTGTCGTCGCACTTCCGAACATAGGTCTTTTTGAACACAAAATTTCCCATAAGGTGTCGCATCTGTTTAAGTTAGTTTGTGCTATAACTATACCGGATGCGTCTCAAAAGTGGCTCAACCCCTATAACTTTTTAATTTTTTTCAATTAAAAAAACGAGATTTGGTATGTTAGTATTTGATATAAATTAGGATTGATTGACATATTCAATTGTTTTCGGTCACTTCCTGTTTTACCGGAAATGACAATTTTTTATTTTTAAATGGCTCCCTCGGTATTTTTTACTATTTGCGATGCAAAGTAACAATCTGAATAAAATGACATATAATATGTCAACTCCTGACATTCTCACATATGGTTTATTTGAAATTAATATAACATGTAGTTCATAATGAAGCAAAGCATAATATATATTATTCATGTCTCAGCATTTTCGATGTTTCTAACAAGAGACTCTCTAACAACTAGAGAGCAAGAGGACGCCCAAAATCACAATTTTTTCTATTTTTACTGACAGTTCAACAAGCAAAACGACCCCTTAAATAACCGTTTTCAAATCGCTTAGCGCAATGGGTAAAGACGCTAAGTGCGTCAGATGAGAATACCCAAACCGGTAGTTAAGTGCGCGCTAAGCGAAAATTAACGTCATATACGCTGAGCGTCTAATTCCCACTTGCACCGTTTGTATAAACTTTGTTTAAAGGCTAAACAGTGATTAACTATACATATTTTATTATAGTTAATCACTTTTAGCAGTTTAGCCTTTAAACAAAGGTTATACAAACGGTGCAATTGGGCATAAAAGCGCTTAGTGTTTTCTATGTTACAGAATTCGGGCTCAGATCTGGGCCCGTATTCTGTAACTTTGAAAACGCTAAGCGCTTTTAGACGCTCAGCGTATATGACGTTAATTTTCGCTGAGCGCGCACTTAATTAACGATTTCGGTATTCTCGTCTGACGCGCTTAGCGTCTTTACTGATTGCGCTGAGCGGTTTGAAAACGGTTGCCTAAAAGGATCGTTTTGCTTGTCGAACTGTCAGTGAAAATCGAAAAAATTGTGATTTTCTGCGTTATCTTGCTCTTTAATGAAAATTACTACTTCTTCTATAAATTCCTCAATAAGTAATTGATAATTTACGACTTGGCAGCTATATTGTTCAAAACATCGAAAATGCTGGGAAGAGTCTTCAACACTTCCCTCGTATAATAAGAATAATGACATATCCATAGAAAAATAGCTGACATAACTCAACAATAGGTTATAAAATTCACGCAACATTGACATTTTTCATTGTTACATCCGTCAATTATCAACTCTTGACTATTAGTTACATTAGAAATTGTAATGTTGCCAATATGTGCTCAACGCGTATCTAGAACACGATTCGCATGGCAACGAGAATACCAAAATCGACTGCCTTGCGTTTCGCTGATCGAATACTTGCGCTCACCGCTTTGAAAGCGTAACGTTTTTATGTCAAAGTTACAGCATTCGGGCCCAGGACAAGACACTAAAAACGTTAAATGATCCAATCTATTTTTCCAAGGCTCTTTAATTAAGAATTAGTGTTTTTACATAGCCATGGCGCTCTAGATTGAAATTTAAAATACGATTTTTTATTAAGCAAAAATGTCAAAAATTGACATATGATATGTCATTCTATTCATAATTTCATATTCTATCGAATAAAGAAAAAAAGTACCAATGGTACCATTTAAAAATCAAAAGTTATAGTCATTTCCGGTGAAACAGAAAGTGACTAAAAACAATTGAATACGTCAATCAATCCTAATTTATGTCATGTACTAACATACCAAAGCTCGTTTTTTATCTGAAAAAATAAAAAAGTTATAGGAGTGAGCCACTTTTGAGACGCACCCGGTATTTAATTGCATCAAAACCCAGTTGTATTTTAAATAGAACATTATTTTTCGGTCAATATTACCTATAGTTTTTTTTTTTAAATTATAGGTAACGTTTTAAAGAATCAATCGGATATGACTTTTGAAACGGCACCCTCGATATTTTTTACTTTATTCGATAGGAAATGACACTCTGAGTAGAATGCCTAATATAATATTTAAATATTAAAATCGCAATAGCAGGTTACAGTCGCAGCCATTTAAAACTCGCAATGTCGGTTTCAATTATACTATTGAAGAATCGCAGTTTTGCTCATCTAACCAACCGTCCTCTATTCCAGAGGACAGTCCTCTTTTTGATCCCCCTGTCCTCTTTTCTCTCGCGTATTGAAAAAGTCCTCTTTTTTACATACCAAACTCAAAATCTAAAAAATATTCGTTTATCGCCATAATGCTTTAAAAATTGTTAATCTGTGTCTTTTGCTACTCCCACTTGTTTGGACAGAAAAGAAAATGAAGAAATATTTATGTATATACAACAAATCTTTGTGGAAGCGATAAACATAATGTTTAACTATTTTATGGATACTTACTGTTAGCATATGTTTTGAAAAAAAAGTTTTGTTGAAATTGTTTTATTTTATTTTTACAAGATTTGGCGAGTATAATTTTTTTTTTCACAAAGTAGGAAACATCATCAATCGCATACATAACTTTTTGGCAAATTCTAGACATTTTAGCGAGGATTCAAAAAATGTTTCACCTGTGCCTCTTTTTTACCTTTCTCGTCCTCTTTTTTTAATTTCAAAGTTGGCAATTTTCTCTCTCAACTCGCCCACTAGATTAGGGAGTGGGCGAGTCCGACTTGCATTTTTTTATTCTTTCGTCAAATTTTAACTATCGTGATTGGGCTAACATACATCACCAAACTTCATGAACGATATCCTACCCCGATTTATCGCAGAGAGTTTCGGCTGAAATTTATGGGAGTAGAGTAGACATAAATATATAGTATAGCCATGCCAAGCCATGCTAACATCAATAAACTAATAAACCATCCAAACAGAAGAGTGCGATGCGGTTCGCAGGTTGGTGCACCATTTAACGATGTTTACCCTGGTCGCAAACAATCGTCACATGTCGCTCTTTGACGGCGCCGCCCGCCATATTTACAAATCCGTTCCTGTTTTAAACTAATAACCCGGATCTCGGCCAACATGTGCGGCGTTGTGTGAGGGCGGCGATTTTCAACTGTTGCCAATTCTCCTTCTATTCATTACCATAATTTTGATAAGGACATATCACTTTCGCGACTTATAGGCGTAAATCATATCTACTTACGTGGATAAGTAAATCACTATGGAAACTGTCGTAAACATATCGAGGACTTACATTTATCTTTTTCCTTTGTTGCACACGCGGTACTTCTACTCTTACAACCTCTTCTTGTCGAGGACCTATTGTGCACGCGCCAAAATTGAATATTAATTTTAAAAATTTAATTTGTAAATTGCATGTATTTGAACAATAAATTGAATGTTTACTATCACAAAAAATTAAATTATATAAAAAATACATTACTCCGAACGAATGTCAATATTCTCAGGAAATCTAACCAGAAAGTATGCGTGCGGTTTAATATAAATAAAAGAACAACTGAATACTTTACTTGCCTATAAAAAGATAATTCGGGGATCTTTATATTAGAACTTCCACACACCAAACACTTTCTAGTCGTTTTTACAAGTAGATAATATGTAAAAAGTCCAACGAAAAGAAAAGAAATATAATTGCACAAACTTAAAATTAACTTCTCAGTGAACACACTTGCATCCTTGGCTCTATAAAAGCGATCGATAGAAGAGTAATTGACACACTTTTTAAAATAAAGCAAAGAATATACCTAGCTAGAAAAAGAATGGACTCTGCCATACTGAAAAATGGTCCTACAGAAGTGGCGCCATCTATTGAGTAGGGCTTGTTTTAAACGGATCAAAGCGCGGGCTTTTTAAATGAGCGTATTTATTGAATTTTGCTCTAAAATAATTATTAAATTTGATTATTAAATATTATTTTTTACACAAATTCAACAATATTAATAACAAGTATCGTTGTGAACAGTATAATTTATACAATTATTAAATAAAATTAAAGCCAAACATGTGTAAATATTATTTATTATTAAAAGTTTTTATTTATAAGTCAAATATTTAAACATCGTTTATTATAATAAAACAAAACCGACGTAATACGCCCAAAGTTTTGTAAATGGAGTAAATATAAATAGGTACTTAAATGATGGCAAAAATAAAAGACTTACATTATATTTTTAGGGCCACAAACAAAAGGAATTGTCTAATAAAAACACATATAACAAATTATAGTTTGAAAAACGTTTTGATAATCATTTTTGATGATTGGCGCTATGACAACGACAATATTTTTTAAGAATTTGACAATAGTATGACAATGGCCGTTGGAAACTATGGAAACTACAAAAAAACTCTGATTGAACGCCATCTGGCAATAACTAGTAGCAATTTCTTAACCTAAAAATTAATTGCACTACCACCTAGCGCCCGAGGCTGGAACTATTTTATTTGAAATTGCCGTGGAAACGGTGGAACCAAGGGGGTGACAGTGAAATAGGAAAATTGGAAACAGTCATTAGTGTCATTCTTGCCATTCTCCTGACGACAAGTATGGCCGCCTAGGCAAGGACAGCATTGTTTTTGTCTAACTATTGTCTAACTTCACAGTTTAGAATTGACAGATTTCAGTTTCAGAGATAACTTCAGATTTGTTCTAGAACAAATTCGAAAATATTCGACGCCATTTTAATTCATTCCGTTTAGTTTCGTTTTGGAAGTTCAATTTAATATTTCGGCTGAAATTTATAAATATAAAGGTAATAAAGTATATAAAATATAAATTACATGAAGAATCCTGGAGAAAATGACGTTTCTGCAGTAGTAGGTATGTCCCATGTATATCAAAAATAGGTAGTAAATAAACACTGTTTTTACATTTTTTAGATGCAAGAAAATGGTGTTATAATCTCTTTGATCGGCGATTTTTTTGAAAATGGAAACAATTTACAGCAAGGTAAGATCATTTTTAACTATAGCCAACATTAGTTATCTCCAGTATGTGCGATTTATTGTCAATAAAGCAATAAATCGGACTGATAATCTGATTATGTTATCCGACTAAAAGTCTCTTTTTGCATCTTTTTGATTTATAAGCCAGGTTCTTTGGGAATAATGGACGCTTTTTTTAAACAGTTTATTTATATTTTATACCTATTGATATTTTTACATTGTTAATTTTTGTATAAAAAAATTGTTTTTCTGTTTTCAGGTTTTTGTATAAGGCTCCCGTTTTCATGTTCCTGTGTCCGTTTTCTGTCCTTGAAGTTTGCGAATGCGTGTGTTTATTTACAAATTACTGTAAGTCATGCTTATACCTTACTAATTTACGTTAAAAGTACATGTAATTAACTAATTGGAATTGAAACAATACAATCCTCTATATTTTTATATTTATTTAGTCACGTTGTTCCATATTTCAAATAAATATATGTGAATAAATTATTTTTTGGTTTTATTTGTGAAAAGAAAAAATACAAAATACATTTGAACTGAAAGAGGGCCCGCCATTGAATAACCGGAAACGGAAATGAAAATTAAGCCATCATGTCCATATCATGTCAACCTGTCAATTGGAAAATTAGTTCTCCGGACGACAACGAAGGCTTTCGGTGGCGTATCGTGTTTCCACGATTTAACACAGAGTTGACACTTCTTTCTAGTTAATTATTTTATGGGTGGAACCGCTTTTGCTATTTCACTTTCCCCTGAAATAAAGAACGTAAAAAACAAGCGCTGTTACACAATGGAAATAAGATTATGACAAGATCATAGGACAAGATGACAATATGATGACAATGAAAAGTTGGTTTCCATAACAATGTATATAATTTGTACTTTCTAAACCGTATAAAATTGTGATTATTTTCGAAATACGTGCAACTTTTAATGCGCAAAAGCAAAGCAAGAACCTCGGAAAAGACAAGCCTATTGGACGTTTCATAAGTGCAATAAAGAAGGTTTGAAACTGGCCTGTCGTGATGTTGGAGACATCGTTTTTGATGCTAATCGTATGGCGTTTATACATCCACGTAAATATACAGGGTTGTTCACCACATACGACACGGAGTATTGTAGCTAAACGATTACGTTTTTTCAAATTTTAAATTTTAGGTTCGTTGAATGATTATTAGAGCTACAATTTAAAAATATTTTTACAAGATACAGGGTGTCCCAAATAAGTAAAAAATGTTATAGTTGTATTTTTTTAAATGGAACACCCTGTATATTATTCTATTTTTAGTTTCTACGATTGAAATAAAGGTAAATTTGATTAAGGTTTATCACACTTAAACCTTACCGTTTTTGAAATATGTTTAATTTTATGAAATTCCAGTAAAAATTTTAAGGCTTCATTTCTCCAACCGTATCGAAGTTTTTAATACTAAATAATTAGTTGAAGTTTATTTATTGATCAGATATTGTGTTGCAATAATAAAGAAAATACTATCTTATACAGAGTGTTTAAAATTTATTTTAAATAATTACTAGCTTTAAACGACAATAACTTGTTTATTTTAAATGAAACACCTTGTATATTTTACGAGAATAAGATACACAATTTAACTGTCTATCAAATTGTGTTATACCATTTTTTACCTATCTCTTCAAGTTTTCGTAGAAAATGCATTTTCTTATAATTTAGACCTCATCACTATACCCATGGAATATAAACATTATATACCATCATATAGACATTTAAAATTTTTTTAATGATGTAACAACTTTTCAACGAGTACAGATGCGAATATTGTCGATATAGTTCCCTTATTTTATTAAAAGATAAAAGCAGTTTAAATATTTTTTGTTAAAGTGAACTAATTAATATGATCCCAGTATTCAAACTACATTAACTGACTGTTTGCGTTGATTAATAATAATTGCTCCAAATACTAAAAAACTGAATTTTATATGTGTATTAGATAAGAATGCTTATTTATAACAACATTCGATCATTTTCATAACTGATTATCGTATTGATTTCTGAGTCGAATCCACATTTATTTCGAAGAATTTCTTAATTATAACAATTTTAACCGGTTTTGCGGCGTCATAAGAGGGGCTATTTCGGCTATGACGAAATTTTTTAAACGTAAATATAATGTCAAATGATACAAAAACAAAAAACATTTAATCCCTAGTTGATTAAAAAAGTGTACCATTAATATTGCAAATTACATATTATTCTCTCATAGTATATGTCTATTTAAGTTTTTGATTATGTAACGAGCATTTTGTTTACTCATTTGTTTCGTCGAACTGCTTGAATCCATTTTTGTTTTTAATCAAATCGGTGTGCCAAACCATGAAGCTATAAAATGTTGTTTTTCGGGAGAGTTGAACATTACGCGTTAACGTTTTTTCGGCAATTTAATTAAAATTTGAAATTTTCAAAACACAAAACGATGCCCAGTTCGGGTTCTTTCATTTAATTTTTACTAACCGAAACAGCGTTACATCGCACAAACCTCGTACCGGAGTGTTTTATAGTTTCAATAACTGCACTATTAAAAACTAAAATACTTTAATATTATGACAAAGCCACGGTATTAATATTATTTCATTATTCATACGATCAACATCGGAACTGCGAGAAATACAGGTGAAGAGTGATATTCTGTATTGATGTTATGAATTATCCCTTCCCCAGTCAAAATAGATATAACAGTATCTCATTTGTTCTCTATATATTTTTTTATTTCGATTCTATATATTTGATTACCTATCTATTTAGATTTGAACATGCTACAAAGAAGAAGAGCTAGAGAAGCTGAACAATAATAAAGTCCTCCTACTCTAGGTGACACTTAGCAATAAAAGGCAACGAAAAAACAAACGATCTAGCTGGAAAAGGAGGGAACACTCCACTAACTGGACCAGAACCGTTCTGCTTCCCAAATGGTAAGCAACTTAAAACGGAACTCAAGAATCTGGAAGCCTCCATCCGTAACCTGGAACGGTAAAAATCAAAGATTCGTCCTCACTTGAACCATCCTAATTATTATATGTTTTTGAAATCTCTATTCTTTTTAATCTCTTACTGCATTTAGACAAGAATAAGTGGAGACGATAAGAAAAATTTCACAGTTTGGCAACGCCGTCTATATTTCTAATATTCCCCGTGCAATTTCCGGCAAAGATAGAGACCCCTTTGATTTCACCGACCCGATGTTTGAAATCGCCATTAAACGCTTTTAGGCCACTTTTAAAGTTTTTGCCCTCATTCCGTCTCTCTCTCTCTCACTAACGAAACGGCATCATTGACATCCGTCGGATTATATTTGTTTGTATTTGAAATGCGCGCCTCTGTCATAATCGTACACATACACGTGTGTGTTTTACTAAAACAAATGCCTGTTTTTATGTCTTAAATAAAACAATAGTAGAGGCAATAATTGCGATAGGGTGCTGACAGCAGATGTCTTCGCATGTTTTTGGTCGTAAATAAAACCTCGGGACTCTAACTATTTCTCAGAATTTACGACCTCAATGAACACCTCAGTACAAATAGGAAGAAACCAGTAAATGAGTAGTACATACAAAATACAAAAATTACGTCCGAAGAATCGGAAAGATACTTCGAAAAACTCTATAGCTCAGCAAATCCATAATGATAACGAAAATGTTAACCAACCCCAAATTTGGACCATTCCTAGGGAGAAAATACAGAAAATGGTAGCGAAATTAAAAAATAGCAAAGGCCCAGGCGTAGATGAAATAAAGAACGAAATGATCAAATATGGAGGTGATACATTACTAGCTGAGTTACAGACAAGAATATACGATCTCAATGGAAAGAAATCATTTTGATACCAATTTTTAAAAAAGAAGTAAGGCGGATCCACGAAACTATCGGGGTATCAGTTTGATGAATGCCGTACAAAAACTCCCTAACTGGCCTAAACACCAAATTTTGTGATTACCACAGCCAACGTGATATATAAGAGAAGATACACTGAAAAAAAGGATCTCTCAGTCGAAATGCATAAGACTTTGACCCAAAAGATTGGCGCTTTTCAGTAGGGCCAAGAACGACGTTTCTTTACCCAAAGCATTAACTATCTTTCCATAAGCTTTAAAAAATTTCTTTAGAGAATAGAAGAATCTATCTGTCCAACGTATTTCAGTCTTGACCCAAAATTAATATGCAAAGAAGTTCTTGCTACAAGAATAATAGTCTCTTTGATTCATGCAAAAATTCTTGATTGAAAAGGGACATTTCTTGATTCACGTCGCATTTGATAGGTCGCACATCATATTACGTACAGGTTTTGTTGCTTGGAATTTTCCACTTGGAATTTTGCATAATTTGCTTTTTAAACGCATATCATATAACAAATTAGTGATCGTTATTAACATGTATTTGTCATTTTTTATGGACAAATTTTAGGATATATGGATTCTTTAAGGAGTTTCTGAAAAAATGAAAATTAGAGCATTTATTTGCTTTATTTCAAGGTAAGAGACATTTACCTAATGCACCTGTTTAGATAATGCATGCCTGACTATAGATAGAATAAGAATATAGGTATCGATTTTTTTATGCAAATAATTACAAAAATTTTAGAATTTCAAGTCGTCGTATTAAAAAATTCAAAATGTAACCAAAGCTTATAATTTTAATAATTTGTTTGCTTTACTTTGATTAATCGTGATGTAACGTTTTTTTGTAATTTGTAGAGTGATGAACCACCCCAAAAAATACCAAGGAGTGAAGAAGCAGAAATAACTACCTGCTATCGAGGAAAATAATATCACTTTACTTACTACAGACTACGAAAACCTAAATTTATCAGAAAATAATATACCTCGTAATATGCCTGTATGCCTGTATATGATGTATAGACTTCTCTTAGATCAAAATAAATTTTAGTTGAGTCAATGGTATTCGCTATTGGTTTAAGAAAAGTGTCTCTTTAATCAAGAAATGTCTGTTCAATCAAGAATTTTTGCATGAATAAAGAGACTATTGTTCTTGTAGCAAGAACTTCTTTGCATATTAATTTTGGGTCAAGAGTGAAATACTTTGGACAGATAGATTCTTCTATTCTCTAAAGTAATTTTTTAAAGCTTAAGAAAAGAGAGTTAATGCTTTGGGTAAAGAAACGTCGTTCTTGGCCCTATTGAAAAGCGCCAATCTTTTGGGTCAAAGTCATATTCATTTCGACTGAGAGATCCTTTTTTTTGAGTGTAATTTCAATTTTTTCAGAAACTCCTTTAAAGAATCCATATATCCTAAAATTTGTCCATAAAAAATGACAAATGCATGTTAATAACGATCACTAATTTGTTATACAATATGCGTTTAAAAAACAAATTATGCAAAATTCCAAGTGAAGTGATTCCAAGCAACAAAACCCGTGCGTACTATGAAAACGTACGACTGATCGGACTGCCGACTGATTGTATATACCATCCTTCGTCATCATCTTTGGCATGTCGTTATTATTATTCATCAAAAGAGTATTTAGCTATTGGAAAAATGGCCATGTTTCTTGAATGAAGTACTTCCTAGCGTATTTTTCTTATTATCTTAAAACAAAGTAACTTGCACTTGGTTGAATGAAAATAGATTCAAGAGAAATTTTCGAATTTTTCAAGAGAACCAGTTTTCTTGAGTTAAGAGAGTTTTTCTTCAGGGAACATATTTTCTGTTACGCTAAAATAAATTCTCTTGCCACTAATTTTCTTTTCAAGAACGATGACAACTTTAGTTCAAGTCTATCTTTTTTATCAGTGTATGTGGCTATCAATTTCGAAAATTAAATTGTTTGAATGTCATATAATATTGGCCGTAGCTGTCAATCAATTGAATGATTAAGAAATTATCATAAATCATTTTTTAAATGGTAACCCACTTATTTATTTTACTAGTGAAAAGATATTTTAATTCGTTACTTTTTAATTATACATGTTCCTATGCCTAAAATAAATAGTTTTTAAGTTATTTAAGATTTACTTTTAAAGCGAATATTTTTCTTATTATTTTGTATTATTTTAATCAGTAGACTATGATTTTAAACGTCAAGTGACGTAAAACAATATATCTGGCCATATCATATTGTGACACTTTGTTAAAAAATCAGTATGTCATCGATAATATAATCATTTCCAAGCCAACTTTGCGCCGTTTTTTTTTTCATACGGTATATTATTAATATCAACTATTAGAATATAATCACCAAAATAATATTCTTCGATAACACTAAACAGCAAAAATACGAAATATATTTTTTTTAAATAAGCTTTATGAAATCTTAAACAGCAGTATTAGAAATTCAAATAATAATTAACTTTCTGACAGATGGAAATAAATTGTCTGGTTGTTTCACACTTAATGTTTACGGGTAATAACTACCCTTATAATATATATACAGGGTGGTCCGAACTGTATTACGGAAACTTCAGCAGCATATTCTGCAGATAAAAATAAGTAAAAAAGTCCGTATAAATGTATGAGCTAAAATGCTTAGTTTTGGAGATACAGGGTGTAGAAATTTCATTTTTATTTCGATTTTTTCCAAATAATAAGTAACATCAATATTTGGATGAAATTTGGTGTCTGGGAGTTTTTTGATATGAGAAATTCAATTTTGATGTCAATATGGCTCCTACTTGTAGAGGGCGCCACCTACATATTTTTAACTGGTTTGAAGAGTCATAACTTTTCGTCCGTACCTGTATAAAACTACTATATTAAAAAAATATACATTTACGACGTTTTTAACGTAAAAAAGGTCTCTTAATAAAAATCGCTAATAGTTCTCGAGATATTTGAAATCGAAATTATCAATACCTCTCATCATTGACATAAATTAAACATGTATGTTGACTAAATAGTTAATAGATGGAAATCATAAATTTGAAATGTTCTTGTGCCAAACCATCATCAATCATCATATTTTCGAAGAAAATTTTATAATTAATTTAAAAAAATAAAAATTTTCCATATTTATCTTTTTAGTCAATTAACTATCTACTCAACATGTTTATTTTTTGTCAATAATGACATGTATTGACTATTCCCATTCTAAAGATCTCGAGAAGGGTTGCTCGTAACGATTTGCCAAGAGACATTTTTTACGTAAAAAAATACGAAAATGTATATTTTTGCACTCAGCAGTTCTATACAGGTACGGACAACAAGTTATTACTCTTCAAAACAGTTTAAACACATGTAGATGGCGCCCTCTACAAATAGGAGTCATAATGGCATCAAAATCAAATTTCTCATGTCAAAAAACTAACTTTTTAAATTAATTTTTTTTTGCTAATTTTACTAAGAAACATTTTTTACGTAAAAAATCACGGAAATGTATATTTTTTCACTCAGTGGTTTTATACAGGTACGAACGGAAAGTTAATACTCTTCGCAAAACAGTTAAAATACTTGTAGGTGGAGCCCCCTACAAATTGGAGCCATATTGACATCAAAATCCCAAATTTCTTATGTAAAAAAACTCCCAGACACCAATTTTCATCCAAATATTGACGTTACTTCAGAAATTTTTTGGAAAAAATCGAAATAAAAATGTAATTTCTACACCCTGTATCTCCGAAACTAAGCATTTTAGGACATACATTTTTAAGAAGTTTTTTACATTTTTTATCTGCAGAATATGCTCCCGAAGTTTCCGGAATACAATTCGGACCACCCTGTATATTAAATTGACGTTTAGGTTATACAATCTTTTTTGACAGTTTTTTCCGTCCAAAAAATTTAAATATTTGTTTTTTCAAAAACGGCTAACGTGAGGTATAGTGTAGTAAATTTTACAGAGAATTTAAGAATGTAATAAAAAATGCGGGTACCCGTTTAAAACAAGAAAGTTTCTGTCAAATTCCAGTATTTTCGAAAGTGCCACCATATTGAAAGTATTTTTAATCGATAGACCTCGTTGTGAAACAATAACGTGCAAATAATCTCCGATCTAGATATTGTAGTTCTCTAAAACCTTCTAATGCACACTCAGCCTGGGACATATACTGTATATTTATTGACTTATTAGCTAGTTTAGACCATAAAATAATTAACTAGAAAGAAGTGTCAACTCTGTGTTAAATCGTGGAAACACGATACGCCACCGAAAGCCTTCGTTGTCGTCTGGAGAACTAACTTTCCAATTGACAGGTTGACATGATAAGGACATGATGGCTTAATTTTTATTTCCGTTTCCGGTTATTCAATGGCGGGCCCTCTTTCAGTTCAAATGTATTGTGTATTTTTCTTTTCATAATAAAACCAAAAAATAATTTATTCACATATATTTATTTGAAATATGGAACAACGTGACTAAATAAATATAAAAATATAGAGGATTGTATTGTTTCAATACCAATTAGTTAATTATATGCACTTTTAACGTAAATTAGTTAAGGTATAAGCATGACTTACAGTAATTTGTAAATAAACACACGCATTCGCAAACTTCAAGGACAGAAAACGGACACAGGAACATGAAAACGGGAGCCTTATACAAAAACCTGAAAACAGAAAAACAATTTTTTTATACAAAAATTAACAATGTAAAAATATCAATAGGTATAAAATATAAATAAACTGTTTAAAAAAAGCGTCCATTATTCCCAAAGAACCTGGCTTATAAATCAAAAAGATGCAAAAAGAGACTTTTAGTCGGATAACATAATCAGATTATCAGTCCGATTTATTGCTTTATTGACAATAAATCGCACATACTGGAGATAACTAATGTTGGCTATAGTTAAAAATGATCTTACCTTGCTGTAAATTGTTTCCATTTTCAAAAAAATCGCCGATCAAAGAGATTATAACACCATTTTCTTGCATCTAAAAAATGTAAAAACATTCTTTATTTACTACCTATTTTTCATATACATGGGACATACCTACTACTGCAGAAACGTCATTTTCTCCAGGATTCTTCATGTAATATATATTTTATATACTTTATTACCTTTATATTTATAAATTTCAGCCGAAATATGAAATTGATCTTCCAAAACGAAACTAAACGGAATGAATTAAAATGGCGTCGAATATTTTCGAATTTGTTCTAGAACAAATCTGAAGTTGTCTCTGAAACTGAAATCTGTCAATTCTAAACTGTGAAGTTAGACAATAGTTAGACAAAAACAATGCTGTCCTTGTTTAGGCGGCCATACTTGTCGTGAGGAGAATGACAGGAATGACACTAATGACTGTTTCCAATTTTCCTATTTCACTGTCCTGGTTTAGACTACAAAAAACAAATGCAAGTAAACCAAAATATCGCCCAAAGTTAAAGCTTTGTTAATTGAAAGAATACTAATTCCCAAAACGCAATTTCTTATCTGCCCAACCGGCAGACTTGACAAGACACGGATAGCACAAATACATTATGCAAAGTCGCGAGCGTCACCATCCCCACAGAGCAGTACTAGTAAGGAGCAAATATGTATTTAAATTTTAATAATCCTCTCTTGCCTCTTTCTCTTAATACGGATCCGAAATTCGAGAATCGTCAAAGTATTCTCTGCATCGGAGCGAGAGACAATCGCGCCCGGGGCCATAGCGCGGATAACAAATATCAAATACACAACTTCGTTCGCGGGAGAGATATAGATTTCATATTCTCCCAGAAAGTAGTAGTTTCTCGACGGTTCCTCGTTATATTTCCTAAGTTTGTATCGCGCAAACTTTATATTGCCTCGTCTTGCCGCGCCGCTCCATAGACAAGAGACATCAAAAGATGGAGAGATGTAGAAATTTGTCGCCGGATCATTTTTATTTCAAAGTTTCTTAGTGGCGGATTCGGGGAGGATATAAGGAGACATCGTGGCATTGTTCGGGGATATCTGATTTTAATTTTGTTCAATATTAACAAAATTTGAAACGGGAATTCAATCACAGATTCCATCCATTTACCATTACAAGGTTATAAAATTGCTTCTTGTTGCTTCCCATACAGCACATCAAATCACATTTACGATGTGTTTACATTATTAGATGTAGACACAGGTTGACACAATTCCCCCGATGTAAATATGCAACGTTTACACATTGTAGTTCAACACGTATGCACAAAGGTTAAACGTCCGCCTGATAATGTAGTTAGTTTCGGAGATATAAATTTAATCGGACCTTTTTAAGAAAATTAATTTTATTTTTCAGAAACTATTTGAGACAGAGTTTACCAAAAATGCTTTTTATATCTACTATTGGGTAAATGAATTTCTAGATATATTACACAGTATAGCATTTACGTATACACAAAGTAAGGGATACACAGTGTGCCGTAGGATACACAGTGCTTGTGTATTACGTTTAAACTTTGTTTACAGATTGCAGTTGTGACTACCGCGTGTATACGTATGTATTTTGCTTCGTATATACATCTTGTGCTAGATAAAACTACTTCTAATGAACGAATATAGGAAATAATACAAGTTTTGATCCTAACTTTTCGTTCTTTTTAAGAAATATTTATTCAATGATACCAATTATATCTTTTTAGAACGAAAATTAGGAATGCAAAACTTTGTATTTTCCAAAAGTATCTCGATCGTAAGTTCAAGAGAAGTAGCCTTAAAATTGTTCCATTTTTGTTTTGTATTAAATGTATTGTATTAAATGTACCATTAATTACCATAAAATGGATTAAGTGGTTAAAAAATAAAATTCTTATATTTCTTTATATCGTGGAACGCAATAGTGCAAATAACACAATAATAATAATTATTTACACTGCAGAAACCAGAAGTAAGAAAACACTGCAAAAGAACAGAATTTGTATCAAAACGTATTAAAAATATAAGTACCTACCTAGTATAACAACCTACTAAAATAGCAAACACTGGTATATCGCCACGATTTGGTGAACCTCGTTTAGTCATTTTTTTCTCCTCTTTTCCCTTCTAATGAACGAATATAGGAAATAATACAAGTTTTGATCCTAACTTTTCGTTCTTTTTAAGAAATATTTATTCAATGATACCAATTATATCTTTTTAGAACGAAAATTAGGAATGCAAAACTTTGTATTTTCCAAAAGTATCTCGATCGTAAGTTCAAGAGAAGTAGCCTTAAAATTGTTCCATTTTTGTTTTGTTTTAAATGATTGTATTAAATGTACCATTAATTACCATAAAATGGATTAAGTGGTTAAAAAATAAAATTCTTATATTTCTTTATATCGTGGAACGCAATAGTGCAAATAACACAATAATAATAATTATTTACACTGCAGAAACCAGAAGTAAGAAAACACTGCAAAAGAACAGAATTTGTATCAAAATGTATTAAAAATATAAGTACCTACCTAGTATAACAACATACTAAAATAGCAAACACTGGTATATCGCCACGATTTGGCGAACCTCGTTTAGTCATTTTTTTCTCCTCTTTTCCCTCCAAGCAGTTTGTTTATTAGCATACTCATGCATCGAGCACTCTGTTGGACTTTGTTGTATTTTATTTCCAGATTAATAATCTCACCCTTAAATTTTATACGAAACTGATTATTGAACATTAAACATATCTGTATATCGATCCATCAATAACTTACCGATAATCAGTGTAAGAAGTTCTTTGAAGTGTTTAAATCTTTCTTTCTCTGGTCCATTTAGATTTTCATTATTTCCAAATTAAAAAAAAAATATATTGCAGAGCTAACTCAGCTAACCTCTTTATCATTATACTAGAACATTTGGAGTTTTCATTCATTGGAGTCAAAATTTGGTAAATTGGGTATCGAGTAAGGGAAGAGTCGCTGCTATAATATTAACAATACTCTTAGGAAGGTGTAACAAGGTAATTAAAAACTTGTACTTACCTTAAAATCTCTTTTAAACTACACACAAACAGAACATTTATATAGAGCTTCCGAATGATAAAACAATAATGGCTGTTAACACATACCACTCCTAGAAAGGAGAAAGGAGAGGGACACATAAAATACACTTGGTCGGTGTATCTACGCTGAGGCTATCCGCGCATGCGCACACCTTCATTTCATGCTAGAATGTAGACACAACAGTACACTATTACAAAGTGTCTATATAGATATTTGTATTATGTGTATACGTCACATTTTTACAAGGTGTGTACTATAGGCACAACTATGATACGAAGTATCACACGTACATATGACTTATACATTGTATGTCTCATATACCGACGTCAGATTTCATCATTTTAATAATTATTTGTTACGTTACAAAAAACTCTTTAGAATCTTGAGTGCATACGGTATACAACTAGTAAACACTGTCAATATAAACCTGCGTGTATCTCATATGTATATGTTAGAACTAGATGAACACTTAGGTTCACTTAAAATATGTTGTTTCTCATGTGTCTCCCTTGTAGAAACGTAATATCATTTGGACGTGCTATATGGGTTCTTGGTTCTTGCTAGTTGGTTCTTTATGCAAGAAGCTTATCGTAGTAGAGGTCGACCATCAACATGATGGTCCGACGATATTAAGAAGATTCTGATAACCTGAATGAATGCAGCGAGAGATCGCGAAGAATGGCAGAAATTAAAAGATGTCTATGTCCAGCAATGGACGCAAGTGGATGTGTGATGATAATGATGATAACCCATTTTAGTTACATTAATATGAATAATCATAGTATCAGTTGAGGCATACGGTTCAATACTCTAGTGGTTCACCAACCTTAGAAAAATAAACTATAACAAACTTCTAACAAAAGAACTATCAAATCGTCAATATAACCCTGCAAAAAAAATATCCTTATTTTTTAAGATATTCTATTTGATTGTAGTGCAATCAGATGCTTCATTTATTAAGTAAAAAGAGAATTTTCAATATTTGTGTTCATTATTAATGTAGATGTAGACAAATCTTGGATTTGTTAATATCTAAAATATCCAGACTTTTTTCATGAAGTTAACTCTCCACAAATGGATAAACATCATTTATAACTGAATTTGGTTAAACTATGGTAGATTTATATTATTCGTGATCTTTTTGTATTCGTTTTTAAGAGCATTTATTCGTCGCATTTGAGGAGGAGGAATGTGGTTCGGGACTGGTAACCATTACGTGGTGATCGGTTAATAGCTGTTAGTAAGAAGTTTAACTTCAAATATGCACACATAGTGCACACAATTTTTTTTGTTGTCGTTTTTGATCTATTGAACCGTCAACATAACCCTGCAAATTAAAGGATTTTATTTTTTAATAAATTTGAAACTAAAAATCCCGTCTAATAATGTCACTGTTGTCAGTTCATAAAATCAGAAAATCAAATAAGACGCTGATAATTCCAAATTCAAATTCGGCAATTTTCTTACTATTAATTTAAAGTCTATGACGAATAGTTTTTGGAATAAATATAATTAATAGAATAATGATAATTTTTTTTCTCAACTGTAGCCATTAAGTTTGGGGGTTCTTCTACATATGTGCACTTATTACGGAACCTCCAGCGAATAATATCGATACACAATTATTAGATTACTTGGACCGTGCGTGACGACACGTAACGCCATCTGGTGTTACAAAATTACTAAATTTCTAGCGACAAAACACATAGGCTGTATGGAAGGAAAGTGAACATGTTAGAGAAATTGGTGTTTTAGTGCAATTAATTCTAATTTTTATAAGTCTCGATGTTTTCACCAATATAAAATTTGCAATATTCACATGGTATTTTGCAGTATACCACATTGTTTGTTTGTTGTTCAGTGTTTTTTGCCTTAGTGTGAGTTAAAATAGATCTAAGTGTGTTTTATGTATTGAAGAATATTCGTATCTTACATTGTCCTTTTTATCTTTTTATCTTTCTTATGTTACAGTGAAAGTTAGAAATCCAGTAGATGTTAACAATCTAAATAACTAATTATGTGCATAGGATTGGTAAATGTCGTATTTAGAAGTTTGCCAACATTTAATATCAATTATTAGCACTTGCTAGTGACATTTACTGAAATTTTTGAGGAAAAATCATTCGATTGTATAATAGGAAGAGTGTCGGTGGTTTGTAGAAGTTGTAAATATATAAGTATATAGATGATCCACTCATTTTAAGATTACAAGAAAACAATAACAAAGCAGAACCATAAAAAACAATCTGAAAAGACACTCTAATAAATATAACAAAACTGGAAATAGTAGAAGAATATGTATATTTGGACAACTAAAACACAGCTCGGGATCTCTACTGCCAGAAATCAACAGAAGCATTAAGTTAGCATGGAGTACTCATGGAAGAAACTCAATCATATTCAAATCCCGGATGTCACTTTATTTAAAGAAGAAAATATTCAGTCATGACCTATGCATGCGAAACCTGGACACTTAAAACACACGTTATACAGAAACTACAGGTCGCACGACGCTCAATGGCACGAATCAATGTATGCTGGGTATAATCAAGAAAGACCGTAAAAGAATAGAGTGGATACGACAAAAACCTAAGTAATAGATGTCATCAACAGAATCAAATCCCTCAAGTGTTAATGGGCGGGACACCTGGCAAGAAAGACGGACAACAGATGGACGATAGAGAGAGAGAGAGAGAGAGATATGTGTTAAAGACGCATCGACTGTAGAGTCTTTTAGCGTCACTTTATCCCATTATTTATGTATTTTTATATAATCCAACATAGCCTTGTTATTTTGGTAGGAAAGGGCTACCTCAGTGTTATCTACGATACCGTGTTGTCTTCGTTTTAACGCGTTCTTTGGGCATTCAAAGATAATGGGTTTGACAGATATTGGAAGATTACATGTTTCACAAATGGGCTGATTCTGTCCTTTAAGGAGGTGTTCATGGGTGAGTTTCGTGTGTCCTAAACGAATTCTAGTGAGCACAACGAAATCTCTTCTAGGTAAGTTAACTACATTATTTTCAAAATAGTCCCTTTTGATTTCATGAAGCTTATTATCATTTATGTCTAAGATGGACGACAGAAACGAAAGCATGTTACCCACGAGGAATTAAGAGACCTAGAAGAAGACCAAGTTTGAGATGGGACAATGATATATTAGGAAATTAACATGGATAACTTGGGCCCTCATAGACAAAAATAAACAACAATAGGTCCAACTACATAGAGTATATCTAAATATGTGAGGGAGGCTACACCATAATTGGAAATGGTTGGATAAGCTGAAAATGATGATTTTATATTAATATATGAAAAAAAAGATAAATAATTAGAATAAAAAATTAATTTCCATGTTTATTTTTGAATATCTCTAGCCCTAATTACCGCCATTTAAAAACAATTTATTTCGTTCATTTTTCCGTCGCCGTTTTTTTTCCAAGATTATATCCATCCGTAGAAGTTTCCAGTTCGCGTCCGGCAATAATTCGCAGTAGTGTTGCTCATTAGACTGGAGCGACATTAAAAACGGCGTTACCTGTAGAAAAGAGCTAATGGCAGACTAAGTGATAAAAAATGCCGTCGTAATTTTTAAATATTGTTGGGATATACGTATTCGGATCGCGAAGGTGTCGGTAGCTTTGCAGAGGCGTAGATATACATAGTTGGAGAATATTACGGAGGGAAATAGCCATCTTATCCGATAGTCAAGCAGCATTAAAAGCGATCAACTCGGTAACCATTAACAAATTAGGCAAAGATAATAAAGTTCTCCTACTCTGAGCGCCAGCCCACCAAGGTAACGAAAACGCAAACGATCTAGCTAGACAAGGAACAAACACTCCTCTAACTGGACCAGAACCGTTCTGCTTCCCAAGTGGAAACCAACGTAAAGCGGAACTCAGGAACCTGGGAATCCCCCAAAGTTGCCTTACGAATTGTTTCCTATGTATCCTAGCCTGAATATAATTTTGTACTAAAGTTAGACATGGCAATTGAAGGTGTTCTTTTTAAAGCAGTTATTTAGTCTATTGTATGTGTGAATTTTAATTATTAAGGCTAATGCTAAGCAAAAGTACACCGAATGTCAGTAACAAAATGAAGTTACAGGGAGCAATCGAGAGCATTCCGATTGAAGGACCTACACCAGGCGCAGAATCATTCCATGACAGCCTAACATACAGCCTGGCATATGAAACAAATCCCCAAAAAGAAGAATCGCCTTGGCAAGAATCCCGTTTATTGGTGGTCCCAAGAAATAGCTGAGTCTAGAATGAAGTGCACCAGAAAAAGAAGAGCGTTCACGGTAAATAACCGGAGGAATCAAACGGCAATAAACCAGCAACTTTAAACAGAGTACAAAGCATCCCAGAAAAGGCTCAGAAATGTCATTAGAAAGGCAAAGCAAGCATCCTGGAGAGAGATTTGCAAAGAAGTTAACACCTGAAGTAAAGGTTACCAAATAGTTATGAAAAGGATTTGTGGATGTCCCACAAGCCTATACTATCTGCATACACGATGGACAAAGTGGTTGCGTACCTTTTCCCAGTTCATGATGTGCTTCGACATTGTTGAACCCCCTCACTTCGTAGCTTTCACTATTGAGGAGCTATATCTGGCCTGTAAAATAATAAAAAATAACAAGGCACCCGGACCCGGAAACATTCCACCAGAGATTTTAAAATACCTTCCCGAGGGAAATGTCAATACGTTCTAAATGTTTACAATAAACTGGCGCGAACAGGAATTTTTCTGAAGCAGTGGAAGCAGGCCCGCTTAATACTCGTGGACAAGGGAAAAAATTCACCCGAATGTACCTCTTACCGACCTGTATGCCTTTATGATGCAGAAGGTAAGCTATACTAGCACTTGTTATTAGCAAGATTAAAAAAAGAGATTGAATACTCAGATGGCCTAGCTAGAAACCAATATGGGTTCAGGGAAGGAAGACAAACAGTAGATGCAGTCCTTAAAGTAATCAAAAAGGAAGCCTTTTAGAATCGGTAAAATCATACCTGAGTGAGCGTGAGTTGATTGTGCAGTACGAAGACGCAACCAAGAATTCGGAACTGAGTAGTAGGCTCAGTTCTTGGGCCATTTCTCTGGAATGTCTTAAATGACGATTTATTCAGAACGAAGAGATGCCATAGGACGTAAAGCTAATTGGATTTACAGACGATACAGCAATGGTAGCAGTTGATAGGAGTGAGGACTGGCTCATGGAAAAAGGTAATCCAGAACTAATGAGGGTCTTAAACTGGATAGACAAAAACTGTCTCAGACTCGCACCGGAAAAAAACGGAAACGGTCCTCCTAACTAAAACGACTAAGTTGAAACAAGTGCATTTTAACCTACTTGGAACACCAATTGTATCTGGTAGATCATTGAGATATATCGGAGTGTGGCTGGATAGCAAGCTCCATACATGTACACCGTACTATAGAAAAAGCGGAAAAAATAACAATTTAATTAAATTAGTTTTCTAGACTTATGCCAAATATAGCTGGTCCAAACGAATCTAAAAGGAAAACACTGGCATGTAGTGTAATGCAATCCCAGATAATTTATGCCGCGCTAGTGTGGAATAACGCAACTAGTAGTAAGATACTTCATTCCAGGAAATTCGCCAGAGTTCAGAGGTTAATGTTAATTAGAATAACCATTGCCTACAGGACAATCTCCGCCTGAAGCAGTCTGAGTAATAGCTGCAATACCACCCATAGACCTCCTTATCAATGAAAGAGCCAACAAATAACACAGACAGGACAGAGCCACGGCGCGAAATTCTCTAATGGCCAATTGGCAGGAGTGCTGGAGAATAGTACAAAAAGCCGATGGACACACAGGATCATCATAAACATTAGCAACTGGTAGAATAGGCGCTATGTGTAGATCGACTACTACCTCACCCAGGCCCGGCTGCTTCAACGCATTCCTATATAAAAGGAAAAGATCAAATTCGGAGATTTGTAACACACGCTTTTTGCCTGTTTTAAATGGCAAGAGAGGAGACGATATGGAGTGGTCAAAATTAAAATGGATCAAGTCCAATTTTCTACTATTTTAAGATAATCGTCTTTACATACGTTTATAAAATATTGTTTTTTCCAGTAGAGAAATGAATCAAGTCATACTTCACGCATTAAGCAGCTATAGCCTGTTTCTGTTTGGTTTCTGAATATTCTGTTCAGAAGTGAACTGGATCAAGTCCATAAATTTAACGCTGTGTGCGATTTTAACACACGTTCTAAAGTTTCCAGCTAAATAATTTTTTTTTCATAAAATGGATGACAATGAAACAGGGCTGAACCATTTGCATCAAGCGAATCAGATTATCAGCCATCTCAAAGGTCTGATCCATAGATTTAGTAGGAACAGATATCACATTAGACATTTTAACCCGATCAAACAATCGGAGGTTGACTACGTACTGTAAAAACCAACTGAGATAGAGAAGGCGACATTGCCACATCTCAAATTTGCGCCTATCTACTTAGTTTAATTTGCAGAAAAGGTGACTTTAAAACCTTTACCGGATATCAATAAATCTCAACGCAACACACTAAAAGGCAACACATGAAATACGTTAAATTACCCTTTATAAAAAATGGACCAATCATATGCTCCCCTACAAAACCACCCCAAACACTTGCTTTAACTCCTGTTCTTCATTAATCAACACATCAGGCTTTTTGTGTTTTTGTGGGGACACGCACCCATGTGTTTCAAAATTATTAATAACTCTTGATATAGTAGGTAAAGATGAAATTGGCCTGTTTAAAAAGTTTGTGGAAAAATTGTTTGTATATCCCGATAAGACCTATTTTGGAAATATCATTTTACAATTTACAATTTGAATTATCTCACGAACTTCATAAACATCCATTATTTTACTTAAAAAATAAATTTTACACGAGAGCTGTAGCGAGAATCTCTGTATTCGTTTTGGCTATTAAAACACGAATAAATACAAATTCTGTAACATTCTTATCACATAATATCTACCTATTTTTATTTTATCGCATTTTTTCGCCTGCTTTTTATCCGGCGGACGGGTATACGCTAATTTGTCCGGTTCTGCCTATGTTACTACTACGGTGGTCCGGTCTGTATAATAAAGCATTGTGTCAAGTTTTCTTCTCCAGCTTGTTTTATTTGAATTAAGTAACATTAAAAACTCTCATTTTCTGCATAATTATCTTCAAGGACTTGATCCAGTTCACTTTTAAACCCCTCATATATCAAAATTGGGGCGGAGGTTTACTCTGGAGAACTTTGCCTTGGACATGGGAGAAGAAAATGAATGAACTACAATGTTATACGACATTATTAGGACCAAAGAAGAGGCATTGAAAACATCGGGACAAGTAGAATAGTAAGCCAGCTACCACGTTCAACTAATGTAAGAGCGGTTCCAGCGTATGAAGCATGGATTGGCAAAGGGGGGTTTTCAGTCGGTAAAAACTCCCCTTCGTCGACACGTTCCACGACCATACAACACGTGGTGTCTCTTGCAAATTTTCGCCTACATAAAAAAAATAACAAAAAATAGTAAAACGTATACTTCCATTTAAATCGCCGGTAGGTGCGCCACTGACGCCTAGCCTCATCATCCCTTGGAAAGAGCATCTAACGATGCCGGTGTAGAATTTTATATTTGGAACATTAAATTCTTTTAATTACTTTCGGTATCTACATATTATACGTGTAGTTCGGCCGGGCGGTCGGGCGGCCATTATTTTTAGGAATTGTTCTGAGAGAGCTGCCGGAATACTGATTCGTTTCGGCAAATAATTTATTTCGGTCCGGAAGGGCGCAGAGACGTACGTACCAAATGACATTATACTTTACTGAGTTTGCCCTCGTGTGTATAACTATTATTTTTACATGAAATTGTTTGTAATTTTAATTTTAGTAAAATTTATTTATTACAATTTTATAGATATGTCGCAGACGTATTATTAAAAGCCGGCTTTTTGCCCAAAAGAAGGAACTTTTACAAGCCTATTTTCAGTCACTTTGCAAAAAACCTAATCAGAATTAGGCATATTAAACAATGATGATATTTTCTGTACACTTCTGCAAAAAGACTGCCTGTTTTCAGTCTTCTTCTTCTTCGTCCTTCATACCAGGCGAATCACCTGTTTGGTTTCGTCGTCTCTACTGGTCAGACTGACAAGTTGTCGCTTCATCGTTTTCGTGGACGTCCTAAGCTTCTGCGACCTAGCGGTGATTTGTGCAACTCTCACTATCCTTCTGTTGTCCATTCTGCTGATATTCTCGTTCCATTCTTCCTCTTTGCTGAGTACCTACTCATTTACATTTTCCACCTTGCATGCTCTTCTTATGCTTTCATTTCTCTCCTTGTCCAGAAGCTATTCTGCGTAGTACTCTCATTTCGGTTGTCTCTAGTAGTTGTTTAGTTTTCGCTGTATCAGGTCGAGTTTCTGCAGTGTATGTCATCATTGGTCGTACCGTTGCCTTGCAAATTCTCGCTTTAGTTTCCACCTCAATGTTTTTATTTCGCCATATCGTGTCATTCAGGCATCCTGCTATTCTGGTTGCCTTCGTTGTCCGTTCTCGCACCTCCGCTTCTACATCACCATATCCTGAGACTTCTATGCCTAGATATTTAAACTTCATCTCTTGCTGGATAACATTGCCCTCGACTTCCAGTTTGCATCACTGTTTTCAGTCATTTTATAAAATGCCAAATCGAGAATCCAGGCCAGGCAGATTAAAAAATGATCAAAGTTTAGTCAGCTATGAGCATAAAGCATATTGAATAATTTACGCTTTAATAAAAATATCTCATATTTTCCTATACAAAAACAATAATTATTTATGTCAAAATTTTATTACTTTTGAACGAAAACAACTTGAATCCATAAATTGAATTTCATAAATTTTAACTATAAATAACATAATTTTAAATACAAATTATATTATTACCTATTTTATCTCATTTAATTATTATACTCGGTAATTCAATTCTGTGTACAGGACTGCTTCTTTGTGGAACTTTGCTTTCTTTTAGAATAAAATTAATTTAGATCTGTATAATAACCATCAACTTAACCATAGTCTGTTTAACATTATTATCACTTTTTGCGACATTATTTCCAAATTTTGAAAGAGAAGTTCAAGAAATGTCGTAGGATAAATTTAGGTTAGTTATACCATTTCCGCGTAAAATGTTTTGTGCAATCTTACTAGACTTCATTAGACATTTTGCAAAACGACTGACAACAGATTTTCTTAAAAAACGCCGGCGTTTTATAATAGCCTAGTCTTTTTGCAAAATGCCGAGTTATTCGACACGTCTGCGACAGATATACTAAAATTCTTGTTCCTCAATAAAAACTGGAAATAAAATACAATTATGATTATTGTTAGTTCCAAGTAGTTAATACGCAGAAAAAAAATCGTGGGTGTTTGGGAAGGCTTGAAAGGAAACACTGTTTTTGCGACATTTCGCGACTTTATTGTCGCTTCTTCAGGCACCAAAACATATATTAATCCATATTATGCCTACAAACATTCATGTCGATTCCAACCGCCAACACTAAGACACATACAGACGAATCGAACAGAAACTTAACGGGTATTTTTTGGTCCGATACACACCGATGCTCGGTTTATGTCGTACTGACCATAATAAAATGTCGCAAAAACATTGTTTCCTTTCAAGCCTTCCCAAACACCCACGATTTTTTTCTGCATAAAATACAATACCAAAAGGATCAAGACAATTAATTCTGTCCGCAACTTTATTCAAAATAAACGTCAACCAAGTTTTAAAACAGTGGGAGAGTAAGTATAGAGGAATGAGCATACAGATAAATGAAGATTCTTGGTTATACACTCTGCAATTCGCTGACGACCAGGTTATTTGTGCAGGAGACGAAGATGATCTGGACCGTGACAAGCAAACTTAAAGAGGAATACTAAGTTTGGGGATTGGAGATAAATATCACAAAAACTAAATATATCTGCGTTGGATCGGATCAAACAGCAATAAAACTGGATAATGAATATAGTATACAAACATGTAACGAATACAAATACCTAGGCGTTACTTTCGATAAATCCGGGAAAGACGACAACGAAATAATGCAATTAAATGTCTGAATAATATACTTTGGAGTAACGAAATAGGTAAAGATAGAAAACTAAGGATTTATGATGTGATAATCAAGAGCAATCTGTTATTTAGGGCGGACAGATGGAGGTTAACTTAGAACAACAAAATAAAATTACTGGCAGTAGAAATGGACGCGATAAGATCAGTACGAATATCAAGGCTGGATAGAGTGCGAAACGAGACAATCAGGGACACAATAGGTAGACAGGAAACTGTAGTGGGGGAAATAAAGAGTGCCCAACTGAAGTGGTATGGACATGTTAGAAGGATGGACAACACGCGACTGCCTCAGAAGGTACTGAACTGGCGTCCAGAAAAGAATAGGAAACGGGGAAGACCAAGAACAAACTGGATGGAGGTGTCAAGAAGGCGATGAGCTTTACAACGTCGAAAGACGTTGTAAAAGCGATTCTTATCTCCTTCGATATATATTTTACCAAAAGTTTTTTTTTCGAGGTGAGGCGCCCTCCATTATAGTGGACAGCAAACTGCAGGAAAGAGGAACGGATACCGATACGACGGCGGTCTGTTTAACATAAAAAACTCGAGGCAAAAACATGTATAAAATTCATCACAGAATTTCAATACGCTAAAGACTGATGCGCTCTAGTTGCAAACACGTTACAGCAATTACAAGAAATTCTGAACAGATATACCTGGGCATACCAAGCTTTGGGCCGTAAGTTGAACATCGATAAAACTAAAATCATGTGCACTATCTAGGAAAATCACAACAATGCTATAAAAATCGGAGAAGAACTTTACGAGTAGAATTTTAGAAGAGTTACCTACAAATTTTAGAGTACAAGTAAATACTATCTTTCTTTTACATAAAATTCTTGCTCTATCTTTAACCCGTTTTTATTATTTGAAAATATTCCAATCCATTCCCTCTCTGTCCTCTTCCGCTGGATAGATTTAATTCCAGCGTCCGGGAAAAATTTACACACGAGGAAAAAAGGACGGCGGAAGGTTTCGAACCGACTTCGGACGATGAATATTAATTTTATTTTACTAATATATCACCAGACGCGCGGTCCCTTGATTTAATTATACGTCGCTTATTATTCCGTGAATAAATGAAGAACCATGGACGTATGCGGGCAGAATATACCTACTTAAAATATAATTGGGTTTGTATATTTCACAAACACACGGTTTACGGCGGACTGTAATAATAAAGAAGAACGCCGTAAAATAAATAATTGTATTGTACGTTTTGTTAAAAAAATAAACTACTTTTCATATATTTTTTCATATTTTACGCTTTCTTTCTTAGACAGAGGATCAAAACATTACTTGTTGGGTACAGGCGTTGATTGAAGAAATAAGAAGATGCGCAACGCGCAACATGGCAATTTCGTGGCGCAAAATCTGTCCGCGATGTAGCTGGCGTTACCGTTAGTCTGTCCGAGAATTCAGAAGTGTCTAGTCCTAGCCGTCAACTATTAAGCTTGACCAATCAGGTTGGTTAGCGTGGTGATTTGGAGTGTGTTAATTCATTTGTGTTTGTCAAAAACTCTAACGTGATTGGTCGGACTTAACAGTTGCCTGCTAGGGCTAGACACAAGTGAGAATTCCGAGTTCCGAGATTTAGTTTAGCTCTGTTTGATTAACTGCGCGCTGCCAGTCGTTTACAGCGCAGCGGATAAAACGACAGAGTAAGTGGTTGCCGGAGACAGTGTTGCCAGAACTACTGATTAATCCGTAGATGTACGGATTTTGGGTACAATACGTTAATAATACGAATTTTCTATTATTAAACAATTTAACATAATATTATATGATTAAATAAAGAACGGCGTCAGAGTTGGCTTAGAAATGAAGATCGCTGTTATTTCATATGTAAAATATTATGGTAAATGTTAATAATCGTCATTTCCAAGCCAACTAAACAACTTTTTTCGATCATAAGACATATTCAGTACCTATAAAAGAATTGTTATTTTTGTTGTTTATTCTAAATTTAATACGAATACATTTTCAATACATAAACGCGGAATTTTCATCCAAAGATATTTTCGTCAAACGTATTAAAGATAGTACACGTCTTAATATGGCAACACTGTCGCTTTCAGATCCACACCGTCTTCGATGTCCCTTCGCTGGCTGAATTAGAGAAACTGTATGCGTTGACCGGAGAACGATTGGTGTCTCCACCGTATATACAGCACTTGAGACGTAAGTGGAAATCAAATTAGCCTTGTAACGGATTCGCCCATTAAGTTGCGTATCTTCCCAATTCTTTAGCTTAAGGTATCATAACACAATTCATTTAAACCAAAAGCACCTAATACAAAACTAAAGTGTCAAAACTAATGACATCAGTGTCAGGAAATAAATAAATAGGTAAATACTTGATATTTTTTACAGCAGAGCTGCCACCTAAATCCCCAGCGGGGACATTTAAATTCCAGTTAGTCATCTCGGCACCGAATATGTCCATATGGTTGGCAACAATGAATTTAAAAATTGCGCCCTCGATTACGTAACTAAAAGTTTAATTGGCATCGCTTGTAGATAACAATTTATTACAAAGTTGTTGAATTGGTACTTTCATAGATATTAACTTAAATAACTGACTTGATTTTACCTATAGGATCTCGTAACTGTTTGTAGTAGAAGAACAGCGTTACAAATCTTAAGCATTTTTACACAACCATTACACATTTTATAAACATGTTTAAAAAAAACAGTACACTGTATCTTCGAATCCCAATAATAGCCCCACTATATACCTCTATAAATCCATCACTTGCACGCAATCAAAACCCACTTGTACGCACTTGAATCGGCAAACAGATAAACCAAAAACAATATTGCCTAATTCAATTCGCCAAATCGCGCTCACCGTTCGCAGTTTTGTCATTGACAGGCCGCTGGCGCAAATAAATCAAGTCGCCGCCTACGACACGGGTAAAAATCATCCCCCCGATCAGGTTTTGATACTGGCGCTAAATCGTGTAGTCATTTTCAGTGCCTATAAGTTATTGAAGTGCGAAATGAACCTATCGAGTTTCAGTTTTAACTGTCGCTGGGAGTTATGTTGCTATACACTGAACAAATTAATTTGTGAATTTAATAACAATATTCAGTGTTATTTCTTGTCACAGATTATTGTAGGAAATTTACAATCCGGTCTTTAGTTTTACAAGTCGTTTGTAAAATCGCTTTATGGCTAATTTGTGGCATGTATGTAAATATGTACTGTTTTGCAAAACTACATTTTTTTTGTAAAACTATGCAAAAATATCTTATTTTTACATGTTTCTTATTAAAAATACACTAATGTATCAATATTTTTTTTGTAAAATTACTTATTAACTAAAGCGGCCCATACATTATCAAACGAATTGCGCAACACAGGCTGTTGCGCAACGAGTTGCCAATGTATTGTAACGTTTGATGCGTTGCGCAATTGTTTGATAATTTTCAAGAATGTTTGAATTCTTTTGTGCAACAGGCGTTTGTGCAGAGTATGTGTGTGTTGCGCTTCGTTGTGCAATATTTTAGTTCTTTCATCCAAATTCTTTGTTTTCTTTTTCGTTTTTTGGTATCATTGACATCATCTAGGGTATATACGATAATAATTGACGCAATGGCAATTAAGGACATGATTGTTTGTCAAACAATGCATAACTTTTAATAAAAAGTTTGATCAAAATTTTACTAAGTGCATGGGTTGATGCAGTTGTGCAACGGAACGTTGCGCATCGCTTTGTTGCGCATCTTATTTGATACTGTATGGGCCGCTTAAGGTTTTACCTGTCAGTTTTGCGTGTCAGGTAAAACGAAAGACCGTCTAGAAAATGTCTATAATACCCCTCAAGAACAGGCAACAATTCAAGAGTTCACGTTTACTTATTGATAAACAACCACTGCTCTGTATTTACCATTGGCTATGCATTTATCTAATTCTCCATTTTCTTCGTCTTACCATAAATAAAATTCCGAAAATGCAAATGAAAGAAATTCTAACGAAATCTCGTTATTAATTACCATCATTTTTGAATTATTGCCAAGTCATAAGCAGAACGAATGCTTTCAGGCTATCAAATGCAAATAATTCGAAACTGAAATTAAAGAGTACTTTATTCGGGGGAAAAAACCTCTCCTTCTTCGACTGGAAATCATCATCCAGACTGTTTCTCGATTATAGGCCTCGGTTCCAGTTCCAAACAAATTAATTTAAAAACAGTCCGGAAAGAAAATTGTGATCAATGATTCGGATATTCCGTAAATTGAGCGTTCCCAGTTCCTCTCCATTTAATTCGGGAAGGAAAATATGTCGAAATTAATGTTGCTTTCAATATCGAAGCAGATCTGAATATAAATTTTCGAATATTCACTTTATTTCCCCTTGTCCCGCTCTCGTTCTCTCGTGTTCCAGTTCTGTTCTGTTCCTGTTCTGTGCTGCGAGAAGAAAATTTAATATCGAACTAATTCGTATTCAGGGAGTAAATACTAATAAAGCATTAAATTTGTTTGATATCGCCCGGCAAGCTGTTCTGTTCACTCAGGTTATTTATTTTGTTCTTCTTTATTTGAATTTAATCAGTATCCGGTATACCTGGAAGAGTGTGTTTCAATTGCGTGTTGTCAAGGTACCTATTATATTATTGCATAGAGAAGGAGGTTTTAATTTCGTTTTATCAGTACAGATGAGACTAAAACCACATAAAATAAAACGGTTAATTTTCAGAAGAACTACAAACGCAAAAATATGTTTTTCTTATAAAATTTAACCGATTTTGTAGTACTTATTACTTATTACCATTACAGTTTAGATGTCATCGAATACATGTCTATTAAAAAAGGGTGATGTGTTTTGATCACTATTTAATATATCAATGGCATAAGCTAAGGGCTAAGGGCTGGAGGATTTTAAGGTACTCTTCTTATATATTCGAGATAAATTTCTTTCGTTCGTCTTTCGGGCTACATAATGGAGTCGGGGATTTAGTTGAAAGACACCAGATTCACTACGCAATCGTAACATGAAAAATAATCCAAACCGAATCCGGAAAACTAATGTTTTATTTGCTAGTGGTATTGAGCATTGTTTTTTATTCTGCTGCTTGGCTACCGCTTAACCGTTTAAAAAGGACTAGTACTCATGGGCGCCGGACAGGGGGGGCAAGAGGGGGCATTTGCCCCCCCCCCCGGATCACTGAAACAATAAAAATAAAAGCTATCTTAAACATTATTATGAAATTGTTAGGTGTTACCTGTGAAATAATAAAAAATGTGGTAATTATTGGGAAAACTGGAAATCGTCCGATTTTCACCAAAATTGGTATACACACTATCTTGAGGTCGTAGATTACGAATCTATTTTTTTCTTGGCGGTCTCTTACCGTTTTTCAGAAAAACGGAAAATTATTTCAACATTGAATTTTTCTTTATTTCGGCCCTATAAAGTAATAATTTCACTATATTTTCATTATATTATAGTTTATCTAAAAGCCACACTTGATTGGGTATAGAAAAGTGTCCAACATTTTACTGAAAAACACTTTTCGTAACAAAATTGCAAAGAAAATTGAGACCAGATGGAAGTTTGACATTAGATATATCCTTCTTTCTCTCTCCTATGTAATAAGAGAGACAAATATATTCTAGACCTAATCTAGAAATTTGAAAATTTCTAGATTAGGTCTAGAATCTTCTATTTTTCGGGTGATTACGGATTTTAAATAAATTACCTATTATGAGATCGACAATAATTAAATATACACCTATATCCACAAAATTACGCGGAAGAGTTTTGATTGCATTGGTTTTAACTTCTTTGCGGAGGGGGTTAATCTTTTTTTAGTTAATCTAATAATATAACAACAAAATATTTATTTTTTAAACACCCTCTGCATGGAAGTTGTAACCAATGCAATCAAAACTCTTTCGTGCAACTTCGTGGGTATAAATAGTCAGATCTCGTTGGTAAAATAGCAGTTATGGGAAGGAGCCGTTCTTCTGGCGACCGCCTTTCGTAATTCCAGAATGAGCGAAAAAACACGCTAAATTCAGGTTTAGCATTGGCAACGTTGCTTTAAATGCCAGAAAGACATAAACTTACTTCGGGTTTCTCTTATTACCGATTCTGAACCATCCTAGAACTGTGATGTGTATGCGCAGAAGGAAGACATTACAGACGCAAATATGAAGACATTACTTCATTTGCGCATGCGCTGCAGAGTTCTTGGACGGTTCAGAATCGGTAATAACAAGAACCCGAACAAAGCTATAATCTAACATTTTCAGATTGTTTACAAATTTGTTTTAACAATTTTTCCTCTATTATGCATAGAATTGGTTAAAAAAGTAACAGAAAAGAGCAAAAACATTATTGATTATTGAATACCTAACAAAATATGTGCTAGAAAACCTTAAAAATATGAGAAATTAAGAAAAATTCGATATTGAAATTATTTTCCGTTTTTCTCAAAAACGGTAAGAGACCGCCAAGAAAAAAGATTCGTAACGTTCAGATTCGTAATCTACGACTTCAAAATAGGGTGTATACCAATTTTGGTGAAAATCGGACGATTTCCAGTTTTCCCAATAATTACCAAAAATGTCAATTTTTTATTCATTTTTACCTTGCCCCCCCCCCCCTAAATTTCATTCTTCCGGCGCCCATGATAGTACTGTTAAAAATGTATCGTAAAAATATATTAAAATCACTTAAGAGCGCCTTTTAAGCCTTTTATAAAAAGACTTAAATCTTCTTAACGACTTAAGTACCGGGTGCGTCTCATACCGGGTGCGTCTCAAAAGTGGCTCACCCCTATAACATTTTTATTTTTTTAGTTAAAAAAACGAGATTTAGTATGTTAGTATATGACATAAATTAGGATTGATTGACGTGTTCACTTGTTTTCGGTCACTTCCGGTTTCAGCGGAATTGACTACAACTTATGATTTTTAAATGGCGCCCCCGGTATTTTTTTACTTTACTCGATAGAGAATGTCACTCTGAATAGATTTTCCAAATATGCTAATGAGCCACCCTCGTTCCATTTGAAGAAATTGAGATATGATTAAAAATACGATTTCAGCATTTTCCAACTGGCCAGGACAAGACACTAAAAACATTAGACGATCAAATCTATTTTACCAAGGCTCCTTGATGAAGAATTAGTGTTTTTAACATAGCCATGACACTCTAGATTGAATTTTAAAATAGAATTTTTTATTAAGCGAGAATGTCTAAAGTTGACATATCATATGTCATTCTATTCAGAATGTCATTTTCTATCGAATATAGCAAAAAAATACCGAGGGTGCTATTTAAAAATCAAAAGTTGTAGTCATTTCCGGTGAAACAGGAAGTGAGTAACATACTAAATCTCGTTTATTTATCTGAAAAAATAAAAAAGTTATAGGGAGTGAGCCAGTTTTGAGACGCACCCGGTATAAAGACTTAAATATTTTTAATTATTCTTAATTCTTAAATTTGAAGTCTTTTCTAAAAAGACTTAATTTTTTTCTATTTCGGAATAAATATTTAAATCACAAGTCATTTTGACAAAGACTTAAATTTTAAGTCTTAAGTCAGCTTTCGAAAAAAGACATAAAATCAAATGAGTCATTAAAATGATTTAAATAAAAAAAACTTAAGTTTTCTGTGAGCTTGCAGCTCTGGTGTGAACTATAACTGAATATAGTACGAGAGCTAGCAACGTCGGAAAAACAAGTATTTTACGACGTCTGGCTCTTTGATATATCTTTTACTATGCTCTCTAGAACAGCATGCGGCCCGTCTGGCTGCCGGTAAACGTTGCGTTCCCTACTGCGCATTGAATGAAGATCCTATATTTTTATTAATTTTCCTTTAAATTCTAGTATTGAATATAAATCGAACATGTCTCCATAGCGCAGTGCGTAGAGTTTCCGACAACGATCCGATGATTCAGAGTTCAAATCCGGATCAGGGCAAAGACTTTTTTATACTATTTTCTTTTATATTCTGATAGTAAAGTATTAAATATTTTTTTTTTAATTACCAGAATTATTTAATACTTTACTATCAGAATATAAACAAAAATAAAATATGTGGTGTCTTGGACCACGTGATTCCAACTTTGCTGAGGCTGAGTAAAACACAGTTTGAAACTCGATACTTTTATTTCAACGCTCAGAGAAAGAATGAATTTACAATGTCGTACCATCAATACCTTATGCCTGCGCATACATCTACCGGAAACGGATGGTGTACTATATATTATTTTACATATGGTAAAGGCGGAATATTTAAATATTATTTTTATAACAATACTACAATACCCTCCTCTTAAAATTTTTTTTTTTTACAGAAAAAATATATCTACTCTCTTTTAATCAATTTGTATTTAAACTTAAGCAATAACTGTTTAAACTTAGTGGCGTTTGAATCAAGTTTTATACAACTAATAACTTAATATCTATATAACCTAATCCAATAAACAATAATAACTCCTTTGGCATTTAAAAAGTTAACTACATTTAAACCAAATTTTAACATTTCCTAAAATTACAAATGCTTTAACTATTCTGCTCAGATCCAAATCTAATAACAGGTTTTATAATCCTTCTTGGTCTTTTATTTTCGGGAAAAACAATTTCATTTTTCTTTAAATTATTACTGTCATTATTAATTGATTAACACTCTGGTTGTTCCTCACTTAACTTGTTTTCTAATTCTACCCTATTATTATTAACACCATTATCTATATTTACAGTTTGTTTTGTACATTAAATTTTGGACTAATTTCTAAATTAGGCTGATTGGTACAAACACTAGAATTTATGTGAGTTGGAATTTTAGATTCATTAAAATGTAAAGTATATTTTTTTAATTGATTAGTGTGCCTCTTCCAAAGTTTTTCCAATTCTGGTATTTTTACCAAATAAGTCCTTATTCCCAATTTTTTTGTTATAACTCCTTTAATAAAAGTTGGTTTGTCAACATATTTATAATTCTTGACTAACACAGTTTCATTTACATCAAAATTGACTTCTTTATTTGGCTTACTATTTTTTATTTGATTACTTTGAGCATGTTCTACCCTTTTACTTAATACATTTCTATCTATGTTCTCTTTAAAAACCAATGTATTATCAGTGGGTAAAAGAGTAGATAACCTCGTCCTTAAATTTCTACCTAACATTAAAGTCGCAGGACTCACCCCAGTTGTACAATGTGGACTGACCCTATAATCTAAGAGGAACCTGCATAACACTACATTAGTATATTCCGAGTTTGAGACTAAAGACTTTTTAAGAGTTGACCTTACAGTTTTAACAGCATTCTCTGCTGCTCCATTAGATGCTGGGGAGTAAGGGGGACTCGTTACATGTTTGATGTTATTTTTTGCCAAAAAGTTTTCGAATTCATCTGATACTAGCTGTCTGCCATTGTCTGAAACTAAAGTAATTGGCAAACCAAAAGTAGCAAAAACTCTTCTAAGAGCTTGTATAGTTAATGTCGAGGGGTGTCTCACTATTGGAATTACATGTACATTTTCTTGGCAGTCATGGCAGTCATTGGCAGTCTTATGGCAGTCGCCTTTAATAATTACATGGCAGTCATAGGCAGTCTTCTTCATAGTCATTGGCAGTCGCTTAGCAGTGGAAGGATATTTTGGCAGTACGTGTACATTTTTTACCCGAGTGAGACACCCCTCGGTTAATGTAGAAGTAATACTAGACATTTCGAAAACTTCCAGCCATTTTGAATAAGCGTCAAGTATTACAAGATAATTTTTTCTTCTAAAATCAAAAAAAATTATATACTCTAAATATCTACCGGAAACGGATGGTGTACTATATATTATTTTACATATGGTAAAGGCGGAATATTTAAATATTATTTTTATATCAATACTACAAAATAAAAAAGTCTTTGACCTGACCCGGATTCGAACTCCGAATCATCGGTTCGTGGTCGGAAACTCTACGCACTGTGCTATGGAGACATGTTCGATTTATATTCAATACTAGAATTTATAGTACTAAATTAATAAAAAAATATAGGATCTTCTTCCGATGCGCAGTAGTAAACGCAAGGGGTATCGGCAGCCAGACGGGCCGCATGCTATACCAGAGAGCATAGTAAAAGATATATCAGAGAGCCAGACGTCTTAAAATATTTTCTCGAAAACGTTGCTAGCTCTTAGACTAATAGAACTATGAATACTATCCGTTCCATTTCCGTATCGTTTCCATGGTTACGTTTCATAGTGTGAAATAACATAGTGTGGGGCGACCCGGGCGGCCGCCCGGGGCGCCGAATGTGACGGGCGCCGCAACAGCAACTAAAATATTTAAAAACTACAATCTAAACAAATAGCAACGAATAACCAGATCAATAATTAATCGGTATTATTAATTTCCACATTAAAATATTAGCAATTACCACACCACATAGGGAAGAATATCTGATTAAACATTATAAACACTACTATAGCCTAGAAGTATTCTATTATAATTTACTGAAATTATACTCAAAAAATCCTTTGCACGAAAGCTTCGGGATAGTTTTGATTTCTTCTGTTCTATATGTTTTTTGGGTGCTCTATTCGAAACTGGGATTTGCGAATTCATTTTCACGGAAAAATAAATTAAAAAATATAAATTTGATTTGTTCGTGATATTTTACTTATAACTCAAAAGCTATCAACTTTTTGTAGATAACATTTCTTTCTATAATTCTTGTTTTTACAATTTTTCTCTAAACGAACTGTTTTGGGTCAAGAGCCAGCAAAATTGATGGTTTTAGACTGACTGCTAAAAATCGCATTTTTTTTACAACCCTTGCCTTTTATATGTTATTAATTGCTGATATACCCTAAAATTATATGAGGTAAATATTCATTCACAAGAAGCTGAAGAGGATCCCGATATCCTTATTATCAAAAAAAAAGCTTATAAGTTTGCCTCATTAAATTAAGTTATTAACAGTAGTGGGAAAAGAAAAAGATATCAATCTTTTGGTGGTTTTGGTTGTTCCGGATTGAATGTGTAATACACGGAAAATGGTAGCAGAATCGTAGAATTTTCTCATTAGGGCAAGACAAAAGAATGCATTTCAAACACTAGCTGAAGCTCGTTTTAAAGCCGACAAAACTATATCTGATCATAAACTGATTCTGCACGAAATAATTGATTGTGAAAAAGAAAAGAAAATTTCCTTAAATTCTTATAGAAAAATAATGCAACTGCTAGTAACTAAATACTAATGAATAAAGATGACTTATACCAGAACGAGACTGCCGAAGTTGGAATTTTATTTCTTATATAATTCTCTATACGTAGTGCGTCTCAAAAGTCGCTCATCCCCTATAACTTGTTTATTTTTTCAGATGAAAAAACGAAATTTGGTATGTTAGTATACTACAGAAATTAGGATTAATCTCGGGATTAATTGACTTATTCAATTGTTTTTGGTCACTTCCTGTTTCACAGGAAATTACTACAACTTTTGATTTTTAAATGGCACGCTCGATATATTTCTACTTTATGACATATATCAACTCCTGACATTTTCGATTAAAAATACGATTTTGACATCTTTTAACCGGACAGGACAAGACACGAAAAACATTAGACGATCAAATCTATTTTTCCAAGGCTCCTTGTTTAAAAAATAATATTTTTAACAGAGCCACGGCACCGTAAATTGAAATTTAAAATATAATGTTTTTTGAATGAAAATGTCCAAAGTTGACATATGATACGTCATTCTACTCAGTGTCATTTTCTATCGAATAAAGTAGAAATATATACCGAGGTGCCATTTAAAAATCAAAAATTTTAGCCATTTTCGGTAAAACCGAAAGTGGCCAAAAACAATTGAATAGTCAATCAATCCTAATTTATGTCACTCACTAACATACCAAATCTCGTTTTTTTATCTAACAAAATAAAAAAATAATAGGGGTGAGTCACTTTCGAGACGCACCCGGTATACAAAAAACAACAACCGCAGAAGATTGAACGAAGAGAAAAATTTTGAAGTATCTTTAAGTGAAAATTTATTGTTAAAGTAGCATAAATATGCTTAGTTGTAGTTAAAGTATGTATTGAAAGAAAAAGAGAATTATAATAACAATTAAGGGGGGGGGGCAGGTACGGGTACTGGCCCGGTCCCAATATTTCCCTTCCGCCGGCCCTGCGGAAGGTATAGTGAGAATCAATCTTAACTTCGATATTTCCACTTTCACAAACAAACTAACGATTCCTCCAGAACATTCTTCTGTCTCATTCTATCACCCCCAAGCGAACTCATGCCTTATTCAGAGGCGAATTAACCGTGTACCTTGGAAATTAAACAGAAAAACAAGAAAAAAAGCCCCCGCTCCCGATATCAGGCGCCCAATGAAAGAATTAACATCTGCAATGCTGATCAAAGCCGCCGATGCTGTGTAGCAATTTTCGGAGTCCGATTTTATGAAATATTAAGCGAGACTTCGACTCGTAATGGAATAAATTAATTTCTAAAAGCAATACTTGGTCGCGGATTAGAAACAGAGCAGGGGAAATTAAAGAGAATTACTAATCCAGGGGTGGCGAATCCTGCTCACGAATCGATCTTTTGGCTAATTGATTCGGTGAGGTTTAAATCACTTTTGATCACAGCTTAAAAATTCAATTTTTGAACCGTTAATGTTTCCGATATAAGAATATCAGTAAAATTTGGCGCGCACTTCATCAAAATAAACTCAAATGCAAAATAACGCAACGGAAAAATGCGTGTTCGAGTTTTTTTAATGTTATATTTTTTTTATTTTTAGCCCTATTTCCTTGATTTTTTATCAGCTTTAGTTCGTTAACTCAGTTTATTATAAACTTTAATATTTGACTTATTATACAGGGTTAATCGAAGAGTTGTTTGTACGCTGTATTTAAAACACCCTGTGCAATAATTTCGTGAGCGAATTTTCCTAAAACATTATTTTTCGGTCAAAAACATGTCTCCTGGACATTTTGTTCTTTGACTCACGTCAACGCATGCCTTTGTTAATTTTTAAGAGCAAAATGAACTTGCCACAAACACTGCAATTTTTTTCAATTATCGTTATTTTTTGATGTTGTTCTTCATAATGACGAGGTAGCTTTGGTGATTATTGTTATGTACGATTGAATATGGTTCTTAGTGTCGAAGATTGTACAAAAGTCATTGATCTTGTTGAAGATAGCCGAAATTATGAATATTCGCTTGGTCCTTGAGGAAGAATGGGAAAACATGACACAATATAGGTATTTGCAGCCCCATTAACAGTATAAACCGCCGTCTACAGATACTACAGACTACAGACAGTTAATAGTAGCAGCCGGGGGAGGCAATACAGACTATTAGAATATTTTTTACAAGGTTTTTGTTTGTTTGTATACTTAGTTATTACAGTTATTGTTTTTAATATCCTTAGTTCTCTTAGTGTTACAATATTTATTAAAACCAAGTCTGCATCATTAATTTTTAACGTTTTTTTTTAAATTTTAATATAGAGTTCTGATCAGTGTCGATATGACATTACGACAATTGTCACCAAAGCCACCTCGTGATATAAAAAAATAAAATCATAAAATAATGACAGTTGAAAAAATTTAAATTATTGGTGGAAAATTCATATTTCGCTCTTAAAAATTATCCAAAGCATGTGTTGACATAGGTCAAAAAAGATTTACTCCCATCGCGCGTAAAAAATATCTTCAAAAATATATTTTTTTTTGGGGTACACCCTACTGTACATACATAATCATAATATTGTTAAGGTGTATATGGCAAACTAAACCGCAACGTGTATTGAGAAACCTGGCGAATTCACCAGAAAGTAAAAGACATTTTTAGGCGCCATCTCGTAATCAAGTCGACAAGTAAGCGAATCAGACAATAGAATTTACTAGTAGATGGCAGAAAAATATCGAAAATTACAGAAGGTTCGAGAAACAGTCAGTAGAGTATATAAAGCCCGCGCGCGGCAGTTGAAGACAGTTTGAAGTTTGATAATACCGCCTTTTAAATTGTGAATTAATTGGCGAAGGTGCCAGAAACGTTAGAGTAATAATAGTACCGTATGATCGAATAAAAACGGCGTCAACGATGGCTATGAAATGAAGATCGTTGTCATTTTATATGTAAAATTATATGGGAAATATCATCGATCGTCATTTCATAGCCATCGCTGACGCCGTTTTTATTCGATCATATGGTAGTTGCATAAATTGTGTTAAATTAGTATAAATTGTGTGTAAATTAAGAGAAAAATAAATTCGTTAAGTATTTGATCGTGAGTTTAAATTAATAGACCCACGGAATCCGTAACAATATTAATCAGTTGAGTTAAAAAGTATACGCTCAATTCGCTTTTAAATTTCTCTTTGGCTTTTTAAGTCCCAAAACGTATCGATTTTCCACCAAGCCTAAATAATTAAAATTCACCGACGCTTATAAATCAAGCCGTCCCTAATCAGCTAATCAAAATTCGGCATCGGCACGACGACGTCTTGCAGCGTCGAGCCGAGCGCGTCGCAACGCCAATTATTGGGAGTCGTCGTCTTGTCGGGCATCCTTCATCAATAATAATCAGAATAATCAGATCAGTATTGATAATTATTCGGGAGAGAGAGTCGGGTGCTGCGCTGCCGTGGAAACTGCTGACAATTTGTGTAATTAGAGGATGGGATGGAAACTAGCATCAATATCGATCTACACTGAAAAAATTAATTTGTCAATTTAATAACAATATTGAGGGTTATTTCCTGCCACCTATTATTGTAGTAAATATGTTTTTACCAAACCAAACTAATATTCTTTGTGAATTTATTTTAAAGGTGATGTGAAGCTCATAGTAAAGTTACTTATTCTATGTAAATTTATGTTTAAAAATCACGAATTTCTTGTTCTATTACTATACAGGGTGTCCCAGAAATAAGTGCAAGTATTTTAAGGGGTGGTAGATCTCGATAAAAGAAACATATTATTTTCTCTTTATCGTTTTTCAAATAATTCCAAAATAACGGAGTTATTTTACTTTGAACATTTCCAAAAAAAATGATTTTTGCTAAAATTTTAAAAACCACCGGATCATTATTTCTGGGATCTTTTTCTCTTTCTTGTAAATTTAATATATTACCTATGTTGCCATATTATTAAGAAATTATGTTTTTTAACTAAAAACTAAAAAAAATCCAAAAACATTTTCAAAAAATTTCGAGTTTTCTTTTCGAGTTAAAAAACCTTATAGGCGTGTTTCTGGGGTTGAACTATACTACCAGTTAAAATACTTGCACTTATTTCTGGGACACCCTGTATAGTAACAACAAATAAAAACATTTTATTATAGTGAATTTACAAACTATTAAAATTTGTAATAGTCTATTACAATTATTACTTTTGTGACAATTTTAGTAAATATTAATAAGTTTAATAAAACACGTATTTATAATTATATCTACTATAAAGGTTGTCATCTCTTCTTGTTTAGAAGAACCTTACTGGATTTCTGCGCCTAACCAAAACAGGAAAAAAATGGCATTAGATAGAAAAATAAAAAACATACAAGAAAAAGGAATCTAATCAAAACAGTCAACTTACCAACTTAAAGACTATAGAGTCCTCTACTCCGATTCTCTATTAAATCTGTCCTCCAAAACACAGTCTGAAAGAATAAATAATACCTAGAGATATGTTCAGGGCCGGATCTACCTACGGGCTGTTTGGGCTGCAGCCCAGGGCCCCGAGGTTACAAGGGGCCCCCAGGCCCCGCGCAAAACAATAGACGACCCATAGGTGGTAACTGTTGAATCGTGAAATAAAATTAAAATTCAGGTTAAAAGTTTCAGCCAGACAAGATGGCCTTGCCACTATGATGCTGTCAAAGCCTTAAAAAATAACTATGACGACATTATGAAAATTTTCAAAAGTTTCAGCGAAAATGAGGTTGAGAAAGTTGATTTCCGGAAAGAGGCACGAAATTTATTCAATAAAATGGCGAAACTCGAGACTGCGATTTTGATTATCTTTTGGGAAGAAGTTTTGCAGAGATTTCATTTAGTTAATAAAAAAATACAGAGCGCTGGTTTAGACATTTGTAAAGGCAACAAGTTAATTGTTTCTTTAAAAGACTTTGTGAGCAACATACGCCATCAATCAGATCAAATGTTACAGGAATACGACGAAAAAGCTAAAAAATTAAGTACTAGTGTAATAATAGACTACAATTACATAAACAAGAGACGCATTATCCCAAAATTTTCAGATAAGTCTACAGGTGAATTCTCAGTATACGGCGCAGAAAGATTTAAAGAGACACGTTAAAAGTTGCGCTGGATAAGCTGATTATGGATTTAAATAAAAGGAGACAAGTCTGTGAGACATATAGCAAAAAATTCAAATTTTTAATGGATTTGCAAGACAAAAATATCGAAAACATAGATTTGGAAATTGCACGTCATATTATTGATTACTATCCCGATGATGTAGACGAGCATTTAGTGAATGAGTGCATTCAATTAAAATCGTACTTACTCCAATCTATGTCTGAGTCTTACACCTCTTGCAGTGACATTTTTATGCTCATGTATGAAAATAAACTTATTAACGTGTTCCCTAACTGCTATACCATTTTAAAGATTTTTTTAACATTGCCAATCACTAGCTGTGAAGCAGAACGCTCCTTCTCCAAGATGTCCTATGTAGAAAATAAATATAGGACAAAAATGTCGAACCAAGACTTGGAATGTGATGACCAAATAACTGTCAATTTCTGTGACTACAACCTATCAATTTCTTTTACTAATTCATAACAAGTAAATAAATAAAATTGTTTTATTGTTTTTTTATATTCTTATAAAATATCACTATTTCGGTTTCTCTCTCACCCAAAGTTTGCCTGGAAGAGATTGCTACCACAGCAATAAGGTCGCCTTTTGTACAACTAATACTTGCGTAGATTTAAGTAACATTTATGTTACTTAAATCCACATATCACAAATACCGAAGTCTACAGCAGAATAGGCAGAGAAAGAGAATTGCTCAATATAATAAAAATAAGAAAAACATCATACTTAGGGCATATATTGAGAAATGAAAAATACCACGTCTTACAAGTGATAGTTAAGGGTAAGATTGAAGGAAAGAGAGGTCTCGGCAGGAAGAAACTATCTTGGTTGAGAAACATCAGAAATTGGACTCACCTAACTTTTGAAGAACTTATAAAGAAAGCCGAGAATCGTGAAGATTTTGCCAATGTGATCGCCAACCTCCACGAAAGGGACGGCAAGTAAAGAAGAAGAATAATAATATATCATTATAGAAACAGTTTTTTGATATGGCTCTTAGTTGAGTACTCGTCGGTAAACGGGATTTGCTCAAAAGAATTTGTTCGTTGACCGGTGTTCAGTGGATACGGCAGTTTTGAACGTTCGTTGTGTTTGGGGTATTTTTAAATTGTACCTAGCTATGGAGTGGAGCAGAGAAAAGTGTTTAGAGTTAATTGAGTTTGAAAGGCGGCCTATTTTATTAAATTAATAATTAATTATTAAATTAATTAAATTCTACTTATGCATATAATCTACTGTTTGACCAGCGGATCTGAAGCTACGGATGGAATGCGAGAAAAAAAATCGATATTGCCACGTTTATCCATAAAATTGCAAAATTGCCAGACATGAACTATAAATTTAATATATTTTTATTATATATAATGTGTTTAGCATATATTCTGACGTATATTACTAAGGCATTTTAACGTAGTTCATATTGTTGGATATGTTTTATTTAATAACATATTTCTTTCATTCTGTATGTATAATCTGCTTATTACGAAAGGTGAAGATATTTCAACGATATCATTGGCAAACCGGCATCGCCGCGCATGGCCGCCTATTCATCGAACATGATTGGCGAGAGTACGTCACAGGATTTGTTACCACGCGGTTGCCATGGCTTTTACGCCTTTCCTATTCGCTAGCCTTATCCCCAACTTCACGGTTACTTCTGAAAAGAGTAGAAATATTGAATACTATTGAAATATCCAGTGGCAGTGTCATTCTTTTGATCATTATTACTTTCTTTCATTATTTTATACCGGTTATCCTAAACTTTATTCCTATATTTTTCGTATATTTAATAGTTAAAATGTGTTTTATTGTTTTGTTATCTTGTTATAATGTTTTTCGTTCGTAGTTTTTAATTATTAATATTAAGTTTGATCGTATATTTGTGTTTTAAAATGAATAAATTTGTTAAGGGTAAGACGCTACATAGCCAGGACAAGAGAAATAATTGCTAATTTATATAGGTAAGTAGAATAATAATAAAGTAACATTTATAATACTAAAATTAAATATTGGCTAAAATGAAAAGCACACATTTTACCTAAATATTTTAGCTAAACTAAAATAAATGTAAATAAACGTGGATGAAATCTCATTTGGTTTATTTCCTTGTGTTCATAACGGGGGTTTGCGACGAAGAAGCTACAGAGAGTTCGCTTAAGTTGCCGCTTAAACGTAAACTTGAGCGGATATCTCTTTATACCGGAGTTAGCGTATCGGCTATAAAAAAATTCACACAGAAGATAAAAAAAAGACTGGAAACTAACCCCGATAAAATGATATCCAGCCCTGGAAAGAAACGGCTACGTGAGCTCGACGACTTTGATTTCCAAGTGGTCAGGAATTTGATAAATAGATTTTATCTCGAATTCAAAGTCGTCCCCACAATTAGAAAGCTTTTGCAAAAATTGCAGGAAGAATCGAATTTTCCTTTGGCAGGGACACGCTTAGGGGGTTATTAAAATCAAATGGATTTTTTGGCGTAAATGTTAAAATAACAGATAAATATTAATGGAGCGGCCTATTATATTGCAGAGAGAGATATAAATATATACGCGAAATTCGAAAATATCGCCAAGTATTATCTATTTGGATGAAACATGGGTAGACAATGACTTAACCTTTAAAAAGTGCTGGCGGAGCGATACCATATCTGGTGTAATAGGCAATATTGGATCTACTGGTGAGTAATTAATTAATTATGTTTTGTTTGCGCTTCCAAAGTTAACTATTTTCAAGATTTTTTTTTTACTGGAAACAGTTATATCTAAAATTATGTATTGTAGAAAAAAAATATAGTTAGTACAGATATATAAATAAATATACCTCAAGACTCAGTCTTGATAATCTGCTGATGATGTTAACATGGTTAGCGAAACGTGCGCCCAGTGTAAAAGTAAAAGTGTTTTGGTGTATTATTTCAGCTGTAATTATTTCTTCTATTATATTAACAACACATAATAATAAAATTATTCAAAATATTTAAGGGAGCTTTAATAAAAGCTTTTAGTGTGTTTATCTGCTAACACAACAGTAACGATTCAAAGAGGATAAAGTTTTTTGAAAAAAAATTATTAATCTGAATATTACATTTATGATACACATTATTTTCATAAAACACCGTACGCCCATGCCTATTTTATGAATGAAATTGGGCGTGTCTTGTTTACAACTGCGTTCCCCTGCCGATACCCCGTAGCTACAGATCCGTTGGTCACACTATAGGTCACTAAATAAGGCCATTGACGGCGCTAAAAGAGGCGTCTTGTCCACATTTTTCGTCCTTTCCTTTTTTTCTCTTTTTTGTTACCCGCTAATGCCTCTATAATTAAAAAGGCACCAGCGGCTATGGTACTATCAGATGCATCCTTATCGACAAACACACTAACACTGATTCAAACCAAACACTGATTCACACACTGATTACTGGTGGGAACGCAGCGAACACCGCAAACAGGCGGAACGCTCCGCGCAAAATGTTTTGTTGCAGGTCGTACAGAGCGCTCCCGGAAAATGTTTTGTTGCAGATTGTTTGGAGTGCGCGGCGCGTTTGGTTTGTTCGGAGTGTTTTGTTGCAAGTGAATACGCACCTTAAGATTAAAATGTTCTTCGTCTTTATCTACGTTTTCAATACTTAATTCGCATCACCTTCACAAGAAGTCATGTGACGCGGTGTCATTCTTTACTAAATATATTATGGTAAATTCACACAAGTTTTGTGAATATGTCTATACAGACATGAAATTTTACTACAAAATTTTTTATTTGACTATTTGACTTAAATTTAAGTTTTAAACTCACAAAACTCATTGTGAAAATAATATCGTTTAGTAAGAACCTTGTATTAATAATTTAATATTAATAAACCGTTTTGCAAAATTACATTTTTTTATGAAACTGCAAAAATATTTTATTTTCACAAGTTTCTTATTAAAAATACTGTATGTATTAAATAATGTATTTAGTAAGGCACTTTTTTTTTTCTTGGTATATTACTTGATAATTACTTAGAAGATATTACTTTTAAATATTTTTATATAATTTGCAAGGTTTGAAATTGTTTAAAAAAGTATCTGTGAACATTTGAAAAAATGTTCTATTCGGAGTAAAAATTACTTTTTTTGCCTCGCCTGTAATGTCGTACGTACAGCCTCGCCACAAAAAGGGTCATTTTACTCTTAATAAAACAATATACTATTAGATTTAAGATGTGTAACGGTCAAAAATTGATGGAATATTTGCATAATTTATTTAGATTTTTCAATAAGTTTAAAAAATATTTAATTCAAAACTATACATTTTCGGATCTACATATGTGTATAGGAACTTTTTTCATATTTTTTTTATTAACAATCAACTCCCAAAAATAGATCAGGTCATGCCCTGTATACATGTATGGTTCCAGCATAGGTGTGCATAGCCCTTTGCCGGAAAATCAAAGGGAATATCCGTGTGTTGGCAAATTGATATATGGTTAATTGATTTTAATCATTGTGGGTTTACTAGGATTTTGACGAGACAATTAGACACCCTGGTATAAGCCCCTAATGATTTATTTGGCACCTAAATTCTGTACTATTATGCCATTGTTTCTGTTGTTTAGTCCAAATCTGTTGTTCGCGACCATTTCCCATTGTCGCAGTTGCGTTGCAATTTTAAAGTTACCCGTATTCAAGTTATTTCCATAGTTTTTTAGTCGTTTTATATATTTCAACATGGTTGATTAAGAAATGAATATAAAATTTATTGGAGGGGTTAATAAATACGAAGAACTCTATAATTATAAACTTTCTGGGGTACTCCAAGAAAGACGTGATAGAGAAAGCATGTATGGATGGACCCAGTACTCTCTATGAGTCCTGCCTTGTCTGCGGTATATATTAATGAGGCTTTCATCATCTGATTCTCAGTATCCGGATTTTGACATTTTTTTAATTGAACTGCTACACCACTGATTGAAACTGATTCAAAATCAGGCACATCCATGTGCGCGCAGCAATTTCATTTTAGTTGAAAACTGATTGTAGAATAAACTAGTTTGCCACTTTGGTACGACTGATATAAGATATCGAGAACCAACATCTGTAAAACCGTGTCAAATACTGGCTTTTGTCAAAACGCTGAGACTGTGTGATAAGTTATAACTCAAGAAAAGGGGATGCAACAGTAGGGTTGCCAACCGTCCTATATTCCAGTGGAGAGTCCTCTTTTTGGTATCACTGTCCTGTCTTCTTTCACGTATTGAAAAAGTCCTTTTTTTACATACCAAACTCCAAAGTCTAAAAAATATTCGTGTATCGACACAATGCTTTAAAAATTTGTTATAATCTGTGTCTTTTGCTCCTACTGAAGTATTCTAACAAAAACACAAAACCTGAATCATAAAACCAAGAGAAAGTGGATCTACCATGTACTTTGCGAGTGCGGTGAGTCGTATATTGGAGAAACAAAACGTCCTCTACATGTACGACTTGACGAACATAAAAAAACATACTCAAAGAGATGAAACACTGAAGTCGGGCATTGCAGATATGTGTGGTCCAAGTACAACAACAAAAAATGGTCGGAAGCCCGGGTTGTCCACAAAGAACCTCATTGGAAAAAGCGCAAATTTAAAGAGGCCGTATTTATTTCTAACAATAATAAAATCTTTAGCAATCCAAGTATGGAAATTTCAACAATAAGGCAACCTCTTATATAACGCTCCAATGCAGGTGTTCTTAGTGGAAAACCTCATGCTTGCTAACCTCTGTAAAACCGTCTTAGATAGTGGCTTTTGCCAAAGCCCTCAGATTGTATGATGAGTTGTAACTTAAGAAGAGGGGATACAACAATAGACTTGCCAACCGTCCTCTATTCCAGAGGACAATCCTCTTTTTATCCACACTGTCCTGTTTTCTCTCACGTATTGAAAAAGTCCTTTTTTACATACCAAATTCCAAAGTCTAAAAAATATTCGTGTGTCGCCACAATGCTTTAAAAATTTGTTATAATCTGTGTCTTTTGCTCCTACTGAAGTATTCTAACAAAAACACAAAACCTGAATCATAAAACCAAGAGAAAGTGGATCTACCATGTACCTTGCGAGTGCGGTGAGTCGTATATTGGAGAAACAAAACGCCCTCTACATGTACGACTTGACGAACATAAAAAAACATACTCAAAGAGATGAAACACTGAAGTCGGGCATTGCAGATATGTGTGGTCCAAGCACCACAACAAAAAATGGTCGGAAGCCCGGGTTGTCCACAAAGAACCTCATTGGAAAAAGCGCAAATTTAAAGAGGCCGTATTTATTTCTAACAATAATAAAATCTTTAGCAATCCAAGTATGGAAATTTCAACAATAAGGCAACCTCTTATAAAACGCTCCAATGCAGGTGTTCTTATTGGAAAAGCTCATGCTTGCTAACCTCTGTAAAATCGTCTTAGATACTGGCTTTTGCCAAAGCCCTGAGATTGTATGATGAGTTATAACTTAAGAAGAGGGGATACAACAATAGACTTGCCAACCGTCCTCTATTCCAGAGGACAATCCTCTTTATATCCACACTGTCCTGTTTTCTCTCACGTATTGAAAAAGTCCTTTTTTACATACCAAATTCCAAAGTCTAAAAAATATTCGTGTGTCGCCACAATGCTTTAAAAATTTGTTATAATCTGTGTCTTTTGCTCCTACTGAAGTATTCTAACAAAAACACAAAACCTGAATCATAAAACCAAGAGAAAGTGGATCTACAATGTACCTTGCGAGTGCGGTGAGTCGTATATTGGAGAAACAAAACGTCTTCTACATGTACGACTTGACGAACATAAAAAAACATACTCAAAGAGATGAAACACTGAAGTCGGACATTGCAGATATGTGTGGTCCAAGCACCACAACAAAAAATGGTCGGAAGCCCGGGTTGTCCACAAAGAACCTCATTGGAAAAAGCGCAAATTTAAAGAGGCCGTATTTATTTCTAACAATAATAAAATCTTTAGCAATCCAAGTATGGAAATTTCAACAATAAGGCAACCTCTTATATAACGCTCCAATGCAGGTGTTCTTAGTGGAAAAGCTCATGCTTGCTAACCTCTGTAAAACCGTCTTAGATACTGGCTTTTGCCAAAGCCCTCAGATTGTATGATCAGTTATAACTTAAGAAGAGGGGATACAACAATAGACTTGCCAACTGTCCTCTATTCCAGAGGACAATCCTCTTTTTATCCACACTGTCCTGTTTTCTCTCACGTATTGAAAAAGTCCTTTTTTACATACCAAATTCCAAAGTCTAAAAAATATTCGTGTATCGACACAATGCTTTAAAAATTTGTTATAATCTGTGTCTTTTGCTCCTACTGAAATATTCTAACAAAAACACAAAACCTGAATCATAAAACCAAGAGAAAGTGGATCTACCATGTACTTTGCGAGTGCGGTGAGTCGTATATTGGAGAAACAAAACGTCTTCTACATGTACGACTTGACGAACATAAAAAAACATACTCAAAGAGATGAAACACTGAAGTCGGGCATTGCAGATATGTGTGGTCCAAGCACCACAACAAAAAATGGTCGGAAGCCCGGGTTGTCCACAAAGAACCTCATTGGAAAAAGCGCAAATTTAAAGAGGCCGTATTTATTTCTAAAAATAATGAAATCTTTGGCAATCCAAGTATGGAAATTTCAACAATAAGGCAACCTCTTATAAAACGCTCCAATGCAGGTGTTCTTAGTGGAAAACCTCATGCTTGCTAACCTCTGTAAAACCGTCTTAGATAGTGGCTTTTGCCAAAGCCCTCAGATTATATGATCAGTTATAACTTAAGAAGAGGGGATACAACAATAGACTTGCCAACTGTCCTCTATTCCAGAGGACAATCCTCTTTTTATCCACACTGTCCTGTTTTCTCTCACGTATTGAAAAAGTCCTTTTTTACATACCAAATTCCAAAGTCTAAAAAATATTCGTGTATCGACACAATGCTTTAAAAATTTGTTATAATCTGTGTCTTTTGCTCCTACTGAAGTATTCTAACAAAAACACAAAACCTGAATCATAAAACCAAGAGAAAGTGGATCTACCATGTGCCTTGCGAGTGCGGTGAGTCGTATATTGGAGAAACAAAACGTCCTCTACATGTACGACTTGACGAACATAAAAAAACATACTCAAAGAGATGAAACACTGAAGTCGGGCATTGCAGATATGTGTGGTCCAAGCACCACAACAAAAAATGGTCGGAAGCCCGGGTTGTCCACAAAGAACCTCATTGGAAAAAGCGCAAATTTAAAGAGGCCGTATTTATTTCTAAAAATAATGAAATCTTTGGCAATCCAAGTATGGAAATTTCAACAATAAGGCAACCTCTTATAAAACGCTCCAGTGCAGGTGTTCTTAGTGGAAAACCTCATGCTTGCTAACCTCTGTAAAACCGTCTTAGATACTGGCTTTTGCCAAAGCCCTCAGATTGTATGATGAGTTATAACTTAAGAAGAGGGGATACAACAATAGACTTGCCAACCGTCCTCTATTCCAGAGGACAATCCTCTTTTTATCCACACTGTCCTGTTTTCTCTCACGTATTGAAAAGGTCCTTTTTTACATACCAAATTCCAAAGTCTAAAAAATATTCGTGTGTCGCCACAATGCTTTAAAAATTTGTTATAATCTGTGTCTTTCGCTCCTACTGCTTGGTACAGAAAAAAAATGAAGAAATATTTATGTAAAACAAGTGTAAGCAAAATAGATGTAAGCAAAATAAATAAAGACAATGGAAGACTATAATTCTTTTAGTTTTAATACTGAATTCTACCACAGTCTACCACATTCAATGTAACGTTTCATAAAATGTTTTGCTTGTGACTCTTTTTTATCCTGTCGTCCTCAATTTTTTTATTTTGAAAGTTGGCAACCCTATACAATAGATCTATAAGGTCACCTCCCATCTTCTTATTCTTAAGGTACCGACTTCTTGCGAAGGTTGGCGACCATCATGACCTAACTTTATTTTGCTGACTGCTGCCCTGAACAGGTCGTTTGATGTACAGTTGAACCATTCTCTGAGATTTCGAAGCCACGACATCCGTCTTCTTCCTATGCTTCTCTTCCCTATTATTTTATATTTTACCCTGGATAATTAGTTGTAGAAGCTTGTAATCTCCCATACAATGTAACCTCCCATACAATCTAACAATCTATCACAAGATTGACATTAGAAACAAAAACTAAAACAATCACTTCTCTGTGTTCAAACGCGCATTTTTATAAAAATACAGTCCGATTTAATGCGGTTTTTTATGGATAGAACTGGATACGTTTTCTTAAATAATAAATATCTCATATAAATTTCCAGAAAAGACGTTTCAAGCTTTTATTACCCTCTAGCCCTCCAAGTTCCCATATCGTCCCGATCCTCGCGATACATTATCTGGAAAAAAATGACAAATATTTCCAATTCCAGATAAAAGCCTGCTCTCGACCGCATGCAAATCCAGCGGCATGGCACAACAAATGCGGCCTATTTGCTTTTTTTATATTGCCCTGCCGCTCCTGCCAATGCGGTATTTCAATAAATCCTGCCCGGCGGGAAAGTCCTTGCAGGAATGCCGAAGGACAACGGTCAGCGCGGGATCTCGCCGAGGTCGAGAGAGTTAAACGGTTGGGATATGTTATATTGTCCAGGATATTTGGATAAATTTGAATATTTGCCTCGGATGATTCGGAATACTGTTATTTTATTCAGTTTTATTAGGTTAGGGACGATAGACGTTTTGTATGGTTGGTTAAACTATTATTCGTTTTATTGCTTAAAGACGTTTTTCGATTTCTGGAAAAAAAGTCTGGATATTCTGGCAGATGAAATGGCCAAACAAGACTCATTAATGTATTAAAGGTTGAAACCATAATGTAATTAATTAAATATAAGAAGAGAAGACTAGCGTGTACCCGCGACTTCGTTCGCATCGAATAATCATTTGTAATGGTGATGATAAAGCAAAGCAACAATTTCCATTAACATATACAAACTGGATAAAATTTTCTCACATTTATGTCGGCATGAGAAAAAAACAATATGGCGATATTATTATATAACTTGGTAATATTTGAGGGGTAGTTTCGTCTCGTTGGAATTTGGTTAATCAATTACCCAACTTTTTGGAATACCCTGTATGATTTTTTAAAAAATTTCAAAATATGTCAAAAACAAAATAAATTATGCGTGTCCAAGCGTTTTCCTAAAAGGAAAAACTAGACTAAAGAAAGACTAACGGTTTTTTAAATAACAAATATTATAATATTTGAGGGCGTTTTCACCCTCTCGGAATTTGAGATTCAAGAAACCCCCCTTTATCGAAGCTCTACACCCCACAGTCAATCCGTTTGCCAAAAATCTGCTTTAAACGTCAGCTTTGAAAAAAATGGTCATATTTTATGAAACACCCTGCATAAATTTTTAAAAACTCTTAAAATATGTAAAACAACAAAATAAAATATAGGTGTTTAAGATATAGCAAAATCAGGAGATATTAATATTTGAGGAGTGGTTTCACCACCTTAAAATTCGAGTTTAGAAAAATCCCTTCTTATCGAACCTCTACACCCTAAAGTTAATCCGTTTTCCAAAAATCAGCTTTTTACGTCAAGCGCTTTAAGCAGGATCGTGATTAATTTTTCGAAACACCCTGTATACATTTCTAAAAAATCCAAAAATATGTAAAAACACAAAATAAAATATACGTGTTTAAGCGTTTTTTCGGAAACTTGCCCGTTTTTTAAATAAAAAATATTGTAATATTTGAGGGGTAGTTTCACCCCCTTGGAACCGGAATTTCGAAAAATCTCTTCTTATCGAACCTCTACACCCTAGAATCAACCTGCATGTCAAAATTTAGCTTCTTACGTTGAGTGGTTTGAGCAGGATCGTGATTAATTAGTGAATCAGTCACTGGATTTTATATGTATATTAGCTGTGATATTAGTATAGGTTCAAGTCAATGATATAAATCGTGGAAACAGTGTGGCTGCCTGGGGAACTAATTTTCAGACATGACAGCTCCAATTTTATGTCCGTTTCCGGTTTTTTAGTGGCAGGTTTAATATACTTTCTACTCTTTCTAGTATATAGATTATATAGATCTTAGCAAGCCCACCAAGGGATAGAATGTAATGGAAAATCAAACGATCTAGCTAGAAATGGAGCGAATATTCCACTATCTGGAACCGTTCTGTTTCCTGAGTGGAGATCAATAGCAGTACTCAAGAACCCGGAAGACTCCATCCGTTACCTGGAATGAGAATCCTCCAAGGGCCTCGAAGAAATTTCTCACAACTTACGACCGAGAAAAATCTAAGATTTTCCTTGATTTAAGTAAGAACAATTTTGGGATTGTTAAGTCTCATTTTGAGAACCGTTCTGCTTTCCATGTAGAAACCAACTTAAAACGGAACTCAAGAAGTTGGAAGACATCCGTAACCTGGAATGAGAATCTCTCAACGGTCTAAGACACTCGAAAAAATTTCTCATATATTTCGGATGGTAGATACGATTCAAGGCTTGCAAATCTAAAAACATTACAAAAAATAAAGTGCTACTATGTCTATAAGTGTGATAATAAATCATAGTGTAATAATAAAGCAACAGCTTACCTCCTTTATTATTGTAGCACCCTGTACAATATCCCTTCAAGCTAATAGCGAAGGAAATGTCCCTAGCACCTACAATAGTAATTGACAACAGATAACATTATTCCAGATTCATAGCATCGGTAATAGATGTTCGAGATATAAATAATAATTGACTATTGAAACAGTTGTAATTAATGGTATTTATACCCCATATATCACTAAACGGCCTTACATGTTCTGTCGTCATTGTGATATTAAGACATACGTATACACAAGCACACCTGTAAATTTAGCATACTATCTATAATATGTGTGTGTACTCGTATATTATGTTAGGGTTAAGTTGTATAATTGGGTAGTTTTAAAACTAACCCCAGCTATTTTCCAAACTATTTAAAATATCTATTATTTTGAAAGAATCTGCCTGTTATTGAAACATAGGGGTGAACCAGCAGTTAGTTAACAAACTATACAAGGTGAGTCTTGAAAAACGCAAAAAACTGTGTTTGAGTGACTGAGTGACTTTGGCGCCCTCTAACTTTGTCCCCGTAGATTTTAGAGGTTTGTTACTTAGAAATGAAAATGTAGAGATTTTAAAAAATAAATATGTTGACTATAGATGATAAAAAACAGAAGTGAAAAATTTATAAACTTTATTATATTTATTCGTTTAAACTAATTATGAATTTTTCTAGGAAAAATACGATAAAACAGTTTCTGTTAAATCTTTGGCACAAAAACATTGCAAATTTATTATTTCAGACTAATAGCATAGTAGAAGGAAAAGAGCAGTTACACTCTCCCAAATATTTTCTGCCGGTTTTTACAATCTGTCGAATATCGGCAGATTGCAGAGCGTTTCAGTTGAGTTCCGTCCGTCGACCTGCGAGGTTCGAGCGTTGCGTTCCAGCACAGAGACGGATTAACAAAAAATGAGTGCCTTACTGTGTGATGCTATTGGTTGTAGTCAAAGACATTATAAAGATAGACCGAACATCTCATTCATAAATACTCGTTGGTAGTGTATCAAACATTCCAATGTGTCAAACAAGGACAGAAGAGACAGAGAAGTCTAAAATTTCCGTCCCCGGCAACTAGGCGCATTTGGACTGTTCTATTGGCCAGTGGCGTATCGTTTTTTGGAATGAATTTAACTAGTAAAGTAAAAGTAAATTAAATAGTAAAATTTATACTCCATATTAATATACTACATTAACACTTTTTCGTCAGATGAGTTTTGTTATAAGGTCTAATATAATAATATAATTAATATGCCACATATACCTATGTTGAAACGTTAGTAGGTGGTTTTCGAAAATCGATCCAACGTCGATTTTCAATTTAAACTTTCAGTTACTTTTGAATATTTACAGGGTGACTCAGGCTTCCGGAACAGTTCTATATTAGGTTTGTGATTGGTGACTTTTCTTTCAATTTTTTTTTCAGAATATGGAGGCAATGGTAAAGCACATTTTAGACATTTTTGTAAACATAGGTGGCCGGAACATATTTTCAAACTAGTTCAAAAGTTGTAGATTTGCCATTAAATTTCCATTCCAGAAATACCTAGGGTTGCCACCTGTCCTTTTTTGAAACGGACAGTCCTTTTTTGGAATAACTTGTCCTTTGACTTTTTTGACTTAAAAGTCATTTTTATTTTCGTATTTTCCTGAGAAAATTACCTACAGCAAACAGAAATATTTTTAGTCCAAATTTAATTAGAGATATTATAAAACTTATAAATAATTTTTTCTTGTTTAGAATAGGCAACATTATTTAGAACTTCCCGTTTAATCTGAAATGATAGTTGAGGTTTTAGTTTTACCTTTTTGATCTTAAAAGAACTTCAAAATTAGTAATTAGTAACGATTTAGTTAGTTCGCAATCGATAGCTTCCTGTGAAGTACTGTGTAATAGTTGTTTAATCTTGTATTATTAATAACTTCTTATACCTAAAATCAATATTTAATGAGAAAATTGTTTTTTTTGAAAATCTAAGATAAGATTTGACCTTCGCTCTTCTTCTTGTATTATGATGGCTCTGATACAAGACAATTACCTTTAGTCTCTCAATAGAAGGCATTTATCATTAACAGTATCAAATCTGTGTGCTACAGTATGGGATTTTTGTCGCATAATAATGAATATTACGTTTGCTTCATCTACGTTACCGTAGATGGAGCTCAAAGCTTAGTAGGGTTTGTATAAATAAACAAAATACAAGAAGCAAAAAAATATTTATGCTTATTCTCGGCATTAAGTTCATCAGACTGAAGGGAACAGCCATTCGACGGCCGGTTTCGGAGATTTATCTCCATCGGCAGGCCGACTTTGCTGTAATCCTCAATCCGACAAACGAAAAGCAGAAAATAGCATTTGAGTACAAAACGTACTACTATGGCGAGTGCTAGATGGCGAGAGCAGCTAGTAGTAATAGGTAAAAAGCTTTTTTGGAGGCCTGGGTCACTCTGTATATAGGTATGTATAAAACTAGTAGCCTAAGAATTACTTACAGTTCGTCCCATTCTAAAAAAAAGGTAAACACACCGTACAAATAACTCTAGGAAGAGGTATTTGTACAGTGGTAAAAAATTGTCTAAACAAAGCCGAAGGGGCAGATAAAATGTAAAAAAGGTCGGGTAACACCTTTGTTTATTTGTTGAGCAAAATTCCATTAGAATATCGTATATAATGACCAAAAATTACACAATTTTAAGAAAAAAAATGTCACTCTCTGGCTTATAATTAAATTTCAAATGCAACGTTTATATTCAAATTTGTTATGATCTACCACAGTTAGGTACTAATTGAGACGAATTATAATTCAATTACCGGCTACTACGTTCTTGTTTTAATATATTAATTACAAATATAATTAGAAATGATTTTGATTTTGAGAGGCTCCCTTGTGGGACGCCTATGTACAATGACGACGGAAATATAAAAATGGGAAAACAATACCCACCTGTGAAAAGACAAATTTGGGTAATTTGAGCTTATTTTTCCACACAGTTGACACTGTCGTACCGTACTGAATTCGCAGATTCAAAAGTACGTTAAACAAAAACAAAAACAAAAACCACCGAATAACACTGAAAAGTTCACTTTCGTCTTGATTCCGACTTCAAACACACCGCAAGCTAAACGTAGTATGCTATAACGGACCAAGGGCCGTCGCGAGGGGTGATGGGACGGACGGCTCATTTCATTCTGGAAGACTAGCAGCGACGTTGCCAATAGTTCTAGACGTTTCAGCACATTAAACAGTAAACATGTCCTTTAATAGTAACGCATATATCCTCTGGTTAATAACATATTATTGAGCATGCTTCTTTAAAAATAAACTATTAATTTAATTAAGAAATTGAGATTTATTGATATCCGGTAAAGGTTTTAAAGTCACCTTTTCTGTAAATCAAACTGAGTAGATAGGCGCAAATTTGAGATGTGGCAATGTCGCCTTCTCTATCTCAGTTGGTTTTTACAGTACGTAGTCAACCTCCAATTGTTTGATCGGGTTAAAATGTCTCATGTGATATCTGTTCTTACTAAATCTATGGTTGTAGTAATAATTCAAAAAATTGTGCTTTGAGTTTTTTTTGAGAGTCATTTGTGATCATGTTTGCGTTCAGGTTAATTTTCTCATGGTTGATTACTACTTAATAATTTGATATTAGAGAAAAAAGTTGTAGAAAATCTTTGAAATGGATAATATATTATTATCCGTCATTATATATTTTTTGCGCATTTCTTCTCATCAGAAGATTTTCAGATACAGAAGAATTGTTACTTACTTAAATGTGAAAATATTCTGTTTTCAAGCAAATTATTACTCGATGATCATTTTTTTTATTTTATTTTATTGTGAACTCATATTTTCCTAAATACATCTCTGTGAAACTATAGCGAGTACCACGACTATACTTTGCCTAGTTATAGACCACGACTATACCGTTACGTCAGTAGTCACGCGAGGCGAGAACAAGGTCATATAAAGTGGCAGAAAAAGAACAAAGGATTTGACAAGGAGTAAAGCTACTAGTCTCCTTATACTATGCTAATAGCTATCCAATCAACAGGTCCCAAGCAACACAGATAGTAGCAGGTACGTTCCTGGAACTACAAAAGCGACCATCAAGTAGACTGCCACTATCGACGGCTACGTTGCCGCCACGTAGCCGCCACGTAACTGTTACTAAAATGGGGAAGAATTTAGGGTAACTGGGTAGTATACCGGGTGGTCCCAGGGACTAACGCTGCCGCTATATTTCGTAACTATAAAGTGAAAGGGTAGTAGCGGCCACTATCCTGCTACGTAGCGGCCTGGTCGCCCCTACGTAGCCGCCTGGTAACTACTACTATATAGTAGCAAAACATTCTGCTAGCGACCTCTACTTTTAAAAAACGTTTTGAAATAAAATAATAATATGATATGACAGCCGCGGTGCATGGCCATATTAAAGTTAAGTTAATAATGGCGTGTTATGTTTATGAGGAAAATGATGGTTTCTAATCGCGTATTTCGGACACTTCCAGGACTAATATAATAACGCACGTCACTTTACTGACAAATATTACCGAGTTAGATGGAAATATTTTAACGCGCCTTCGAATTAATTCAATTTTGTAGATATTTAAGTACAAAAAATAACATCAAAAATATTAAAAATAACATTTCGTAATGCACGATAGTGTATTCGAGTTCTAATTGGAAAAATAAATGCTTAAAGCACTTTAAAACTTGGGAAAATAAAAAAAAAATTAAAATATATTACTACCCATTTTGTACTTTAAAAGATCCGCTACTTCCAGTGATTAAGTTGTTACTACCCAAAAGTTACTTTGTAGTATCGGTTACTACTTTGGAACTTTGTTATTCTTAAATGTGTTTAAATTTTGTACACTATGAACTACCGGAACTAGAAAGCTACTTTGAACACCCAAAAAGTCGGACAATCAGGCATTTTGTGACAATATAGTTCCATATGTTTCTATAAAGTTCCGCCTGGCCTCTCATCTCAAAACAATTTAAGAACACTAATTTTTTATCTAGGAGCCTTGGAAAAATATATTTGATCTTTTAATGTTTTTCGTGTCTTGTCCTGACTGGATAAAAGATACCTAAATTGTATTTTTAATCATATCTCAATTTTTTCAAATGGAACGAACATATTTGAAAAAAGCATTTTTACGAATAATTTCGTAATTCGTTTAAATAAATAAATAATTCGTTTTTTTTTATTTCGAGTCAAATTGCCGTTATGAACGAATGTTACAATTTCAAATAAACCATATGAGAAAATGTCATATTATGATATGTCATTCCATTCAGAGTGTTATTTTCTATTGAATTAAGCAAAAAATATTGAGGGTGCCATTTAAAAATCAAAAGTTGTCTTTTCCGGTAAAACATGAAGTGACCAAAAACAATTGAATAAAAAAAATGATGAATGAGAAAATCGAATTTTTACTTTCACCCTAATCTGATTTACTTCAATTCCAGTCTCCAAAATCTCATTTAATTCTGTTACAAAATCATGTAAAAATTCTTGTAATGGAGGTTTTACTTGCCACAATAAATAGCTGCCACCATGGGTTAATCGCAATGATATTCATGCATTTTTAGGAGTATCGGCCAAAATTCTAATGGAGAACTGTTAAATGGAGGAAAAATTAGAGACACCGATTCTAGGTTGGTCTCTTCGGATAAACGTGCTACTAAAATCTTCTTTATTCCATTGTACCAATGGCACAATATCTCAGTGTACTCACTAAAGTCCTGCTGTTTCCTGGCAATGATGTTAAGCCTTCATTTTTTACATACACCAAGTAAATCTGTCAAAGCAATGTGGCTAATTTGGTGTTTTAATGCCCAATGACTTATGTTACTTTCTTCTCTGAGCTCTGTTTTATCTTTAAATTCATCAGTAGTTACCAACTCGACATTCCTAGAAAAATGCAGCTATAAGAACTTTACAAATATATAGAAAATACGACAATTATACATAATAATAATATGTATATGAATTTTCAAAAATAAATTTAAAATAATTTATTGTCATATCAAAGCCCAGTCTCTAAATTTATCCAATAAACCCTTTATCCTGGTGAACTTGTCTTAGAAGTTCCACTAGCAGCGCAGTGAACAAACAATTTTATTGATCTTTATTCTTGTGGTAACGGACAGGATGGGTAAATACGCGATCTGCTACTATAAAGAAATATTTTTTAGTTTCCACAACTTTATAGTAGCAAGACATCAATAGGAGTATAGTACCCGTTACTTTATAGTACCAAACCATAGTTGCAGCTACCATTTTGGGACCAATAATCAGTACCCAAATGCCTCGTAACTATAAGACCCAAAATATAGGGTACTGCCACTATTCTGCGACTAAGCATGGGACTATACAGTAACAAGTACTTCATACACCCAGTTTAGTAGCACAACTGGGCTAGTAGCCGTTCCGTATTTATTGTCACTATGTAGATTTTGCCACTTAGTGGTAACAATGAAAGGATTTGCGTAGTCCCAGTTACTAGACGCAACAACCCATTTGCTACCTTAATTTTGGGTGTTTAAATTCCAAATGACTAGTAACAGGGTGGTAACAGATACTATCCAAAAATACTTTGCAGTGGTATTACCGGATATAGTGACAAATTAGGTAACAGGGTGCACCCAGGAACTATGTTTTGGTAGCCAGTCTTAAACCCAAGGGATTTGGAACTATCTGTGTTGCTTGGGGTATATATAATTTTTGTCAATTATAACATGTGTTGACGTTTTCCATTCCAGATATCTTGAGAACGGTGGCTCGCAGCAATTTTTACCAAGAGACATTTTTTACTTAGAAAATTACGGAAATGTATATTTTTTCACTCGGTAGTTTTATACAGGTACAGACGAACAGTTATTATTCTTCAAACCAGTTAAAAAAGATGTAGGTGGCGCTCTTTATAACTAGCAGTCATATTGACATCGAAATCAAATTTCATATGTTAAAAAAACCCAGATAACAATTTTCATCCAAATATTCACATTAGTTCAAAAAATAATTCGAAAAATTTGAAATTGAAGTGGAAATTCTACACACTGTATCTCCGAAACGCAGCCATTTTACGACGTAAGTTTATACAAACTTTCTTACTTATTTTTGTGTGCAGAATACATTTCGGACAGGGTGGTCCTTCGAAAATATATTTGACGAAATTGTAAAAAAAGTTAAAACATGTTATAAACGATGTTATAAACCTCGCCCTAATTGAATCCATTGAACGGTGTATTAATTCTGTTTGTTAACGAGTGATCTATTGTGTTAGGAAAAAAAGCGTAACAAAAGAGCGGGGAAATCGCATCTCAATGGCGCCCGCGCTGTCAAACAAACAATCGACAGTAAGCCCGCGGGCTATAAATCAACTTTCCCGCTCGGAAAATTGGAAAATTTGCCAAAGGACAATCGACAACTTGTCGAATTGGCGGTTTTCCGTCGCTTTCCGTTGTATTTCTTTTTTGTTGGCGCAGATGAATAGATATTTTTTGAGGGCCACTTTTTCGGTTTTCCCAATGGCATGCTAGATGTTAAAAGTCACGATGACATGGGAGAGAAATTATTTGAAAATGGCGGAAGAAAAACAGACATAAAGTTAATAAAATATTAATAAAGATTTCTGTTTTTTTATGATTTATTTGACGTATTATTTGGAAACTTTGTCGTTGAACACAATAATTGTCGTCGTTTTATAAATCCTTGTATTTCAACAATAGTATATTCTATCGACTCAATATATCCTAATTCAATAATAGAAGCCTTAGCGAAACAAGGCATTGACAGGCCTTATAAAGAAACTCTCGCCAATATACAGGGCGGTCCGAACTGTATTCCGGAAACTTAGGCAGCATATTCTGCAGATAAAATTAAGTAAAAAAGTTCGTATATATGTATGTCTCAAAATGCTTAGTTTTGGAGATACAGGGTGTAGAAGTTTCATTTTTATTTCGTTTTTTTTTTTCAAATAATTTCTGAAGTAACGTCAATATTTGGATGAAAATTGGTATCTGGGAGTATTTTGACATGACAAATTTGATTTTCATGTCAATATAATTCCTACTAGTAGAGGGTGCCACCTATATATTTTTTAACTGCTTTGAAGAGTAATAACTTTTCGTCTGTACCTGTATAAAAATACTGAGTAAAAAATATAAATTTACGACGTTTTTTACGTAAAAAACTACGTATTGTTTTAATCAAAATAAGTTAATTGTACATAATTTACCTTTATACAAAAGTGCTTCGTTTGCCCGTTAAGCCGGGTCCACATATGTATACTCTGTTTTTTTTCTCAGGTAAGATTTCGACAGACGATGACAGAAGAAAAGCAGATGACGTCCCATACCAATCTATTTATTTTACTAAAAAAAGTTTCTAATAATTTTTAAGTTATCTATGGATGGGTTTAAATATAAATCCGTCATGCGTCGTGTCTTGTTGTTTTTAACCGGTTTTATTGGTTTATTTAAAAAAATGACAGATCGTATTTCAATTTTATTGGTTTGACGGAACGATGAACGACAAACGGACGCCGATGCGTATGAACTCGCTTTTAGATTTTTGTCATTTTTGACGCTTGTCAAAGTCTTGCCAAATTATAGGTTATAATTTTGTGTCAACTTTTGTTAAATACCCTGCGTTTTGGAAGATGATGCATTTTGATTCGTATTACTACGTGTGTTTTGTGTCTTTTGAAGTCAAGTGGAGGAAAAATCGAGTGAAAATTAACTGTAGATCCAGAGCACAGTTTATGGTTAATACTCGCTGCCCAGGCAGAAAGTCTTATACACCAATGAAGTTGCCATCGATAAAGTTTGTATACCATTTCGTCGTAGATAAGTGCATCTCGTATATGGTAGAAGGATCAAACTAAACACATACTAAAAACTGGAGTAGCTGTAAAATATCGACATCACACGATAGGTAAATAATGGATTTTAGTACTGCAGAAAAATAATGTCAAAAGGTACTGGTTTAAAAAAATTAAGACTAAAGTTAATTAATCAACCTTTAAGGTATAAAATTTGGTAGGTGTTATTATTAATAAAATAGTTTGTTTTATTTACCTGTGTTGTTTTATTTATTCCTGTGGAATATTACAAATTTGTATTTGTACATAAGTTATATTGATAAATATAATCATAAATGCGGGTAGTTTCATATAGCTTGAAAGTAAATAATAGTTCTTTTTTATATTTTTTTGGTATGTAGTGTCTTGTTCTTGTTTGTTTTGTATTAACACATACCGTTTTTATTAAATAAAATAACTCGATTACATTTTTTCAGTTTTATACAGTTTTTTTCACAATATTTTGAAGTAATAACTTGTCATCTTGTCAATCAAATTTTAAATATTTCCTGCTATGCGTTCCAGTTGTACCAACTTATTTCTTTGTAAACTAAATTAAACTATTTTGAAATTAAAATGACAGACACATCTATCACTGTCAAGGATCTTCTCGTTGGACAGACTATAGCACTCTGTTGTATCAGGATCATGTATCACGTATCAAGAGCTTGTATCGTAAGTATGGACGTTTATTTGGGCTGTGTCGATTGAAAATGCTTATCGTGCCAAAGTAAGCGTCCATACTTATAGAATTCATACGTATGAGCGTACAAGCGTGAGTATCAGTGTATGTGGACGGTACAACAAATCACCTTGTACCGTCGTATCATGTTTATCAGTTCTTGTCAGCGAACCCTCGATGCCCCTTTGATGATCGGAGAAAAACCGCCTCAAGACGGGTCACGGCGTATCAAGTCAATTGTATCGTTATACTGTATCAAAACACGTCCAAATGACAGATCGTGATATGTGTATCCGATACGCAGTGTTAAGATAGGCGCCAAAATTCGGATTGGCATGTATCAGATACGGTATCACAAAGGTGTACCATATGATCGCGTTAATTCGGCGTCCAAACTAGCGATCATGATACATGTTGGTGCAACGCGACGGAGATATGATACACCAAGATGCTACATATGTGGACCCGGCCTTAGAGGGCATCAATAAAAAATAAACCCGAACGTTAATTAATTTAAAATTGATTATTTTTTTAAGCTCTTTATGAAGCTTAGTGTCAAATATAATTTGTGATACTAACATAAAATTCGATATTTTTGCCGTCTAGTTTATTAGGGCATAATAGATTTTATACGTCTCCATAACTTGATGTGACAAAAAAACATTTTTCAAAGTCAGCTACGGGAAAATATTTTTTCCTCAAAAAGTATGCGCGGTGGCGTTTTTTTTACAAGAGACAAAAAAATGTCGTAAATACTAGAACCCATACGAAACCATTTTACGAAAAAAAAAAACAGTCGTCGGTTGAGTTGAAAAATATTTATACTAAATTTTATGTAGGGGTGGTAGTTTTCACTCTTCCCGCACTTTTTCTTGATTTTTGTGAAAGTCAAATGTCAATAATTGAACTAAGCAAAAAAAAAACACTCAGCAAAACATAAACATCCAAAACCTTCAAATTGGAATAATGGTTCTTAAAATATCTGAAAAATTATGTTTTTTTATAGTTTGATGCCCCCGGACAAACGAAGTACTTTTGTATAGAGTTAAATTGTCTCCAATGAACTTATTTTGATTCCAAAAATACGTAGTTCTATGTCCACGGAATATTGGAACATCCTGTATACAAAGAAGCCAAAGTAAGAGTAATAATATATAAAACAACCCCAGAGTTCCCAACTGGCAAAGGAGTACGACAGGGAGACGCGATACCCCAAGGTTGTTTTCAACAACACTAGAAGAAATCTTTCATCAACTAGACTGGACCAACAAAGGATTAAAATTAAACGGAGAAGATCCTAACCATCTAAGATTCGCTGATGACGCAGTCATAATTACCAATAGTCCTGAACTACAGCACAATTTAACGAAGCAATAAAGTTCAAACAAGAAAAGATCCCCAAAACGACCAAACAAAGATGTAATCAATGAATTGAAATAATATAGGTACAACATTATTTGCAATCACGTATTAGATACTTACACTGATAAAAAAGATAGACTTGAACTAAAGTCGTCATCGTTCTTGAAAAAAAAAATTAGTGGGAAGAGAATTTATTTTAGCGTAAAAGAAAATATTTTACCTTGAAAAATCGAAAATTTCTCTTGAATCTATTTTCTTTCAACCAAGTGCAAGTTACTTTGTTTTAAGATAATAACAAAAATACACTAGGAAGTACTTCATTCAAGAAACATGGCCATTTTTCCAATAGCTAAACACTCTTTTGATGAAAAATAATGACACGCAAAGAGAATGACGAAGGACGGTATATACAATCAGTCGGCAGTCCGATCAGTCTCACGTCGCATTTCATAGGTCGCACATTATAGTACGCACGGGTTTTGTTGCTTGGAATTTGCATATCGTATAACAAATTAACAAATTAGTGATCGTTATTAACATGCATTTGTCATTTTTTATGGATAAATTTTAGGATATATGGATTCTTTAAAGGAGTTTCTGAAAAAATGGAAATTAGAGTATTTATTTGCTATATTTGAAGGTAAAAGACATTTACCTAATGCACCTGTTTAGGTAATGCATGCGTGACTATAGATAGAATAAGAATATAGGTACCGATTTTTTTATGCAAATAATTACACAAATTTTAGAATTTCAAGTCGTCGTATTAAAAAATTCAAAATGTGACCAAAGCTTATAATTTTAATAATTTGTTTGCTTTACTTTGATTAATCGTGATGTAACATTTTTTTGTAATTTGTAGAGTGATGAACCACCCCAAAAAATACCAAGGAATGAAGAAGCAGAAATAACTACCTACTATCGAGGAAAATAATATCACTTTACTTACTACAGACTACAGACTAGGAAAACCTAAATTTATCAGAAAATAATATACCTCGTAATATGCCTGTATATGCCTGTATATGATGTATAGACTTCTCTTAGATCGAAATAAATTTTAGTTGAGTCAATGGTATTCGCTATTGGTTTAAGAAAAGTGTCTCTTTAATCAAGAAATGTCCCTTTTCAGTCAAGAATTTTTGCATGAATCAAAGAGACTATTGTTCTTGTAGCAAGAACTTCTTTGCATATTAATTTTGGGTCAAGAGTGAAATACTTTGGACAGATAGATTCTTCTATTCTCTAAAGTAATTTTTGAAAGCTTTTGAAAAGATAGTTAATGCTTTGGGCAAAGAAACGTCGTTCTTGGCCCTATTGAAAAGCGCCAATCTTTTTGGTCAAAGTCATATTCATTTCGACTGAGAGATCCTTTTTTTCAGTGTACTTTCTGAGTACCTATGTACTTTTATTATACACTTAGATACACTATTTTTTGACACCCTGTATATTGAAGCAACTATATCGGAGTTATATTTCCCTTGTCATTCTGATTGATTGAATTGGCTACAATTTAAAGATTACGAAAAGTAGATAGAGCCACAAAACGAAATAATTTTCCACTTAGACACTTTTTATGTCCCTCAATTTATTCGATGTACTTAAAAAATCGAAAGGCGATGAACGATTAATATTAATTTTGTTACTGAAGTGATTTGACGGGCATATTAATTCCACTTACTTTAAAACATTTAATTTTGACTATTTGAAAACATGAATATAACAACATAGCTTTTTTAACTGTATAAAAAATAAAACATAAAAACGAATTAAACAAATATTACATTATCTTGTGGTCATAAAACAGGGAAATCTTCATATGTGCATGCATAAACATACACAAACGTTTTAACCGGGAACGGTAGAGTTTCCGCGAAGAATTTTTAATTATTAATCTTTCTGCCGGGGCGAATTTTCTTTTGGTAATAAAATGGCCGAGGTCTACGTGGCGGAAAACCACGGACGGAATAACCATTTCCATTCTAATACTAATTATATTACAGAGGTCTGAGGGAGATCTAACGTGTATAACTAAACATATAGGTTTGTTCCAACCCGCCGCAGAACCGTCACCGAACGATCAGGCTCGTGCGCAGTAGTTCAAATGTGTTCCAACCGAGATTTGAAGGTTATCGGACGATCCTATTTGCGTACCAACTTGCTACCTTGGGATCGTTTAGTTACGATTTCAGAACGGTAATTTCGGTACATGGTCCAAATTGAGAACTGTCAGGGTTGACTTGCGCATTAAAGCATATTGGCAGGGATTATCCATTTTTAACAGCTGATTCTGGTCCGGCATCCGGCTGATGTTTATGTCTCGGTTATTTTTTTACGAATTCGAATACGTGTGCGTTATACTTTTGCTTGTGAGTTTGTGTGGAGCAAATCGTTCCGAAATTTTAAATTGTACACTTTCATAATTATCTATACATAATAATTAAGAATGAGTGACGATGGCATGACTGATTTTTTTACCTCCACTTCAGATAGTGACAATTTGGAGTTGCTGCCTAGCGAAAGTGTGAAAAATGAACAATATTTAGGTAAGCTTTAATCGTATTTTCTTGTTTCCTCGAGCAAAAACAAAAAACCGATCGATACACGCACGCTTGACACTTTTGACAGTCCCGAAAACAATCCACAAAGCGTTCGTTGATACTTTTTGCACCGTCACGAAACGATTTCGAAACGATCCCGAAATTCTGGTTGGAACAAACTTAAATAAATTAAAATTACTTAAAGTTTTATAGCATTAATAACGTATTAAATCGAATTTTTAAGAGTATACAGGGTGCTACAGGTTCGAGGTACGAGCATTGGTATCTCGGTAACTGTAATACATACGAATATGGTTGAATCGGGGCAAAGTTGCGCTTTGGGATGTTCACCAAGATGCCATCAAAAAAGTTTTAAACATTTTAAGGATTGCTGAGTTTTTTGGCATAACTGATTTATTTGAAAATTAATTTTATTTTTACTATATTAGGGCTATTTGATAGTATTTTTAGATTTTCAAATTAGCTGATAATTTGTGAGATACAGAGGCTTACTTAACTTTTTTTTTTTAATACAGATCTGCATTTTTTATTTCCGGTTTTGAAAGAACTCGGTCTCCTGAGTACAATGATATGCCACACTTTATACTTTTTTTGTTGTTTTGAGTATCTTAAAAACAATAAAACTATTTAATTATTATTTAAAATAATTTCAAGTCCGACTCTGTTTTTTTTTAAATTATTTAATCTGATTATATTCATCGCAACGATATTGGTCAGCGCTAATTAACATTGAATAAAGAAAAATCAAGCCATCTGGAAGATTCAAATATATAGGTAATATCCAGATCAGCAATTTAAAGATATTATTTTTAGCTTTTTTATTGTGAATTTGAAATGTCAGTGTGCGATCTAATAATATGCATAATATTAATCGTAGTTATTATAAATAAATCAACTTATACAAACTAGTTTCTAATGCTCTATATGTTCGAAAGTGTTACCACCCCTCTCTATTGCACAAATTTATTTTTCGTTCAATTTTATTTATAATTCTTTGAACTTTCTGCTTATACTTCCGAATGGATTTTGTAATATTTATTGTAAATTTTGAGATGTATTGATTTTACTTTTACAAATGACGTCAAGTAATGAAAACACGAAATGCAGGTCCGTATTTAAAAAAATTAAGTTGGCCTCTGTATCTCACAAATTATCAGCTAATTTGAAATTCTAAAAATACGATCAGATAGCCCTAATAAAGTGGTTATAGGAACGTGCAATTAGTTTTTTGATATTTTAAAAAGTAACGACAGAAAAAAATAAAATTGATTTAAAAAAATCTGTTTTTTCCAAAAAAACTTAGCAATCCTTGAATATTTTTTAATAGAATATTGCTGAACGTCCCAAAGCGCTACTTTGCCCCAATTTAACCATGTTCGTGTCTATTATAGTTACCGAGATACCAACGCCCGTATCCCGAATTTGTAGCACCTTGTATAAGGTTGCGTTGATAAACTTCCCCCCCCCCTATATATTCTAAAATCTTCAATCAATAAATATCAAAGTCAAAACTTGTAACTACAAGAAGAGTTGATTTTCCACAAATTTGTAATGGATAATTTGTTTTAGCATCTGTACCAATCTCTAATCCTAAAATCCTCTAACAATGTATTAACAACTATTTCAATAATTATTGTGGATCACCCAGTATTAACTTCATTGATTTTTTACTTATTTTTTCACCCTCCACGTGTTTCTTAACCTCCTTCTTGAACAACCCTTTGTCAAGTTTCAAAGTATCGTTTACAGCTATTATTAAACTCTTGTACAATGTGGTTTAGTGCACTAGACATTAACTATGTGCCCTTAAGGACATTTGCTATTTGAATACTAAGAATCGAATAAATCTATGTATGTGGTTCTGTGGTCGGATACTTATGCAAACGAGTGTTACTGAATTACGTGTCATTTATAGTTTTTAACTATAATTACAATGCCCCTCAAAAAAAATAGAATGTGTTGCACTCGTAGGAGGTCGCAAACTATTTGGTCGGTATATTTTAGTAAAGGACAAAGCCATTATGCTTAAAAGCACAACGAAATACTTGGAAGTGACGTTTAAAGCTGGAGGTAGGTAGTTTTACTCAGCAGATACAAACGATAGAGGCAAAGGCAGAGAGGCAATGCACACTTCTATCAAAGCTAATGCTGGTCAGTTATGGGGAAACCAAGCTCAGAATGTTGGCCTCTGTTCAGATGCCTATCATTTTGTACGCTACAGAAGTTTGGAGAGAATCCATTGAAGTAAAGAAGAACATGGAAAGATTAATGACAGTTCAAAGGAGATTGGTACTGCGAATATGTCGAGGGTACCGCACTATGTTAGCTAGGGTGGTCCTTAATATGGATTTATCCGAATTTATTTGCTCCCAGGGGCTCAAATGCTTCCAAATTCATAAAAATAACATGGGAAAAATTTCATTTCTTCTTTAGAATTCCTTAACTCTGCGACAAATGAATCAAAAGTAATTACCTAATTGCCTTATTCTGTCGTTTATTGTAAATTCAACGCTCTACAAAAAAGGTCTCTTATGATTTTTCGCTAAATCTATTGGCTTAATTTAATTATTTTAGTATATATATTTAAGGCTCACCCTAATAAGTGCAGATATTTTCAGGGTTGGTATATTTCGACCCCAGAAACACGTCTATGAGATTTTTTCGCAAAAAAAGATGTTGAAAATCGTGCATTTTCTTTTAAATATCCCTGTACACAAATATTTAGTCTAATGACCTTGTAATGACAATAGCATTTAGAACTCAAACCGTAATCAGCCGAAATCTACCACCGGTCGCTTAAAATTGGCATCATCGATTTTTGTGCAACACGGTTCGTGATCGCGGTAAAATGTAAATTGTTTCGTCTCCTTTTATTTAGATGTCTTTGGTTACAGCACTAAAAGGGATGCAAATACAGAAAAAATTCGGTGGCTCTCAAAATTTTTTCAAAAAAAAATATTTTTTTTAAATTTTGAAACTTAAATAACTCGGTTATTTTGGACTTATTTGAAAAATGGTAAAGAGAAAATATGTTTCTTTTATCGAGATATACCAGTCCTGAAAGTATTTGCACTTATTTAAGACTCACCCTGTATATGGCCTTTGACATTCCCCTCGCAACCTAGAGTGATGGAATGCACCCGGTTTTCTTTACTTTTACTGCACGGAACTTTGCCAATAAATATCTGCTCTAAAAGTTCTCTGTAGTCTTCCCTTGGTTGTTTAGAATCAAGTTGCTTTTGAATAAATTGATTGATGACATGAATGTGATTTTGTATTTTGTCCCGCACGTCCGAGTCTTCAACGCCAGTAGAATATCGACTATCAATTTCTGCCCAATTCTCTCGATATTTTTTTAAATAAAGGTACCTCAGGACCTGATCAAAATCCCACAGATCACGAAGGACAGTCTTCGGATTATAACGAGGTTTTTAACAGTCTCCTCAATGAACACCTCAGTAGATTTATTGTAAAAAACAACGGCAAACACGGATTCTAAGAGGAAAGTGATGAAACACCAGAACACCGTATCACTGAGTGCGCCAAGACGACAACCATTCGTGCTATAAACTTTAGTACGACTGATATTGGGGATAGAGAACTAACCTCTGTAAAACCATCTCAAAGCCCTCAGACTGTATGAGGCCCACAAAATCTACAATATGAATATTAAATTAGTCTTTTGAAATCGCAGAAACAAAAATCTAATAAAACTCTAACCTAAATTCTCGGTTGCCAAGCAGCTCAAGAAATATAATACAACGCAGACGACCAAACCGAATTAGACAACAAAAAAAGAGTAGCATAAAAGCGACATTATTCAAAATTAAAGATATATCTCGGGGAGGAAAAGGACACAGCGCGAGGCTAACGGTACAAAAGAGACGTAGAGCTAATTTAGACGATTTTTAATGAAACCACGTACGTGCAGGCTTATACATACATAAAACCTGGGATTTGCTTTCGGCTCTATAAATCAAATAAGTGTGTGTGTATGTGCAAAATGCAAAGTTTGTTTCTGCGCGGGCGATATTCGCACACAGCGAGCCGCGGGTAGGGTGAGACGAGGGCGGAATTTTAAATTTGCCGCCACCTCTTTTTGGTCCTCCGGAATGGCCGTCAGATGGCGGGGAGGGGCGGAGGCTAGTAATTAGTCCAGATGACGACTAGAAATCCAAAAAAAAAACCTTAGAATATAGAACGTAGAATGTGCGGGAGGGTTGGCATTACTGTCAATGCCAACGCGTTGGAAAATTTTCGATTTGTGGGAAATTTTCAGATCCAGAGAGAAAAAAAATTGAAGCCAAAACAATATATTCGTAGGAAATTCTAAATTCATTTATTAAGCTTGATTTTCATCCGTGTCGGCGCTCTGATTGGTCATAGCGTTTTCGGGCCACTTTTCATCCGTAAATGTTAAACTCCAGCCCATCAACGGAGAAAAAATCGTACGATAACGGACGTTTTGTATAATATATAATAAAAATATAATAGTACAAGAGTACCGTCGGGAAACCAGAGTTTTAAGAAAGCTGGTTCTTTAATGTGTCTTTTGATATGCCCTCCCCTGACCGTCTAGCTGCCGGTGGATTACTGCGGTTCACTACTGCGCATCAAATCTGTCCAGGATATCCCATTTTTGTGTATTTTATAGGATTTCTCGTTTGTGAGTAGAGATGCGATTTTCCATTACTTTGCTACTTTTTTATGAAACTAAATATGCTACACTTAGGTTTGTCCTAGCCTCCTTAGTTCCTGAAATACAGCGCGAATTTGTGATGCGCAATAGTGAACAGATATTGAATAAAGATATGATGCGCAGTAGCAAAAGATATATTAAAGAACCAGCTTCCAAACCAAACCATACCAATAGGTATGGTAGGCTATTAAGATCAGGAAAAAAAAGTTTTTTTAATTTCACTCAAAATGAATTATTTGGGTCATAAATGACCTAAATACAAAATATTTTGATGGTGTCTGTCTGTCTGATCTGTCTGTCTGTCTGTCCGTCTGTAACACGATAACTCAAAAACCGCTAAACCGATTTTAACCAAATTTGGCTCAAAAATACTGTGGCACACGAGAATCTGGCCATTAGTTTTTGTGGGGGTGGGGGGTTGGTAAGGGTGTATTGGAGGGGGTTAAAAATTTAAAAAAATCATAACTCCAAAATTACAGTAGCTAGCAAAACGCGGTTTTCAATTTAAGATTAGGAATAATATTTGCAACACAATTTGTAATAACATCAAAATCAGCCAAAGTCGCAGTTTTTGAGAAAAAAATTTAAAAAATTCCTTTACTTTGAAATTAAGAACTGCCTACCAACTTTTTATTAACATATTTTAGTATGGGCGGCTATACGTGCCTCCCGGCGTCAATTTTTTAATAATAATAAATCAGTTATTTATTTTTGAGACTCTCGAAATTTCGAGAATCTTGAATGGAGATCGATAAATTGACTTCGAGAGAAACATCGAAACGAGGTTTGTTAATATCTCATCTCGATGATCGAGACGAGACGAGAAATTGCCTTCGAGACGAGACTTCTAGTCTCGATGAAACCCTAATTGTTATATAGCTTTCTCGGAGATGCGAGTAACATTTGAAGGATACAATTGGTGAATTGGTTAAGAATAGGTTTCCTGGGTACCTATTCTTGACCTGCTATGAAATTTTTTCATTGGGAGAAAACATAATATCTGTATTTTATTGATGACACTATATAGGATTTGACCATCTTCGTGCGGAATTATATTTCAGAAAGTTGGCAACAGGGGGGGGGATGTTAATCACCGCGGCCTGATCTACCTTGTCCGTGTCCCTTTAACAAGTTATTGCCGTATAAATCTAGTAATTATTTAAAATAAATTTTTAGACACTCTGTATAAGGTAGTATAATTTTTATTATTGCAACACAAAATTTAGTAAATAGAAATACTTCAGTACAATATTTGGTTTTGAAAACTTAAACACGCCTAGAGAAATGAAGCATTAAAATTATTAGGGACTGTATTTTGACAAAAACCTAAATATTTCAAAAACGGTAAGATTAAAATGCGGTAAACCTTAATCAAATTTACCTTTTTTTAATTGTCGAAACTAAAAATGTAACAATATATACTCTGTACCTTGTAAAAATATTTTTAAATTGTGGCTCTAATAGTCCTTCACAATACTCCGTGTCGCATGTGGTGAACAACCCTATATTATTAAATTACCTACCAGGAAAAGACATTCTCTTATTTGACTTAATTCTTGATTTTTGACCGAAATCTACCACATGCTGCACAGCTAGCTATTTTACAGACTTTTTCTGTAATTCGCAATAATAATGTCACTGTTAATTTATGTTCTGGTACAATATCCTTCTACTTGTGAACAAAACCAATTGTAGAATAAATAATAAATAACATAAAATAAACTCATAAAAATACAAATACAAAAAAATTTAAATCAAATTGAATTATGTCAATTGGCTAAAAAATTGGGTATTTATGACGTTGATTTCGTCGACCATGTATGAATGAATACATGGATAGCATAATACTCACAAACAACCGAAGTATTTTTCATCGTAACAAAAAAAAACATTTCCTGCGAAAACACCAACCGCAAAAAGCACTTATTCCTCCTTAAAGAGGAACTGTTATCAGTTTCCTTCCTCTATAAGAAAAGCTTTCAATAACCATTTCCCATCCCGTGCCCCAACGATTAGACTCCCAATATCCTGTTGTTCCCTGTATACAGCCCCAATATTTCCCGCTTTTCCACAACAATTTCGTCGATCGTAAAAGCGTTTTTATGACGTCAGTATTGGTTTTTCTCCGGACGCGGCCGGCGGCGGTGAAAAACCACCATAAATACCGTCCTGTGTCCTGATGGTCAGTGTGCGGTCACAGTTTTATTAGATTGTATTAATGCATCCTCCCTGGCTCCCTGGACCCGTGTTGTTCGATTTTATTTATTTAGTTTTATTAATACTAGCAGGATTCACGCTTATTTGATATGTTTTCGTTTATTAGATTAATAATACTGAAGGTATAGCAGTTTTATTGTGAGGTTATGCACACAACCAAACTTATATGGAATCAAGCTTCATTCAGGTCATCCAAATTAGTGGAATAAATTAGTGGTTTCAATTAGCGTAGAAGTTTGTTCCTCTAATATCAATGTAAGCATTCAGAATGTCAAAATTAGTGGTAGACATTTTCAATTAGTAGAAACAGTTAACTTTTAACTTTTCCATCACTAATTATACTTCAAAATTTACGAGGACTGTCATTTTGGCCTTTGATTATCTTCCGTCGAGAGAAATTGTGGTTAGAAACCTAAAGTTGATTGTTTGGTTTGGTATATAATAAAATTGAAAATATTAGACTTTTTCTATGGATACAACTGCTAACGCAAGCTGTTGCTCAGATATTCTATTAATTTTAATTGAGTGTTTTAAACATTGTGAATGATCGTAAACTAAAATGTATAAAGTGTAATGGAAACCACTAATTTGTTCCCCTAATTGCGAGGTTCTCAATGAAGCTATACTCTTTATTTCTGACTCAACTTTTTGCAAGAAAAAAAATTGGTATACAACTTTAAAATGAGGCTTTTTGTTGTAAGTAAACATGATAATAAAGAATAAACGACTGCTGCGATTTATTTTCTTGTGAATTTTGTGTCCAGTAGTAAAATCACGATTGACCGGTAATATTCATTCAATCCAAAAAAAATAAAAAATGCTTTATATTAGATTAACAGTTGTACAGAGGGGAAAATTGTTTCTCTCATTGAACCAGGAATGTCCCAAAAAGACGTAGTAGTAATAGTAGACGTTACCCAAGGTGTTGTATCGAAAAGATATGCAAGGTACTAAGATCTCTCAAAAAATTGTTGTAACCCAGACAAAGTCGTCAAAGAATCATAACTGAACAACCAGACTGCTTTGTGTGCTAAATTGCTAGACGAAATACCAATGTATCTCATCCAGAACTTTCTACAAAGACAACTTCTGGTAGCTACAGGTGTGAACGTTTCAGTAGAAACCAAAAGGAAAACGTTTCATGCTCGAAGATTGTACAGAAGGAGAGAGTTACGGGTCCCACAGTTATCTCGGCAAAATAAAATTGACCGGCTAAATCGGTGCCTTCAATATGAAAACTGGACAATTGAGAACTGGTAAAATGTTTTTTTTTTCGGATGAGACCAGAATTGGCCTAAGATCAGATGACCATCGAATTCGGGTTCTCAGAGATAGGAAGACGTCCGGGCTGCCAAATCTGTACCAAGATATAAAGGAGGAACTGTAATGTTCTGGGAAGGTAATATGCTGGGAGCAAAAACTCCATTTTTATCACTTTAACAAACTTTAACAGTGGAGGTATCTTGATTTAGTGCTAAAACCATTCGTTAGGCTTTGGAGAGCTGCAATTCGGGATAATTTTAACTTCATTCACGATAATACACCTCCCTATGCCAACAGAGTGGCTAGAAAAAACGGAAGGTGTTATAGTTTTAGACTGGCCTGCATGTTCACCAGACCTAAACTCTATCGAACACTTGTGGGATCAGCTCAAAAGAAGGGTTAGAGCTCGTCGAAATCATCCAGGAAATCTCGCACAGCTTATTGATGCAGCATTGCAGAATGGGGTAACATATTCAAAGACAAGGTTGATAATTTAATAAGAAGTAAGAAGCATGCCAGTGCCGATAAAAGCTTGCATAAAGGCTAGAGGTGGCAACATTGAATATTAAAATTATCAATTTTCTTTTTATTTTTGCTTTTTGACCATTAAAAATTCAAATATCATTTCGTTTCTGAAACCAAAAATATACCATTGTCTTTATTTTGGGACCTGATTTTTTTTATTGTTATTTGGATTATTTTTCATTAAAAATATTTGGTAAGGACTGAGTTTTATTCATAAATACAAAGTGTTCATACGTCTAAAAAATAATTATGATTCCATATAAGTCTGGTTGTGTATATTATTTTGTAACGATAGTTGATTAAAAAACTAAAATCCTTTAAAAATATATGGTTGTACTATAACTAAAGGTGCCTTTGATACCGTTGGTTGAAGAAAATAAGCAATTATTTCAATCAAATGGCATGAGAAAAGTAGTGTATCTTTAGTCTAATGATATTATCTTTGTAGAGAAAATTATCTTGCGAGGAATATCATTTTGGCCTTTGATCTTTGATTCTAATTTGCCAAGAGAAGTTATTGTGGTTAGAAATCAAGAATTGATTGTTTTATAAGCTTAATATTAGTCTTTCTCTATATGGATACAACTGACTACCGCAAGCTGTTGCTAGGATACTCTATTAATTTTAATTGTGTTTTTTAAACATTGTAAATGATCGCAAACTAAAAAGTATGAAGTGTAATTGAAACCACTAATTTATTCCACTAATTGCGAGGTTCTGAATGAAGCTTAAGTCAGTATCTAGCTTCGCTCATGCTTAACTGTTCGATTCTCCGGATCCATCAGATTTATTAAAGTAATAAATCTATGGATTTAATTTCGGCTATTCAGAGACAGCTTTCGATAAAGAAAAAAATCATTACAGTAGTTCGATAATTATCGCCTTCGACGACTGACTGGCTCGTTCGTGACTCTTCAATACGAGACGATTTTACGACGAAAGACGATGGAACAAAGCACAGGATGTGTTATTGTGCGCTTAATGCCTTCGGGCTACCTGAATCGGTGTTTATGACGGATCCAATCATTTATTAAGATTAAGTTCGGTTAGTGTAGCATCGGCGGGACGAAGCGAGGTGTTGGAGGTCGCCTTTAATGGGGAAAAATTTAAAAACCAACAGGGCTGGTTTAGACTGAAACACGGGAATTAAGCGATAATAATTTAGTTATTTTTCCTACAAGACGATAAAATGGTATTTTATCGTCGACCGAACAGATTAATTCACGCGTGATGAAATCGCGAGTGAATTAATTTCGGGAGACGATGATGCAATTTTATCGTCGTGTATAAAACAATATTTTTCCATAGCGAGTTACGTTTTAAAAAATATTCAGATATTATTATTCCAAGGAATTTATTACGAGTAGAAAAAATATTGTGCTGGGTTGGCGTTGGTTTCTATGTAATTTGACAAATAAATAAAGCTGTCTCTTTAGTTGTCAGTTTTGAGTCAATATTTTTTAATTCTCTTTCGTGTCGATAGCTGATTGAATTGGAGCCAGTGCATGAACTACAAACAATCGTTATCGACAAGTTATCGATAATTTCCCTTTACGTCTCCCCCGTCTTGTCTATGTTCAAGGTTAATCGACAAAATCGCAACCATGAAAAATCGTTTGGACAAAATTGTAGCGATTTAGTCGATTAAAGCTTATCGATCAGGAAAAGGACCCCGCTAGCGTGAAAAAAATTTGTAAAAAGTTGTCAAAGGAAATAATCCTAACCTTAAATACTCTCTTTGGCATCGTGTTGGCATCACAAAATATTTGTATTTAACATTATATTCTTTTCTAATAATTCTAGGTTTTCTTAAAAATGGTAAGTATAAAAAAAAATAAATACTTGCCTCTGCTTATAATAATTATTTTTCATTACTCATATTTTGGTTTGTTATTTAATTGGGTACTTATACTGACTTAATCTTTTTAGACGATGGAAACAAAACGAATGAGAGTAACCTCAAGACACTAAGATTTACTTCAGATATATTAGCAGAACACCCTGAAATGGTAACAGGGAAATTTGTATGCCAAAATGCTAAACAAAAATCTTTGGAATTGTGGAAGGATGCAGCTACTCGACTGAATGCCTTAGGATTAGAGAAAAATCTCCAGATAAGTGGAAGCTGGCACTTCAAGACTGGAAATATAAAGTTAAAACAAAAGTTGCGAAATAAAAAGAACACGAAAAAAAAACTGGAGGAGGACCCGCAATCAAGATTAAGTTAAACGAACAAGAAGAAAGGTTAATGAGTATTGTGGGATGGACTGCAGCTCTGGGTAATGAATGTGTCCCAGAAATTGGCTTAAAGCAAGATAGAGTTGATCTTAATAGTCTCAATACGCATTCTAAAGCTGACAATGGTGATGCCATGCAGTTAGATGAAGCAGAAGACATTAATACAGAGCAAGAAATCATTGTTGTACATGTGGAAAACAGAGCAGACTCCTGTGAGTAATAAAAACAAAAAAATGCATATGCCTCTAAAAGAAATGCCGACGAGGAACTTCATAAATTTCAAAATGAAACTATGGAAGTATTACGAGAAATTTCTATGGGAATACAAAATTTAAATATTGAACTAAAAAATATTTCACAGTCTCTAGAAAAATAGCCATCAAATATGATAGTAGTTTTTAAATGCCTACTTTATGCATTACTATCATAATATTATACTACTTATAAATCAAAGAGTTATGTTGCAAATAGTTATTTTTGTTTGATTGTTATTATTTTAAAGTTAAATAGGTACCTAACGTACCCAACCTAACTAGTTTTTGTTGTATTTAAAATACTATTTTTGATAATAAAATAAATCGATTTATAAACAAGAGTTCCATTTTCTTTAAAGTACTAGGTACCTATGGTACTACTATATACATTATATAAAACTGAAATTAAAAATATTAAGACATAGGTATTTTTTAAGAAAAAATTTGGAGAGGGTGAGGTCACGAATTAACAAATAATATAACAAAATATTTATTTAACACCTAACTTAAGTTAACAAAATACACAATTTTGAAAAAAAATATAAATATCTTAATACTAATCTAATTATTAAAAATATTGGTTAATTAGACGTTGTCTTTGCCTCTGCCCTTCATTAGGCAAAAACCTCATTGGCACATTAGGTGCAGTCGACAGAACAGGATCATCTTCAAATAGTTCCAAGGCCAAGCCATCAATATCCTCTAAACTAATGTTATGTTGTACAGCACATGCTAGTATGATATATGCTGCCATTTCAGGATCATATCTAAAATTGAAATTAAAAATTTGTAGTAATCAAGCAGTTTATTTAAATTTCAGTGTAAAAACTACTCAAGTCTTAGTAGCAGTGTTATTTACTTAAAAGGGCCAATTGTACAAACTTAACTCGAGAGTTAACCCTTTATCACAGGTTAACTTTTGAAGCAGAGGCAATCCACATTTATGCAGTGGCCCTAAATGGCACTTCAAAATAATACAGCAATTGTGCATACCTTAATAGCCTTTCTCCAGGATGCATCTATATCTAGTTTTAAGTACACCATTACATCTTTCAACACAGTTTCTTGCTGCACAATGAGCAGCAGTGTATCTACCTGCAGGTGTATTTGGAGCTGCATCCAATATAGGTGTCATTAGCCACGGCTGTAAGGGATAGCCGGAATCTCCTATAAGCCATGTGGCTCTCACCGGCATGGTACTGGCGTTCAAGCTCTGTCTTTATATTGGACATTCTCCATATATGAGAATCATGTGTGGCACCCCCATGTCTTGGATTAATGGCCAAAATCTTTAACATGGCATCGCATATCTGAAATCAATAGGAAATATAAACATTTCTTGTTTAAATTTAATTAGTTGATCAAACCCAAACACGTCTTAAATGAGCACTTTTCACACTACTATTCTGTGGGAATATTTATACAAGAAACTAGGTATTTTATCTATACTTACAATTTGTACATTTAAAGAATGGTAGCCTTTCCTATTCAGGTAATTATGTTCTTCAAGTGTTGGACACAATATTCGCACATGGGTGCAATCGATTGCTCCCAATTATCCCTGGAAAATTAAATCTTCTAAAGAACTCATTTTAATTTCCTGTTTTTTGTTCAGGTGTGGCAGGGAAACTTGATGAAGTTAGGTGCTAAATGGTTTGTAATTAATGTCGCCACTTCCCTAATGCAGTTCGAAACTGATTGTTGGCTCATTGATAACTCACTACTTTGACCTACAAGCCTCTGGTAACTTCCAGTGGCAAAAATTGTAGGGCTGTAAATATTCTAGTCCTAGGAGACAGTGCACTTCTCCGTGCAATGTTTCGTATATAAGGTATTAATTGGTTTATAACCATTTCGGCTTTAGGTTTTGTTAATCTAAATCTTCTTCGAATTCCAAATCATCCAGGTCAAAGGGATTGAATGTATCTCGCATTTGCGCCCTTTCCAAATTAAATCTTCTCAGTCGTCTTAAACGCCTTTGGCGGGCGATTAAAATATTTATTGGCAACATAAGAGCGACACAACGTAAATAGGTTTATCTAAATGAAACCTACGAGGACCTGAAAATACGTAATGTAAAAATTCTCTAAATTACTCTTTAATTATTCGATAAAATGGTATTTTATCGTCGACCAGGCTGAATAATTCACGTACGTGACCAAATCGCGAGTTACTTAATTCTTAATTCGTTTTCGATTTTACCTAATTTTGATTTTAACTAAACCCATAACTGAACGTTTTTGTTTATAGCTCAAATCTTCTCCCTTTAAAAATATACAGATATTATTATTTGAATAATAACTTTTTATCGACAAAGCGAAAACATTGTGAAGACATATCGTTGGTTTTATGTAAACGACAAATTGTGGTAGCAAAATCTCTATCGAATCGATATAGTCAATATTTCGATTCTCTATTCGATGTCGATTAAGCTGATTGAATTGGTTCCACCCCAGAAATGGCTCAAAACCAAATAAGTAAATTACCAACAGATATTCAGGCTGAGGCGACAAACGCTATATCCAAACTACTTCCATTTAGATCCTGAATAACTTATGAAAAGGAATCCAAAATTTTCAAAAATGGAAGCAATTAAAATACATGCGAGAAGAAATACAGTTTTTAACCTATCCCCGCTGTTAAAGTATCATTTAATCTACCCTTGTAGTTTTATACAGATACGGACGAAAAGTTATTACGCTTGAAAACAGTTAAAACCTTTGAATAAGAAGACTAAGGAAGGAGCATATCAAAAATCTTAGGTCCACCACGATGGGCCTCAAATATGGCTGACTTAAATTCCGGTTTATCAGTGCCGTTCTAATTTTATTTAAAAAATGTAAAACTATGCTGTAGGGTAGACGTGGGGTAGACTCAATAATTTTTTTTTTTTATTTTACGTTGTGAATAAATGTTGGTAGTTATTAAAATTGTTATAAAAATATAAAATTCTAATAAAAATAGATAAGTTATAATAATTATTTATAACCATAAACATCCGATACGCTACTGAAGCAGGTAAGTCAAATTGACGTATCTAAATTCTTTGACATCTAATCTTTGACAAGTAGTAAATAAAAGCAAAAATGCAAGAAAAAATATATAATTAGTTAATTTAAGTAAATTTCTTAAATGGTCGGTTTACTACACGTATGTATATTATATAGTCACTTACTAGCGAAAAGTTGTTCCATTGTTTCACTCGATTTTTGCCGAGATCTACCGCACGGTACACAACCAACTATTTTAGAGTCTTTTTCGATAAATCGCGATAGTGTCACTGTTAATTTAAGTTCTGCCACAATTTCCATCTAGATTTACTACCTTTATACAACTATCAGTATAGTAGAATAAATAATAAATAACATAAAATAAGCTCCGTAAAGACTGACAAATCCACAAAATTTCAAATCAAATTCAAATGTGTCAAATGAATCGTCAAACAGAACTGTCAAGGATCCCCACCCTATAGTCCTTTTTCCGCCCACCATGCATGAATACATGAATAGCACTATGCTCCTTCCTTAGTATTCTTATTCAAAGGTTAAAACACATGTAGGTGGCGCCCCCTAAAAATAGGAATCATATTGACAACAAAGTCAAATTTCTCATGTCAAAAAACTCCCAGGCACCAATTTTCATCCAAATATTAACGTAACTTTAGGAATTATTTGGAAACAATCGAAATAAAAATTATATGTCTACACCCTATATCTCCGAAACTAAGCATTTTAGGACATACATTTATACGAACTTTTTTACTATACTACTTTTATTTTATCTGCAGAATATGCTGCCAAAATTCCGGAATACAGTTCGGACCACTCTGTATATTTTGGTTTGTTTCGACTAGAGATGAGCAAGAAATCGCAAACTGCGATTCAATCGCAGCGATTTTAAAATGCGATTGCGATTTCTGCTATTTGCGAGTTTCAATTTAGGCAACCCGTATTACTATAGCTGCGATTTGCGATTTTGCTGCGATTGTGATTGTTAAACTGGGACCGTGATTTCTATCTGCGAGTTTGAATTTTTAGGAGTTGCGATTTGCGATATTGTTGCGAATGTAATTTTGAGGGCTATTGAGGCATTTTATATGATCTGAAGATTACTCTGAACCTCCAAACCAGTTGGCTTGGAAATGACGATCGATGACATCTCCAATATAATTTTACATATAAAATGACAGCGATCTTCATTTCATAGCCATCGCTGACGCCGTTTTTATTTGATCATACGGTATTATTTTTCTGGGGTCACGATCATAATATACCGGGTGTTTGTGAAAAGTGGTTTACTCCTATAACTCTTTTGTTTTTTTCTGATAAAAGAAACGAGATTTGGTATGTTAGTATATGACATAAATTAGGATTGATTAAACGTAGTCAATTGTTTTTAGTCACTTCCTGTTTCACCGGAAATGACTGCAAGTTTTGATTTTTTAATGACGATTTAATGACATATCCGTATTTTTTTACTTTATTCTATAGAAAATGACACTCTGAATAGAATGACATATCATATGGCGACTTTTGATATTTTCGCTTAAAAAATCGTATTTTATATTTCAATCTAGAATGTCATGGCTGTGTTACAAAAACTAATTTTAATCAAGATGCCTTGGAAAAATAGATTTGATCGTCTATAGTTTTTCGCGTCTTATCCTGGCCATCAGTTAAAAGATGCCCAAATCGTATTTTTAATCATATCTCATTTTTTTCAAATGGAACGAGGATGGCTCATTAGCATATTGAGAAAAAGCATTAGGTTTGACAATAATTTGATTTGGTAAATATTAAAATCGCAATCGCAGGTTACAGTCGCTGCGATTTAAAAATAATCGCAATCACAGTTTCGATGGGGAATTTACCTAAAAAATTAACTGAAAAAAAAGGACACGTGTTTTTTAATTTTTTCCTAGTTCAATTATTTCAAAAGTTGTAGAATGTAGAATGTTTAGGAGGGTTAATCACCGCGACCTTAAGCCGCGTACATACTTAGCGAACGCATACGTTCAACCAAATCCGCACACATGCGGTGATTTTGTTTGAAGTACTTTTTCGCTGTTCGCTGTTACGTACACACTTAGTGAACGCATCATACATCTGTTTGCGTGCGGTGGTATTCCCTTTGAAGTACCGCCAAGTCAGCGAAAGCAACGGCACGCGAGCGTATGCGTTCGTTGCTACGTACACATTTCCCGAATTTCTTCGGTCTAAGCCATGCGGCCGTATGCGTTCGCTAAGTGTGTTCGCGGCTTTACAGATCTATTGTGTGTTCCCCTTTCTTCAGTTATAACGAGTTGTAACTCATCATACAGTCTCAAGACTTTAACAAAAGCCAGTATCTGAGACGGCTCCACAGAGGCCAGCTCTCCATCCTCGACATCAGCCGAACCAAAGTTCATGGCACGAATGGTCGTCGTCTCGGCGCACTCAGTGATAAAGTGTTCTGGTGTTTCCCCATTTTCCCCACAGAATCTGCATTCGCTGTTGTTTCTCAGCTTCAGCCTACTGAGGTGTTCGTTGAGGAGACAGTGTCCTGTTAGAAACCCCGTGACAATCCGAAGATTGTTTTTACTTAAATCAAGGAAAACCTTTGAATTTTCTCATTTCAAAAGTTATAGGAGTTTTTATTTTTTATACAGGGTGAGTTTCCTACGATGTTCTCTATGGGTATCTCGGAAACTACTGGAGATAGAGGTTCGTTTAAATGGGGAAAGAATTGCAGTTTTGTGGGGTCATAAATATGCGCTTCTTAGATTTTTGAAAAAGTTCATGGCTTACTATATATTTCGAAAAAAACAAATTTCGGCTATTTTAAAAATTGACCCTAATTCCATTATAAGCTATTTTAGACAAAAAGTTTTCTGATAAAAGTTGTAGATAATCACATCCTTAATGAAATTATGTCCTCCGTCTTTTTTCTAAGGCCTGTCATTTTTGACATATGACACAAACATATGTTTTCCTAAATGGAAACTATAATTGGCCATGACTTTATAAAAAGCGTTATGTTTTAAGCTTTTCAGCGATATAAGCTATAATATGTTTTCTTCGAAAAATTACTGAGTTATAGCCAATTCCAATTCTTATCATTTTTAAACAATTTCACTTAGTTAGCCATGGAAACAAGTTCAATCGCCGTTGCTCAAATAAATGTGAAGCTGTCACATCCAATCTTTGTAAATTAAAATAAACAAAAATTGTAAATATGAATTTTTCAAATTAAAAAAAGCGTGTAGGATTATTGGCTCAACTTTTCTTGGCCATATATTTTCGAGGATACAGAAAATTAACCGGTGAATGTTACGTTTTTAAGATAACGGTTTTCTAGACATGTTAGAAAAGTTAAATTTAGTTATAACCAATTCTTATCTTTCTTGACTAATTTCACTTAGTTTGCATGGTATTCTTATTCTGTTATGATTTATAACTTATAAAAAGTCAGAATATATTACTAAACGGTTCTTTACAATTTACATTACACAAACTAAAACTTAAAAAAATAAAATCACTACATTGATGTGCGAGTATCTACACATTTGAAAAATTCATATTTACAATTTTTGTTTATTTTAATTTACAAAGTTTAGATGTGAAAGCCTAACATTTCTGAAAGCAACGGCGATTGAACTTGTTTCCATGGCTAACTAAGTGAAATTGTTTAAAAATGATAAGAATTGGCTATAACTCAGTAATTTTTCGAAGAAAACATATTATAGCTTACATAGAGCTTAAAGAGCTTAAAAAATGGCACTTTTTATGAAGTCACATTATGTGGCCAACTATGGTTTCCATTTAAAAAAACATATGTTTGTATCATATGTCAAAAATGACAGGCTTTAGAAAAAAGCGGAGGACACAGTCTCATTAAGGATGTGATTATCTACAACTTTTATCTGAAAACTTTTTGTCTAAAATAGCTTATAATGGAATTAGGGACAATTTTTAAAATGGCCAAAATTTGTTTTTTTCGAAATATCTAGTAAGCCGTGAACTTTTTCAAAAATCTAAAAGTCGCATATTTATGACCCCACAAAACTGCAATTCTTTCCCTTTTAACCAAACCTCCATCTCCAGTAGTTTCCGAGATACCCATATAGAACATCGTAGGAAACTCACCTTGTATATAGCTATACTGAGCGTGGCGTGACGTCATACACCACGCTTGAGCAATTTTTTCAGAACGTTATATTTTCGTCAATGTTCATCGTACGAAAAAAAGAAAAAATACGTGTCTATTTATGTCCCATTGTCTATCAAAATTAATAATATATATTTTTTTTAGGTAAGTTTCCCATTGCGATTGGAGAATCACAGTTTTGCTCATCTTTAGTTTCGACACAGGTTTCGACATGACATAAAAATACTAATAAATTTATACTTTTTATTAGTAGACACAAGGCAGTGTCCATTTTTGTAATATTACTTCTTAAATTGTCCTTTAATGCGGCCCTGTAGCTTAAATCTGAGGCATTAGCTCACTGTTCGATTCGTATTTAAAAGATAAAAAATAAAAAGGTTTTTTTTCAATAAAAGGAACAAGACGACCACATTTTAAACCAATAATTGTTATTTATGGGCCCGGCACGGACAACAACTCTTTAAGCCCGTAAATATGAAATTTATAGCGAGCGATAATGGAATTTAAGGCTTATTTTTAATACTGACTTTATGGCATGTGCTTTAGTCAAAACAAGGCCATCTCTAAAATCTGCCATCGTATTTCTATACTATACGAAATAAAATAATCTGTTAAATACCCTCAGATGCACAAAAAAGTTGAGTGTGCACTATGTGCAGATATTTGAAGTGAAACTTCTTACTAACAGCTATTAAATTGAACTTAATATTATAAACGTCAAATTGTTATTAGATCAACATTTTGATAGTCTTAGCAGCGTTTTTTTTTATCTTTTAATTGTTTTTTCAAAATGCCTTTATTATTTGAAATGGTTGTTGGCATTTTGAAAAAGCAATCAAAAGATAAAAGACTATCAAAATGTTGATCTAATAACAATTTGACATTTATACTATTACGTCAAATGCAACTTTTTACCAAAGCCTATACCATGACTTCACTGAATCATCGTTTCTTGTTCACTGTTCACTGTTATTAATATCTTAATTATTAGATATTAATACATCTGGTATTTCGTCGATTTTAAAATAAACTAACTGTTTCTATCTTATTTTTTTGTCAGAATGGGCATAATCAAGAGGGCTACTGATACCGTGTTGTAAAAATAAGGTAATAAAGGGCTTATTTTTTGGTATTTATTATAATTTTACTAATATCTTCGGTTTGAAAGAAGATATCAAGATGCGGTTTTCGCTGATTTTTTAAGCTTTTACGACTCTTTACTATCAGCTAAAATCACATATACTACGTATTTAATTTTTAAAAAAAAAACGTGCTATATTTGTTAAATTGTAAGAAAGCGCCCCCTAGCGTCTACGTTCAAAACTTATTATTATTATTTTTATGGTATGATATAGAGTAAGAAACGTTCTTTTAAACGAGCCTTCGTATGTTGGATTCTGATCATCCAGTCCGGAGTTATTAACATTTAAATAAAGATAGATCTAGCCTTCCCCCACCACTTTATTTTAGCAGATAGGGGAAAATGGTTCTAACAAAACAAATCCAAAATTTACTGAAGATTATGAAGCTATTATTTATAGTACCCATTATCTAGGCAAAATTCTGTAAAAATTCTATTTTCTTATTTTCCATAGCAGTTGCGCCCTCTAGCGGCCGTTTTACAAACTTGAAAATAATTTCCAACAATTTCTCATAGTCCCATTAGTTATAAATATTTTTTCCGTAGGCCCTATGGCTAATACTTTCCGAGATACAGCCGAGAGCTATTCTTAGTGGGACACCCTGTACAGGGTGGGTCAAATTCGACGCTTTTAAATGGAAACACCCTTTTCTATAGGAGATAGACGAAAACTAATATCGGTGTCTGGAGCTCAATTTTCATCAAAAACAAGATGGTGAAAACCGCACATCAATATCTGTTACCGTTTCGGAGTTACGGGGTGTTTTTCAAAAATGTGCATTTTTAACAAATCGCTGTTATTTTTTTACTATGGAAAATTTTGTATTTCTATGAAAACATGTTTCCAAAGCACCTTTTTACGTAGAATTTAATGGTTTAAGTATATTTTTTTAAAAATTAATAATTTAAGAGTTATCAACAGAAAAATTGATTTTTTATTTGGGACACCCTCTTTAATTAACTGAAAAGAATTTAAAATTACCTTTCCAAAAATATAGCATACTTGTTATTTTGTTATAATCCCCTTCGAAATACAGAATTTTTAAAAGTTCGCCACTTTTAACTAGTAGGCTTTGGACCCCTTATTGATGATATGACCTTAATGGAACTCGAAAACATATTTTTCCAGCAAGACGACCCACCGCCTCCAAACGCTGAAGTTATGAGCAAATTTTTGCAGCCAATTTCAAGAATAATTGAATAGCTAACCAAGATCCCAGCCCTTGGCCGTCGAGGCCGCCTGACTTAGTGCCCCGCATGGATCTAATCCTATGGATATATTTGCGGAAGAATAAAGGTTCCTTATTCTTCCATATAATCTAGACAAGAATTAGAATTACTTAGCAGTTATGAGAGGGTATCTTTCACCCCCACTGAGTTAATGAATTCTGCGAGAAATGTTCAAAAACTGCCCCGTCTGTCCATAACAGAAGACGGTTGATATGTCGAACACCTGTAACAAAATCTCATGTCTTGGTTTGCTATTTATTTTTATTGTTATTAGATATATAGTTTAAATGTGTTGATGTTGGTTACATATATTTTAAATTGGTATAGAACTCTGCATCTCTCATAGCAAATATTATTTTCGTTTTAATTGATGCTCACAGCTAGAATTTTTTTGCATTACAGCCGATGCCCTTCAAAGCCTACTTATTTAAAGCGGGTAAATTTTTATATACTCTATATCTCGAAGAGGAATCGAGCAACATATCAAGTGTGTTATATTTTTGGAAAGGTAATTTTAAATTCTTTTCAACAAATTAAAAATATACAGGGTGTCCCATATAAAAAATCAAATTTTCTGGTAATAATTCTTAAATTATTAATATAAAAAAAAATATACTTAAACCATTAAATTCTACGTAAAAAGGTGCTTTGGAAATGTTTTCATAAAAATACAAAATTTTCCATAGCAAATACAGGGATTAGTTAAAAATGCATATTTTTGAAAAACACCCCGTAACGCCGAAACGGTAAAAGATATCGATATGCGGTTTTCACCATCATGTTTTTGACAAAAATTGAGCTCCAGACACCGATATTAGTTTTTGTCTATCTCCTATAGAAAAGGGTGTTTCCATTTAAAAGCGTCGAATTTGACCCACCCTGTACAGTCCTAGAACTGCCGACGAACTGTATGTGAATGAGCACCTTAATCCCAAAATTATCCAGCAATGTATTGCCAACTCTTTTGGATCGTTCAGTTTATTTAAAATATAGTCAAACAAAAATTAGGCAGCGACAGATATCTTTGTCTTGACGAATTATATTTTCGGTACATGTACAGATATTTTCTAGGGAGTAATTTTTGGGGTTGGTGGCGCCGCTAATGAATGTCGTTTACTACAAAAGTTTAAGCAAAATGCTTTTAAAAGTAAATGCATGTTAGACATTAATCTCAATAATAGCTCACACACCCGGGCAAAAACTTAGCCATTACATTTCCAAACATTTTGTGTGTGCCGCAGCTAGTGTTACTATATGCTAATTTAATAATTTTATTTCAGCGGAAAAACATTGAAATCCTTTTTGCAAACATTTCATTTCAGTTAGGGAAGTTATCTAATATAATATTTCCTTACATTTTATGGTGGATATTTAATTAACGTTATTAATTATTAATTAACGAAATTTTTTATAAAAAAAACACATACAATTCGGTGATTCAAAGCACAAATGCATGACAGGCTTTTGAAAATTACATTTATTTCCTTTGTACCAAATCTAATAAAACGCTACACTGAACTTGATCTTATGATGATATACAGGGTGTTTCAAAACAAATGCGAAAAACTTCAGGGGGTGATTCCTTGTTCAAAATAAAGGGTAGTTTGCTTTATAAACGTTGGGTCAAAAGTCAACCATTAGGGAGATATCGTGGTACAAAGATGGCGGAAAAATAATGTTTTTATTTTTTATCTTGAAAACGAAAAGAGATAGGCTAATGAAATTTTATGGCAGCATTACTGTTATGAAAACACACTTTCAGGTAATTTTTTTACTTTTTTAAAATGAGTGGAAGGGGTTGAAATAAACTACCCCTATCATTCTTGTTAACGAAATTTAAAGAAAAATCTTATCAAACACATGCAAATGCTTTAATTTGGATAGTTTAGTTTGTTTAGAAACTTTTTACCTCTTGTGTTTTTTTGATAAAACTCACCGATTGGAAATTAAAAAATAAAATGTAAAGCATTACATGTCAGGACAAAAACATTTTTAGATTAAGAATCTAGTGATAATAACGATAATAATAATCATCTAGATAATAACGTATTGCAGTAAAGTAATGTCAAATAAAATAATATTAGGAACATCCTAAAAAGTAACAGCGGCCCACTAGATTTTTTTCCTAAAAAAAATTACAGCAGCCCACTAGATTCTTTATCAGAAAATGTTTTTTGTCCTGACATGTAATGCTTTACATTTTATTTTTAATATCAAATCAGTGAGTTTTATCAAAAATATACAAGAGATAAAAAAGTTTCTAAACAAACTAAACTATCCAAATTAATTTTTTTGCATGTGTTTGATAAGATTTTTCTTTAAATTTCGTTAACAAGAATGATAGGGGTAGTTTATTTCAACCCCTTCCACTCATTTTAAAAAAGTGAAAAAATTACCAGAAAGTGTGTTTTCATAACAGTAATGCTTCCATAAAATTTTATTAGTCTATCTCTTTTCGTTTTCAAGATGATAAAAAATAAAAACATTATTTTTCCGCCATCTTTGTACCGCAATATCTCCCTAATGGTTGACTTTTGACCCAACGTTTATGAAGCAAACTACCCTTTATTTTGAACAAGGAATCACCCCCTGAAGTTTTTCGCATTTGTTTTGAAACACCCTGTATAAGTGAAATCAGCTGGAAGTGGAACTATTATTGAGTTATTTAATAATAACAATTTATTGTTCTATAACAATAATAATTTATTGTTCTTATGCATTAGAATGTTGGCGCTATTCCAGTCTGGCGGTATATGGTTTCTCCTCGGGTTTCTCAGACAGGTGGTATATACAGGGTGGCCCGAACTGTATTCCGGAAACTTTAGCAGCATATTCTGCAGGTAAAAATAAGTAAAAAAGTTCGTATAAATGTATACCCTAAAATGATTAGTTTCGGAGATACAGGGTGTAGAAGTTTCAATTTTTTTTCGATTTTTTCCAAATAATTTCTGAAATAACGTCAATATTTTGATGAAAATTGGTGTCTGGGAGATTTTTGACATGGGAAATTTGATTTTGATATCAATATGACTCCTACTTGTAGAGGGCGCCACCTACATATATTTTAACTGGTTTCAAGAGTAATAACTTTTCGTCCGTACCTGTATAAAACTAGTAAGTGAAAAAATATACATTTACGACTTTTTTTACGTAAAAAAGATCTGTTGGTAAAAATCGCTACGAGTAATGGTTCTCGAGATATTTGGAATCGAAATTACCAATACCTGTCATCATTGACATAAATTAAACATGTTGACTAAATAGTTATTAGACTGAAATCATAAATTTGAAATGTTTTTGTGCCAAAAATTCGAAAGAAACTGTTTTATCATTATTTTTTAAAAGAAAAATTTATGATTAGCTTAAAAAAATAAAAAGTTCCCAAATTTATCATTTCAGTCAAATTATATATCTGCTCAACATGTTTATTTTTAGTCATTAATGACATGTATTGACTATTTCCATTTTAAATATCTTGAGAACGGTTGCACGTAGCTATTTTTATCAAGAGACATTTTTTACGTAAAAAATCACGAAAATGTGTATTTTTTCACTCAGTAGTCTTATACAGGTACGGACAAAAAGTTATTACTCTTCAAAACAGTTAAAATACATGTAAGTGGCGCCCCCTATAAATAGGAGTCATATTGACATCAAAATCAAATTTTTCACGTCAAAAAACTCCCAGACACCAATTTTCATCCAAATATTGACGTCACTTCAGAAATTATTTGGAAAAAATAAAAATAAAAATAAAACTTCTACACCCTGTATCTCTGAAACTAAACATTTTAGGACATACATTTATATGAACTTTTTTACTTATTTTTATCAGTAAAATATGCTGCCGAAGTTTCCGGAATACAGTTCGGACCACCCTGTATATTTGCTAGAATTTTTCAAGTTTTCCTACCGGTATATATTCTACATAGTATGATTAAAATCTACCTTTATTTAAGATAAATTGAAGGGGTAGCTGCAATAACCAGGCAGCTCAATTTTAATAAATTTGTGGGAAATCGAAAAAGAGCTTCTCGGTTCTTGCTGCAAACCCAGAGCAAGGCAGCTCCAAATACCTTCGCTATTTATGTACTGATTGAGAGAACCAATTTTTTTATAAATAAATAAATGCCTTTATTGTCAAAAAAATTTTACAGTTTGTAGACAAACGTAAAGTAAACAAACAAAGTAAACAAACAAAATAAACAAACAAAAGAGAATACAAAACATTATACAAATTACATTGTCAGTCTTATTGTTTAAAATAAATATTTATAAATATTCACAATGTCAAAGAATAATAAAATAAAAATAAGATTCAAAAATATTTAGTAAATTTATAGTAGATATCAATGACCTCTAAATAAATTTATTTCGATGTCATTGGTAAATATAGTTTTAGCAAACATTAGGGTAGTGTTTACAAGATCAAATTCGATTATCAAAATATAAGTCATTTACGGCGTAGAAAGCTTTGTCTAGTCAATAAAATTTCAATGCATTGCGAAATGAAGAAAATGATGTTATGGATTTGATTTGAAATGGCAGGTGATTGTGCATTTTTTTCGAGTTGTATAATATTGAACTTTTAACTAACTCGGAGCGTGGGGTAGGTAGATAAAGATCTTTCTCCGCGTTCCTGAGTGGATAAGTGTGAGATGGCCTTTCTTGAGAAGCTGATACATGCTTACGTATTAGGCAAACAAATTCAAATATAAATAAGGAAGGAAGAGTTAATATTTTTAATTTTTTAAAAAAATCCTGGCGATGAGTTCTGCTGTTTAGTCCCAGTTAATATCGAACAACTCTCTTCTGGAGTTTGAAAATGCGGTCAAATAGAGACGCACAATACGTACCCCAGAATGGAAGGGCATATCTGAGGTGCGACTCAAAAAGTGCATAATAAACAGTTCTAGCCACTGACAAGTTAAGCTCCTTAGAAACAGATCTTAATGCAAAACAGGCAGAGCTTAATTTTTTCGACAAAGCGTCGATATGCACGTCCCGCATTTCAGAGAATCGTCTACAACAAGCCCTAAGAATTTTACAGCTTTTACGACGTCAATGGTGATGTTGTTAAGTACAAAAGGCTGCAGCGAGTGTTTATACGACAAAGCTTTAGTTTTGGAAATGTTGCGACTCAGGAGGTTCGAATTGCACCAATATTTAATGGTGATTAAGTCATTTAATATAATCCTATGAAGTGCTGTGACGTCCTTGTTGCTCCAAGTGAAAGCTAGTGTCGTCCGCAAAAAGACATATTTTACCACTGATGTTTATGTTAGTAATGTCGTTAATAAAAAAAAATGAAACAAAATATGGCCTAGTACTGAGCCTTGTGGTACTCCACATTATATTGGCTTGCTAGAAGACAACGTGGTATCCACCCTCACAAGTTGACTTCTGTTGCTCAGATACGACTTAAACCATTCGAGAGATGTTCCTCTGAACCCATAGTGCTGCAGTGTATTAATTATGATCTTATGATTTACACAGTCGAACGCCTTAGAAAAATCACAGAAAATTGTTGCTGTTGAATGATGGTTATTTAGGCTGGTGTAAACTTTATTAAGGAGGGAAAACATACCGTCATTTGTGGACTTGTTGCTTAGAAATCCAAATTGATGTTCAGTAAGTATTTTGTACTTAAACAGAAAAGATACCAGCCTTCTTTTAACCAACCTTTCTAAGATTTTAGATAGCGTTGGTAGGAGTGCAATTGGGCGATAGTTAGAAGCTTGATCTTTGTCTCCTCCTTTATGCAGAGAAATGATTATTGCCGTCTTAAGTCATTTTGGAAAAATACCATTTTGGAATGACATGTTTATTAAAATAGTTAGAGTGATTCAGAGTGCTTTTTGGCAGATTCGAAAACATTTTTAAAGTTAGCCCGTCGGTCCCAGATGAGGATTTATTTTTAATGGTATTAATTGTACTGCAAAGCTCTTCTAAAAAGGGTAATTCAGTAAAAATCTCATTTTCGAAAAAAAGTAGAGCTGCCTGGTTATTGCAGCAATCCCTTCAATTACACTTTTGTTTTATTTTTGTCATAAATAAAGTCACAAATTTCGAGGGACCTATTTGTATAAATAAGTAACAATATTCAAATAGTACCATCAGTTACGGATTAGTTTTAAACAGTTGACAGCTACGAATTGCTACTTTCACCTCACTGTAACTATATCAAAGATACTGATTTTCAACCCATCTCTAACGAATACGCGCGTACAGCAATAAGACACTCCTTATCAAACGAGACGAGCCGCGCGACTATCAATCTATAAAAAGCATATTTGCTTCCATAGCCGGCCGCCAAACCCACCCGATTCGAGTCCGGGTGACTTCGGACAAATGACGTATCCGTTTCGAACACGGCTTTAGTCTTAAGAAAGGCGCTCGATCCGAACGGAGATAGATGGGCCGCGCGCGGTGATTTATGGAATCGCGCGCCTCCCCCAGATACACAAATCCTCCGAGAGAGTAAATTATTCGAGATACGCCGCGGAATAATTGATTTTATCGGACGCGATTAGTACCCGTCCCGGTACTAAGCCGGGCCCACAGGGCGGCATACCGGCGCGAGGCAGAGGCCGTGGCTTATGGAGACGGACTTGGAGGGACGCAACCACAGAACATACACATAAGTGTCCAAAACTCTTACATATCGATAAATAGAGCATCTTTGTATTTTTAGAATTAAATACTCAGTATGTAGCTAATGTTCACATGTTTTGCCCCAACTTTAACAAAAACTGAAGTATACAGGGTGTCCCAGAAATAAGTGCAAGTATTTTAATTGGTAGTCTAGTTCAACAACAGAAACACGCTTATGAGGTTTTCTTCGTGAAAAAAATTTTTTGAAAAAATTTTTGGATTTTTTTTTTAGTTTTTAGTTAAAAAACATAATTTCTTGATAATATGGCAACATAGGTATTAGATTAAATTTACAAGAAAGGAAATCCAGAAAAAATCCTGTGGTTCTCTAAATTTTAGCAAAAACATTTTTTTTTGTAAATTTTCAAAGTGAAATAACTCCGTTATTTTGGACTTATTTGAAAAACGATAAAGAAAAAATATGTTTCTTTTATCGAGATCTACCACCCCTTAAAATACTTGCACTTATTTCTGGGACACCCTGTATAGTAATAATGTTATACAGGGTTGTTCACCACATACGACACGGAGTATTGTAGCTAAACGATGAGATTTTTACAAATTGTAAGTTTGGGGTTCGTTGAAGGACTATTAGAGCTACAATTTAAAAATATTTTTACAAGATACAGAGTGTCCCAAATAAATAAAAAATATCAAAGTTGTATTTTTTTAAATGGAACACTCTGTATATTATTACATTTTAGTTTCTACGATTAAAATAAAGGTAAATTTGATTAGGTTTATTATACTTAAACCTTACCGTTTTTGAAATATTTTCAATTTTGTGAAATTGCAGTAAAAAATTTTAAAGCTTCATTTCTCCAAGGGTATCAATGTTTTTAATACTAAATATTTAATGAAGTTTATTTATTGATCAGTTATTGTGTTGCAATAATAAAAATAATACTACCTTATACAGAGTGTCTAAAAATTTATTTTAAATAATTATTAGCTTCAAACGGCAATAACTTCTTTAATTTAAATAGAATGCCCTGTATATTTTAGGAGAATCACATGCACAATTAAATTGTCTATCAAATTGTATTATACCATTTTTTACCTATCCCTTCAAGTTTTCGTAGAAAATGCATTTTCTTATAATTTAGACCTCATTTATCAATATATCCATGGAATACTGACATTTTAGATTGTTTTTAAAGCAACAAATGTACAAAATGTACAGACTAGTAATATTATCGTTTTTAGCAAAACGATATTACTAGCCCATTTGTATGCAAAAAGAAAACTATTTAAATCTTTATAAAAGAGTATACCATTAATTAAATATAACACCATTATTTCTGCCCATATACTAATTAATGACATACTTAATTGTGTTCGTTAATAAATTATTATAAATAAATGTGGATTTTTGAGTCAGAAATCAATATAATAAGTTATCAAATTAAAGTCTTTGTTGTTATAAATAAGCATTTATTAAAAAATGAAATATCATTTTTAAGGTGTTACTTTTTATCACACTGTCTAATGCCCATACAAAATTCAGTTTTTAGTATTTGGAGCAATTATTATTAATCAACGCAAACAGTCAGTTAATGTAGTTTGAATACTGGAATCATATTAATTGGTCCTCTTTAACAAATATTTATTTTATTTCATTAAAAAAAAAACAGTTTTTTTTTAATGAAATAAACGAATTATATCGACAATATTAGTATCTGTACTCTTTAAAAATTTGGTACATCTTTAAAAATAATCTAAAATGTCAATAGTCCATGGGTATATTGATAAATAAGCTCTAAATTACAAGAAAATGCATTTTCTACGGAAACTTAAAGAGATAGGTAAGAAATGGTATAATATAATTTGATAGACAATTAAATTGTGCATCTGATTCTCGTAAAATATACAGGGTGTTCCATTTAAATTAAACAAGTTATTGCCGTTTGAAATTAATAATTATTTAAAATATATTTTTAGACACTCTGTATAAGGTAGTATTATTTTTATTATTGCAACACAATAACTGATCAGTAAATAAACTTCAGTAAATATTTAGTATTAAAAACTTTGATACCCTTGGAGAAATGAAGCCTTAAAATTTTTACTGCAATTTCACAAAATTGAAAATATTTCAAAAACGGTAAGGTTTAAGTATAATAAATCATAATCAAATTTACCTTTATTTTAATCGTAGAAACTAAAAATGTAATAATATACAGGGTGTTCTATTTAAAAAAATACAACTTTGATATTTTTTACTTATTTGGGACACTCTGTATCTTGTAAAATTATTTTTAAATTGTACCTCTAATAGTCCTTCATCGAACCCAAAACTTACAATTGTCTGTTGCATGTGGTGAAAACAAAATCTGTCGCATGTGGTGAACAACCCTGTATACAGGGTGGTCCGAACTGTAGTCCGGAAACTTCACCGGCATATTCTGCAGATTAAAATAAGTAAAGAATTTCGTATAAACGTATGTCCTAAAATGCTTAGTTTCGGAGATACAGGGTGTAGAAGTTTCATTTTCATTTCGATTTATTTACAAATAATTTATGAAGTAACGTCAATATTTAGATGAAAATTGGTGTCTGAGAGTTTTGAATTTGTTCTGAATTTTATTTTTATGTCAATATCACTCCTATTTGTAGGGGGCGCCACTTACATATTTTTTAAATGGTTTAAAGTGTAATAACTTTTTGTCCGTACCTGTATAAAACTACTGAGTAAAAAAATATACATTTACGACGTTTTTTACGTAAAAAGGGTCTCTCGGTAAAATCGCTACGAGTAATGGTTCTCGAGATATTTGGAATCGAAATTATTAGTACCTGTCAGCATTGACATGAACTAAACATGCTGACTAAATAGTTATTAGACTGAAATCATAAATTTGAAATGTTTTTGTGCCAAAAGTTCAATAGAAACTGTTTAATATTATTTTTTCGCAGAAAAATTTATGATTAATTTAAAAAAATAAAAATTTATTATTTCAGTCAAGTAACTGTACACTATACACATCGTGTGTTTATTTTTTGTCAAACAATGACATGTATTGACTATTTTTTATTAAAAAGTCATGGAAATGTATATTTTTTCACTCAGTAGTTTTATATAGGTACGGACGAAAAGTTGCCACTCTTCAAAACAGTTAAAACACATGTAGGTACAAAACAACTACAAATAGGGGTCATATTGACATTAAAATCAAATTTCTCCTAAACAAAACTCCTAAACAATTTTCATCCAAATATTGACGTTAGGTACTTCAGAAATTATTTGAAAAAAATCGAAACAAAAATGAAACTTCTACACCCTGTATCTCCGAAACTAAGCATTTTATGACATACATTTATACGAACTTTTTTAGTTATTTTTATCTACAGAATATGCTGCCGAAGTTTCCGGAATACAATTCGGACCACCCTGTATATTTCGTATGGCGTATTAAGAGACATATGATATCAATAAAATTAAAAAAAATCAATACAAAAATACAAACAATTCAAAAATCAACAATCAAATGTTTAAGAGACATATCACTATGTTACAGTAAAAACGAACGACTATAAATTTACATTATAAGATTCAGCTCTACGATCCATTATATAGCATCCAGGTCAGCCTCATGAAGACGATTTAAAGAGAACTGCGCCTTTATTAATGGGCATGCACTCTGTTGCGATATGAAAAGGGGTGTGTTCAGGATGTCCGCAATCCCATTTGTGTGTCCAGAAACGGGTTCTGCCATGGTTAGTTCTGAACCGATTGGGGGTTGTCCACGTTTTTCTTGGCAAGTTGTATCCGGCAGGGCAGAGTACTGGGTCAGTTATCAAGTGATAAAGGTCAGGATTATTTTGTGACCATTTATCTCGGCAGCAGTCTTCAACTCAAAAGTTGGAATTTAGTAGCGGCTGTCCTAATGTCTATGGCGGTTTTCTGGACGTCAAGCGATGCAAGAAATTTTCGCAATCATGGATGGGAAGATGAACATTGCTGGTGCACTTTTTCCACTCTCTGACTAGAGCCGCGTATCTTCTCAAATGAGGGGTAGTTATGTTTGATAATACGGGAAGCTATTAGATCGGAGTGCTTGTGGTAGTGCCCGTTATAATTCTCATCGCGCTGTTAAGACGTGTGTCAATAAGATGATTGCTATTTATCCAGACAGGGCAGCAATATTCTGCCACCGAATATATGAGGGCCATTGCAGTTGTTTTAAGTACACTCGCGTTTGCTCCCCAGCTGCTACCTGCGATCTTGTGCAATATATTGTTTCTAGTATTTATTTTTGCAGCCGTCTTGATGAGGGTTGGCTTGAACATGAGGGACCGATCCAATGTGACTCCCAACTATTTTGGGTGAGAGTTGTATTTTGTTGTTATTTATCAATGTTTGGGCGAAGCCTCCACTTGTTAAAGTACTTATTTAGCCCCTGCAAGTCAACTGACAGAATATTTTCGCCTCTAGTGAAATCAGTTGTTTGACAGGAAAGTGCAATGTCATCTGCATGTATCATTTTTTTGGAGACTGTAGTAGAGAGGTCCGCGGTATAGATATTCTAAAGAACAGTACAGAGCCTTGCGGGAGGCCATTGTTGATGTTGTCAGTGCGACTTTTTTCTCCCCTCAAATGCACTTGGATATTTCTGTTCGAGAGCATGTTGTTAGGTTAGGTTAGGTATTAAATTGGCCAGTTTTTTGCAAGGAAAGATTTTAATGAACTTTGATACCATTCCATCTCTCCAGACCGTACCATAAGCCGATATACCCAGGATACCCAGACCGTAATAATGTTTAAAAAATGTCTATACCTCTGTAGCGGATTCCTCTTCAAAAAAGTCCTATGGGTATTGAGTACGCCACTGTAATAAAATCTACAAAATAAAATAATTGTTTTTTGTGAACTCTGCTGCGTTAATCCAACGGATGCCAGCTTGTCAGCAGTGATTTACTAATAAAGACATTTGCCTAACGGACAAAAAAAATGCTTAACGTTTCGGGAAGTATATTCTCTTCGTCAGAAGCAAAAAATGCCCCCCCAAATTACAAAGAAAAAAACTACTTAAAATATCTAAATACGATTATTCAAAAACACTTTATTTTTTTAACCGCTATAGATACGCCTCATGATACAAAGAATACAAGATATGATATTGCGCAGGTTGGTCACTACGTCACAGGTGATAAACGGCACCATTGGTCGGCAAGCTCTGCGCGCCAATTTCAAATTGTCAAACATATTGTGTCATCTGTGAAATTTCATTGTGTCAAAATGTGAAAATAATTTTTCAAATGTCAAGCTCGATGATTTGACATAACTTTTGGGGTTATGTCCTAATTCTTCCCTATTTTAGGTCTTTTTTTATTAGTGGCAATTGAACAATATGGATATTTTTTTGTATGGCGTATGACGTCACAGGTGGTATGCGCAAACTTAACGAAATCGGGGCCGCTATCGATCATACCTTGTTTTCTTTGTACCATGGATACGCCTATAAAAACCGTTGACGTTCTGTTAAAATGACATATCAAATTAAACTTCAAAATTAACAATTACTACCTAATAACAATTAAAAATTACTGACAATTTCATAATGAGGTAAAACTATGGAGTGTAGAAGTAAGGAGAAATATCTTCATGCAAGGGGGAAGAAAATGGGATTCGTAAAAATGGGAAGACTGCTACAACTACTTAAGATGGCGCTGCTGTAGCAAAAACCTAAAATTTAAATTATGCGCCGAAAATTTTTATAACAGGAAATCATTCAAAAGAGATAAATACTTATTTGACAAAAATTTGATAATTTTTTTTATTCAGCAGCAATAGACTAAAAATTTTTTTTGGGTAATGTTTGGTTTGGTTATGTTACTTTTATTCTCTTATCTATGGTTACTTTTAAATTTTTAGATTTATGCGTCATTAGCGCCACTTTTCTCTCATTTGGTGTACCCTTATTTTGTGACCCCTTATTTTGTGACCCTTATTTTGTGACCACTTTTTCAAATAAAATCCCATAAGATATATTTCTCCTCATATCTACACTCCATAGGTAAAACCAAAAAGCCTGAAACTTTCTGAATATGATTATTTTTTATTTGTTTTTAATATTTTACTTATGTTCATTAAGATCAAAGAAGCGATTGCAATACATTACTAACCTCTACGGATGCCTGAGCAATCTATTTATTTTTGTTAGACTGTATTAAAAAAGCATCTTTTATATTTCGTTTTTTTTTTTATAAGAAAAAATTAAAAACAAATTAAAAATAATCATAGAGAAACTTTGAGGCTATATTAGATTGAAAAAAAAATGTATATGAAAGTATATTATCTAAAAGGCAGCAACAGTATATCTAATGGCAGTTCAAAAGTAGCACGGCTGATCGACTAGTGGCAAAATAAGGGGAGGACCGGGCAAAGTCTCCTGTCCTCTAACGAGACACGCACCGCGTCTTTACAAATCATTAGTTATCCCTTACAAGCCAAGATTTAAACCCTTTCCGTAATTAATCACATAAAATTCCGAGCCAGATTGGGTAAACATTGGTAAGTCCCTCTAATATATGTACCTCTATGTGCTGGAGGAGCCAGTGGCTGCAAAAACAAAGACTTTAAAATATGGCAACTGAATATTTTTGTGGGGTGTTTAATTATTGATTTTGTTTGTTTTTATTATTTTCTTTTTGTAACTGTGATCAAATAATACTGTTTCGAACTAGTTTAAATTATATCATTCTTCTTCTTATCACGCCCTCTCCTGCCGAAGGTTGGCGATCCAAATGGCAATTGTGGTTCTGGAAACTGCAGCCCGGAAGATTTCCGCAGACGAGCGTTCAAACCATCTCCTCAAATCTTTTAGCCATGCGTTCTGGCGTCTTCCTACTGATCTTTTCCCTTGCACTTTGCCCTCTATTATGAGGCGCAGTATTTCGTATCTACACATAACCCACGTAATGCATTTTTCTTTCCTTGATGGTGTTCAGTATCTCTTTTTGTTTCTGCATGCGCTGGAGTACTTCATTGTTGGTGATCCTTTGTACCCATGAGATTCGCAGCATCCGTCTGTATATATACATTTCGAAGGCTTCTATTCTCTTCTCGGTCTGTAAATCCAGTGTCCAGCTCTCACATCCATAGAGTAATACAGAGAAGACGTAGCATCTCGATCACGTCGAGACGATCGCATCGAGTTCTGAGATCCGCACTGAGGTCTCTTCTTGTAAAAAATGATTTCATTCTCACGAAGATTTTTCTCGCTTGCTCAATTCTTGAAAATATTTCTCTTTTCGGGTCGCACTGACTATTGATGTTAGCTCCTAAATACTTTATTGAGGTCACTTGTTCGATTGTTTGTCCCTTGACACGCAGGTGTGCATTTATTGGAGTCTTAGAAAAGACCAATAGTTTGGTCTTGGAGACATTGAGATGCAGTCCAAACATCTCACTATAGTGGACTACGGAATCTATAATGCTTTGCAGTTCTTGTATATCGTTGGCTATTATAACCGTATCATCGGCATATCTGATATTGTTTATTGGGATTCCATTGAACTTGATTCCGCCCTGGATTCGATCCAGTGCTTCTCTAAATATAGTCTCCGAGTACAGGTTAAACAGGAGCGGAGACAAGACGCAACCCTGCCGAACACCCCGTCTGATTTGTATATCTTCCGATGTTGACTGCTTCATCTCAACTACCGCCGTTTGATGCCAATAAAGTTCTGATATGAAACGTAGGTCTTGTTCGTCAACTCCGGTTGTTCTTAGAATTTTGATCATCTTCTGATGATTAACACAGTCGAACGCTTTACGATAGTCTATGAAGCATGCAAATACATTCACATTCATGTCTCTACACCTCTGTGTCATTACATTTAGGGAGAAGAGTGCTTCACGTGTTCCAAGTCCGTTTCTGAAGCCAAACTGGGTGTTGTCCATCTGATTTTCGAACTTCTTGTAGATTCGAGTGTGGATGATTCTAAGAAAGGTTTTGAGGACATGGGACATAAGACTTATCATCCGATAGTCATCACATTGTGAGGCGTTGGGTTTCTTTAGCAGGGTTACGAATGTTGATTTAAGCCAATCTGACGGTATTTTGCTTGAGATATATAATTTGTTAAATAATGCTGTTACCAAATCTAGACTTCTGCTTTCGTTATCTGCAATGAGTTTAAGTATTTCAACGTTTATTTTATCGGGACCGGTAGCTTTTCCGCTTTTCTGCGCTTTTATGGCATGAACAACTTCGTCTTTGGTTATTGCTGGAGCCTTTTCATTCAGTATGTGATCTATCGGTGGTGGGGAACAGGGTCTGTCATCATTAAAAAGTGTTTCGATATATTCTTTCCATCTCACAAGCTTAGCCTTTACTCCTAAAATTATCTCGTTGTTATCGTTTCTTAGGATTGTTTCTTGGTGTTTTCTGTGTCTGTGTGTAAATTCTTTCACTTTTTTATGAACATTGAAGGTGTCATACTTTGCTTGTAGTTGCTCTATTTCTTGACATTTTGTTGACATCCAGATCTCTTTCTCTTCCCGGCACTTTTTCCTAATGATCCCATTTAAACGTTTGTATTCTATCGGGTTTGCCTTCTGCTTCCGTCTGTCATCCATGAGGTCTAGTATTTCCTGTGTTATCCATTCCTGCTTTTTGTTGGTTGCCGTGAATCCAATATCTTTTTCCTGGATATTTGTTATTCTAGTTTTTAAATCATTCCATGTCTTTTCGACATCTTCTTCCCGTACAGGTACCTCTACCATTTCTAGTTCGTTTTCGATCTTAGAACTGATCTCTTTCTTTTTCTCGGGGTTGTTCAATAGTGCGATGTCTATTATTTATGGCATATATATATAATTGGAGTTTATAATCATCTGCTGATGATGCTAACATGATTAGCGAAACGCGCGTCCAGTGTAAAAGTAAAAGTGTTTTGGTGTATTCTGGTGATTTAGTGCTTTTATTTTGCATATATATGCGATGTCTATTATTTATGGCATATATGGCATATAATTATATCATTCCTCCATTAAAATTTAATCTTCTTCCCAAGTGGTATGCAATTTAGCGCAACTTAGGAACCTGAAAGTCTCCATCGGGAATGGAAATCCTTCAAAGATCTAAGATACTCAAAGAAGTTTCTGAGGACTTACAACCAAGCAAAATAAAAGATTTTAATTGATTTAAGTAAGAACAATTTTCAGATTATCACGGGGTTTTTAACAGGAATGTCTTCTCAATAAACACCTCGGTAGATTGAGGCTAAGAAACAACGGTAAATGCAGATTCTGTGGGGAAATGGGGAAACACCAGAACACCTCATCACTGAGTACTCCGAGACGACAACCCTTCGTGCCATAAACTTTGGTACTGCTATCAGAGATGGAGAACTAACCTCTATAAAACCGTCTCAGATGCCGATGACTATTGTCAATTCCCTGGGACTGTATGATAAGTTATAACTAAAGAAAGGGGGACACATTAAATATTAAATCTATTAAGGTGGCGGTGATTAACTTCTCTCACCCATACATACTACATCTACAATCTACACCTATCAATATTAGACATCTTTATTCCTATACAGTAATCACGCTCTTCTACTCTTTATTGACTGCTTTTCATGACGTTTGTTTTAGGAAAAAAAGACACATCTCGTTTTATATTCAATCCCCATACCAAAAACATACCACAAATTTCGAAATAAATCATAAGCATGTCGGTCCTGCTATATACCAACAAAAAACGTTTATTTCCTCATTTGTTATGATTTCCAAGTCGTTTTGAATGTTATTGACCAGAGACGTTATGAATATGGTAAAATATATCTCACTGAAAACTCTCGCTGGCTACTCTATATTACGTTGTTGTTTGGACTACACAACTACACTAGTTTGCAATTGTCTTTGCTTTATTGTTTCACCACGTTGCGTTTTTTATGCTCGATGTATCGTACATTTAGAGGACATCCTTTATCGACATCTGTAGATAAACTCTGTACCTGTATCTTTTAGATATATACTTTCTCACATACTAACACACAGTGTGCCGGGCTTGGAATTGGATCGTTGATTGAAATAATTGGTGAGTTATTTCTTCAATCAACGATATAATCTTGTCAAGGGACTTCGTAGAGTAACCATTCTGAAGCAAATCAGTTTTAATATTTCTTACTGCATAATCAAGAGATTCTTGGTCACTGCATACCGTGATTTCTGGGTGACATAATGTTTTAACTATACTTATTTTTGTTGTTTCAGAATGCTACACTAAATGCCTTCCTCGACTGAGAATTTAAATACCGCCTTTGATGTGTGTAGGTTTCCTATATACGTAATACAGAAGTGCTAATGGATGATCCATCGTTTCTACTAACAGAAGACAGAAGTTGTGCTATCTTTCTCAATAAAAAATCTGATGGAGTAACTTTGCGAATTGAGATAATTGAGAAAACGATCCAAGAGTCGGTTCTATTGCAAATTATGAAGATATCATCAACATATCGAGGCCAGATATGAAAGTTACAGAAGAACAAGTGCTGTTTATTGGCATAAGTTTCAAATCATCACATGTGTGAATTTTTTTTTCTCAATTGTAAATTTTACATTAAATAATTTTCAAACAAAATTAAAACTATAGAAAGCAAGCTTTGCTAATAACTACTGACTGCTTTACATGACGTTCGTTATAAATATGGAAGCTTTGGTGTTACACAGTAAAATAAAACACTAAATCACCACAATACACCAATACACCAAAACACTTTTACTTTTACACTGGACGCGCGTTTTACTAACCATGTTAGCATCATCAGCAGATGATCAAGACTAAACTAATATCTACAATTTGAGCGTTTGGGTACTGCGTGGTTTGGGCACTCGCTCAGTGGGTACTGAGTGGTAAGATCTAGCCAATCGGATCAGAGCTCACCGACCGTAACAATTAAATTTCCGCAACTAGGGTAGTATAGAAGCAAAGAACTGGAAAGACTTGGACCGTTGTCTCTGTTCATACTATTTTTACATTTATTAATTCTGATGCTTTCATATGCATCTAATTGCCTATAATATGAGACTTGTTTAATTGATTTTAAATTATTAAGATCTATGCAATGTTCTCTATCTATTTATTAGCCTTGCGTTGCTGAACATATTGTTGTTCTCCTCAATATCAGCAGGAGTAATAGCTGACCATACTTCGGCAGCTGGTTCCTCGGAGGTGCACTGTTTTTAGTGGATAACAATTCCGAGTCCTACACTGTCTAGGGGTTATTTCTATGATCGTCTCTCTCGAGATGGTGATGGGAATGATCACTATTCGTCTAAAAAAGATTTTTAAACGACCCCCTCATCAAAAAAATAGTTATTTTTTATACAAGACGATAAAATGGTATTTTATTGTCGACCGAAAAGATTAATTCAGGAGCGATGAAATGGCGAGCGAATTAACTTCGGGAGACGATAATACAATTTTATCGTCCTGTATAAAACAATATTTCTTTCCATAGCGAGTTACGTTTTAAAAAATATTCAGGAATTATTATTTCAAGGAATTTATTAGGAGTAGAAAAAATATTGTGCTGGGTTGGAGTTGGTTTCTATGTAATTTGACAAATAAATAAAGCTGTCTCTTTAGTTGTCAGTTTTGAGTCAATATTTTTTTAATTCTCTTTCGTGTCGATTGCTGATTGAATTGGAGCCAGAAATGGCTCAATACCAGTGGCGGATACAGGGAGGGGGCCCATGAGGCCCGGGCCCCCCTAAAATCTGTGAATTGGGTTAAATATTAGGCTTTTGGGTTAAAAATGGCGCCCTAAAAGGCATATTTAGCATTATTTTTTATTTGGCCCCACCCTAAAATAAATTTCTGTATCCGCCACTGCTCAATACGAAATAAGTAAATTACCAACAGATATTCAGGCTGAGGCGACAAACGCCATATCCATACTACTTCCATTTAAATCCCGAATAACTTATGAAAAGGAATACAAAAATTTTTCAAAAATGGAAGCAATTAAAAAACGTGCGAGAAGAAATAAAGTTTTTAACCTATCCTCGCTGTTAAAGTATCATTTAATCTACCCTTACGGTTAAAGTACTATTTCATCTACTATTTTTGATAGATATAAGGCAATTTTAACAGTTGCTATGGAAAAAAATAGTTTAGTCTTGATCATCTGCTGATGATGCTAACAAAATTAAAAATGTTAGCGAAACACGCGTCTAGTGTAAAAGTAAAAGTGTTTTTGGTGTATTGTGGTGATTTCGTGTTTTATTTTACTTTTTAGTTCCCTATAAAAAAAGACATCTCATTCTAAATTCAATCCCCATACCAAAACCTCCCACAAACCACGAAATAAATCATAAGCATGTCGGTGCTGCTATATCGCAACAAAAAACGCTTCTTTTCTCATCTGTTACGACTTCCGAATCGTTTTGAATGTTATTGACAGAGACGTTAAGAATACGCCGCCGTTAAGGAGCAGCCGTGTAAGGGCCGTCATAAAATCGGCATCTGTAACAGATCGGCGGGGGTACAATCGATTAGGGTAATTTTTTACCCGCACCCTCTCCGGAATAAAGAATGTGTGTGAGTGCGTGTGTGGGTTTGTATATTGATCAGAAAGTATTGCTGTGTAAAGAGTATCTAGTTGTAAATACTCAGCGAGCTACACTGATTGAAATTAGAGGATTTTAGTACTAGTGATTAGTACTGAAGTCATTTCTAAAATCAAAATGATTTAAGTCTTAAGTCAAATTCAACATAAAGTTAAAATTAAAACCTCTCAATATGTACTCAGTACTCACACTGGGTAGGAGGGGGGCCGTCCTGTAGGGTGGAGCAGAGGAGCAGTTTCTCCAGGCGGCCAAATTTGAGGACGGCCGTTTCGGTACAATTGTACTGAATTCGGTACATTTTGAGCAAATTCGGTACGTCAGTACTACATTTTGGAAAAATTGTCATTTTTGTTATGAAATTCTAACAGTATAAATACAACTAGTAAACTGCTTCAGACTGAGAATCTCGACATCATTGAGTCCACAAAAGCTCTAAAAGCTATCGACGACTATTTTGTCAAAATAAGGCCTGACGACCATTTTAGAGAAATATCGGTGGATGCTTCAGAGCTGGCAGAAGAGCTGGAAATTTAAGCCCAAAAAAAAAACTAGGCAGTTTTTATATGAATCAGTGGATGAGCCAATTTTAGATCCACAGGTTTGACCTGTTAAAAGCTCACTCCAAAACTATTTTTCGTTTTTATACGTCTTCACAGTTCTCAGGAATATCAACCGAGAGGAAATAACAAAACATTGTATGAATCTTCATCTCTATTTAGCGGACGGAGGCAAACATGATATTAATAGCCTAGAGCTTCGGGACGAGATTTTTGTTCTAATACCACCAGATAATGCCGAAAACTTCAGTTGTCCAAAACAAACGCTAAAATATTTAAACATTCACGATCTGATTGGAAACTTTCCAAATATTTACATCTCCATAAGAATCTTATTAACGCTGCCGGTTTCAATGGCAACCGCAGAGAGAAGTTTTTCTAAACTCAAAATAATTGAGAATTATCTGAGATCAATAGTATAATAATATATTAGTATGACACAAGACCGATTAAGCGGATTATCTTTAATATCTATTGAGCACGAATAAAAAAAATTTCAAAAATGGAAGCAATTAAAAAACGTGCGAGAAGAAATAAAGTTTTTAACCTATCCTCGCTGTTAAAGTATCATTTAATCTACCCTTACGGTTAAAGTACTATTTCATCTACTATTTTTGATAGATATAAGGCAATTTTAACAGTTGCTATGAAAAAAAATAGTTTAGTCTTGATCATCTGCTGATGATGCTAACAAAATTGAAAATGTTAGTGAAACACGCGTCCAGTGTAAAAGTAAAAGTATTTTTGGTGTATTGTGGTGATTTCGTGTTTTATTTTACTTTTTAGTTCCTTATAAAAAAAGACACATGTCATTTTATATTCAATCCCCATACCAAAACCTTCCACGAACCACGAAATAAATCATAAGCATGTCGGTGCTGCTATATCGCAACAAAAAACGCTTCTTTTCTCATCTGTTACGAAACATCGACGATTTTATTTCAGAGTTTGCCGAAAAAAAAAGCAAGAAAAAAGTTTTAGTTTTATCCAGGTTAGGAATTTTGTTTCTCAGGATTATGTCTATGTATTTATTACGAATTTTGTTTTGTTAATAATTTATAATCATTTATATTACCTAGTTTTAGGTGTTAGTTTGGCTAATGTACCTTATAATGTTTTTTTTTTATTCTTGTTAGGTACCATGTGACACTCCTTTTAAATACAAAATTTAAATGCTAATTCTGAAAATCTTGCAATATTTATTTCTTTTTTTTTCGGAAAGCGTTCATATTTCGTCATATTTTCAAGTCAACTTTTTAATATAGGAAACTTGCGCATCTCAATATACCTATATATATTTTATTTTATATTATTCATTTAAAAACTTGCCCCATCCCATTTGCTAGAATTCTTCGTTATGACGAAGAGACGTATGTTGAGATGGGGCTCTTTGTTATATCAACTGTTATACCAATTATACTACAAGAAAGATGGAATTTGAGATAGGCCCTTTTGTTTTAAGTTATGAAAATGCATGCGAGAGAAAATGACACATTCTGCCTAATTGATGGTTGCTTGGGACAAAATAAAACTTCATGGCAGTAGCTCTCTTTTAAAGTGTTATTTTGAGTCTGATTTTTTTGCCAAAAACCATGGTCAGAATGAGCTAGGCTCTGCACATAGCTGTATTGGGAATCCAGAAAATTGAACGAGAATAAATGGCCGAAGGAAAATTGACCGAAAGCAAAACAAACGAGACGAAGATTGCCCTAATGGAAAATTTTCCGGAATCATAATTTCCCTAAGAACATTTTAGCGAACCAAACAGTTGCCTGAAAAATACAATAATTTTCATCTACTTATCATTGTCAGGCCATTGTGCGTATCAGCATCCGGCATAAACACGTAGAATGGAAGTCGAATTTGTTATAAGTGAACAGGGAAAACAGAAACTGTTACTCCAGAGTTATTTGTATCAAAAAGACACCAATGAAGAAACATCTTTTGTTTTTGTTTAGTTAGGTTTTTATTAAATGGACCGTGTGTTTGAATACCCTGTATTAGAACAATCTTTTACAAAAAATCGACATTTTGGGTAATTTTTATTTCTGTTAATTGTGATTCGATGATTCTTCTGTTCGGGCTAATATCTTTTTGGTTATTTTTCTTTTCGATCAATTGTTTTCGGGCAATTCTTCTTCGGTTTTCGGGCAATTTTATTAAATCCGTTATATTGCTCATGCAGTAAAAAACAAGCGAAGTATTTATGCTCAACCAGCTGTTATCGGTAATTCGTGAAAGTTATAGAACAGTAACCTTAAAACTATAGCTGATTTTTTCAACATCACATTCCAGAAAATTCTAGAAAAAGCCAGCGACAAAAGTACAGCGATTAGCAGCTCTAGGTACAACTGGAGCAAGGAACAACACAGCGCAAGCTGCGCTGGAAGCAATTCTGGACTTGCAACCAATCGACTGGCTCGTGAAGGATCTGGTCGCTAAGGGTGCCCTAAGATTAAGGGAATCCAATCTGTGGAACCAGACCAACTACGGTCACTCGAGGATATTGCCAGTGATAGGGAAAATCATGGTGAACACGAGTCCACATCTGCTAGACCAGAAAATAGACTATATGCTCACCAAACATGATTTTGGAGAAAAGATAAGGATTCGCATCCCGACAAGAGAAGAATGGGAAAGCAATTGAGTAATGAACACTCAAGAGATTGCAGTCTACACAGATGCTTCCGCAAATTCAGGGGGCACAGGTATAGGCATCATCTCAGAGGAACTAAACATCCGATGATCTTTAAGGCTATCGGATGGCTGTAATGTTCTACAAGCAGAGGATTACGCCATAAAGGAAGCGGCTAGTTGTATACGAGAGAAAATTGCTGATAGACCAATAGGGGATATACTCTGACAGATTGGCCGCTTTAAGAAGCATCACCATGTAATCAGTGAGATCGAAAACTGTGATGGAATGCCGAGAAGCACTGTCCTGGCTGCGTCGGGGCGGGGCTACTCTGTGCTGGGTGCCAGGCCACAGCAATCTGGTGGGCAATCAGGAAGCAGACAAACTCGCCAAAGATGGGGCCAGGGGAGAGGCCGTGGCAGATGACCCACCACTTGTGACGATCAACACACTGAAGGAGGCTATAGGAACTGCCATCAAAGCCAAAGCAAGAGACGTAACAACACCGTGAGGACTGCGCTACAGCTCGAAGACTATGGCCAGTGGTAGATAGCAAAAAGACAAAACAACTACTAGAGCACAAAAAGGACCTAGTACGCATAATGGTAGGTGTCGTCACTGGAAACTGTCCCACGGGGTAAACCTGGTTAGATGAAAAATTTCCGACGACGACTACTGCAGAGAATGCGGAGAGGAAGAAGAACCATATAGCACCTGCTGTGCCACTGTCCGGCACTGGAATACCGACGCTTTAAAACTTTAGGGCAAGGTTTTTTGGAGGGACTAGAGGAAGCAGCAGAAGCCAACATCAGCGACATCGGGAACTTTTCAAAGAGCTGGATGTGCTTTAATGCAAAGAAAGAATGAGAGGAAGGTTTGGTAAAACAATACAGGGGTATCGCAATGGGCCCAAGGCCTCCGAGTGAGGGATAACCTAACCTAACCTAACCTAATTCGAGGATTCTTCTGTTCGGGCTAATATCTTTTTGGTTACTTTTCTTTTCGGGTAATTCTCCTTCGGTTTTCGGGCAATTTTATTAAATCCGTTATATTGCTTATGCAGTAAAAAACAAGCGAAGTATTTATGCCCAACCAACTGTTATCGGTAATTCGTGAAAGTTATAGAAGAGTAACCTTAAAACTATAGCTCATTTTTTCAACATCACTTTCTAAAAAAAACAAAATGTATGTCTAAAACCTATAATATTACAAAAATATCAAGATCTACAACCCTTTTGCACTGGTGGGAAACTTGGGATTAAGTAAGAACAATCTTCGAATTGTTTTTACTTACATACTTGGGTTTTTAACAGGACAGTGTCTCCTTAATGAACACCTCAGTAGATTGAAGCTATGAAACAACGGCGAATGCAGATTCTGTGGGAAAAATCATCTCATCACTGAGTGCACCGAAACGACAACCTTTTGTGCCATAAAATTTGGTAATACGACTGATATCAAAGATGGAGCTCTGTAAAACCGTCTCAATGGCAAATACTGGCTTTTACTTTTGTCAAAGCCCTGAGACTGTATGATAAGTTATAACACCAGAAAGGAGAACACAATAGATCAATAAAATTTAAAGGTGGCCATTCTTCTCAAAGAGACCCGGTTTAAATTAAAAAGAAGTAGAAAAATTACTCAAAGTTTCAGTCTCAACGTTTATATAATGTTAAACAGTGACACGTGTTTCGCTCATACGAGCATCATCAGACAAATACAATTAAAGTTAAACACCATGTGTTGTTTTAATATGTATAATGTGAACGTGTGTGTGGATTAACTTTAAATGTATTTGTCTGATGATGCTCGTATGAGCGAAACACGTGTCACTGTTTAACATTATATAAACGTTGAGACCGAGACTTTAAGTCTTTTTTCTACTTCTTTTTAATAGATCAATAAGGCCGCGGTGCTTAACTTCATCCCTTCCATACATTTTACAATCTTGTAATCCCATTTATATACAAAACCTATACCTACATGTTTTCTCTTGTATTTCTCTCTCAATTTCTCTTTGGCTTTCTTTGAAGCCTTCGCTTAACATTTTTAAAACAATGCCTTTTTAATTTTTAATTTTATCACCGACCCGTTCCAATTAAACGACAAACAAACGAGGACATTTTCTTAAAATTAAAAACGACGACGAGGCTCGCCTTTAAAAATGCGATGCTATATTTCATCCGCCATGTTCTAATTAAATTAGAAAAAAAAATACAAAAGATAATTAACCCGTTTGACTTGATTTTTATTCAAAACGTAATTAATTCTTATTTATCTGAACATCTAAAAGAGTTGCGCTCATTTTTATAATCATGTTTTTTTTCTTACAAACTGAAGAAAATTAGAAAAAGGAGAAATTAATCTATTTCGTTGTTTTCTTTATATTGAATTAAATAAAGAGAATAGTCAGATATAAGAATCCGCCAAGTCGAGCACAGTACCATCCTTTTCTCGAAGGTATTAGCGGCACTTTTGACCACCCTGTAACTTCGTTGTAGATACAGCAAGAATTTTAATTTTCACTATACATGCAGACATGCATAGCTGGCTAGGTTACTAAAATATCTAGTAATTATACCTCATAATTTATGAATTATCGCTTGTCAAATTTCTCTAATTTCGACATTGACTCACTGACAGATCATTAAAATTCTGAAAGCCTATAAAATGAATAACTCTGAATTTTGGCCGTTATTTTTTACCAACATGGCAAATATAAAATCCCTCTGTCAAAAACGATACTGACATTCTTTAAATTGAGTGCCTGAACGAATCAAATAGGTAACTCTTTTTACTTTCGTGAAATAGAAAAGGAAAATAATAAAACAAGTGACAGTTCTTCCTGAATAAAAAAAACACGAAATGTCATAATTGTCAAAAGTAAAATGTCATCAGCATTTGACATTTCTAAATATCAGACCAATGCCGCCTCTAATAGAACAGCCTTGGAGCGAGATTTATGACGTCACACTAGTTAGATACAATTACTAGTTAGATTAATAAATATGTTGTAGAAAACATAATTATTCCTCGTATTTTTGGTTTGTATTTTAAAAATGATATAGTTTACATAAATATCCATAATATACAGTTAATAAATACAATATAAAATAGAAAACAAATTTCTTGCAGTATAGGTTATATAATAAAATTATATAAGGATTCTTGCCACTTAACTGCTGATATAGAAATTTAATTCTACGCTGTGTTTGTCATAATGTGGATCAACCTGCTCTCACTACCGGTTTCGGAACCCTACTCCATCATCAGGTAGGTGAGCTTGAGCAGATCCACAAATTTCCAAAGATCCAAAGAAATTTGTTTTCTATTTTATAATTTGGCTTGCCTGAAAAAAAGCCTTTTACCATACTTTTACTATCGATAGTTGCGCCTCGGTGGTACGAAAGTACTACCATTGCACGCAGGCCGCTATCTCCCGTTCGGGGCTTAATATCTAACCGACAAGTCGGAATTAACTACTCTGCGCTGTGGTTGTCATTTTGTGGATCTGCCCAAGCTCACCTGATGATGGAGTAGGATGATGGAGAAACCGGTAGTGAGAGCAGGTTGATCCACATTATGACAAACACAGCATAGAATTAAATTTCTATATCAGCAGTTAAGTGGCAAGAATCCTTATATATAATTTTATTATATACCTCTCGATATACCTATACCGCAAGAAATTTGTTTTCGATTTTATATTGTATTTATTAACTGTATATTATGTATATTTCATGTAAACTATATCATTTTTAAAATACAAACCAAAAATATGAGGAATAATTATGTTTTCCATGTATTCTACCGTATGATCGAATAAAAACGTCAACGATGGCTATGAAATGAAGATCGCTGTCATTTTATATGTAAAATTATATGGGAAATGTCATCGATCGTCATTTCCAAGCCAACTGGACGCCGTTTTTTTTCGATCATACGGTACAACATATTTATTAATCCGTAGTATCCAACTAGCGTGACTTCATAAATCTCGCTCCGAGGCTGTTCTATTAGAGACGGCATTGCATCAGTATGGCCGCAAGTTGCTAACCTAATTAAAATTATCTATCATTTTTACTCCTAATAAAACAATCTACTATTTTTTATTTTTTACCACTTTTATATTTATGTCATCAAAAAACGCCACAGTATTCTTTCTTCCAATCCCTCAAAACACCGTTTATTGATTCGCATACATATATCAGGGGTAGGGGTCGGTGATTCCACTTCTGATCTTCGCTCTCCATTGTCTCCTTCGTCTCCCAGCTCATCCCCCGGGCGATATTTTTAATTTATGCATCGCGTCCCCCCACCGCCCCCGCCCCCTCGGGCCATATATCCGCGCCCGCCGCATCGCCAATGATTCATTGATGACTTAATTTTGCCGCCGTTGCCGTGGCAACGTCTTTCATCTCAATCTTTTGCTCCGATCGCTGCCGGCCGGGCGTCGCGTCGCGTCGGGCGTCGTCTTTTTCCGTACGTTGTGGCGAGGGATGTTTTTGGTCGACGTTTGTCGCAGAGGAGAGGGAAGAAGATAATATATCGATATCGATTTTATTTTGTTTTATTATAGAATCGATCATAATGTAATAAACAAGAAAAGTTTCTCATTACTATAGTTTGTTCAGCGAGCGTTCAACAGATACACATATAAACAGAGCCGCTTTATCCATTTAGGCAAGATAGGCAGCTATTTTTTAATTTATATATCTTCAAAATTTTATTAAGGTTGCCTACCCCTCAGACAAAGATTTTCCTAGATATTTTAATTTTTATGATTTTGTGTCAGTAGATCTTTATTTTTTCGAAAAAATCTAGGTGGCTGTGTAATATACCTTTTGTTAATTTAACAAAAATTAAAGATTGTAGAGTAAAGTACTCAACGGTAATTAAAAGATACACGTTTAAAACATATTTTAATTATTACAGAATTAAAACTGGATATAAACCAGAATTATGTGACAAAAATTAGCTAGATGAAATCAAATGCTCAAAATGTTTTCCTGTTAACTGCATAAAATTATTGTCTTTTCAAAAGGATCTTTTCATTTTAAAAGGCATATGTGGAGTTCTACCTCGAAAAGCAGCTACAATATTTTCTCTCATGTTGTCGACAAGAGTTGTCGAGTTTTGTAAACACTGTCTTTAACATATCCCCATAAAAAACAGACTGGATAAAATCAGGAGCAGTCAAGTATTCTATATATTGGTGAATGCATACTGCATTCACGAAATAATAAATTCATAATATCAGTTCTCTCTGATTTAGGACAAGTTTGCATTTTCGGCAAATTTCTGAGAATTTTTTTTGTTTTAACTGACACAAAATGATAACTAGTTGTTAAAGTTAGACTTATTAGATAGCTATGTTGAAGTAACGTCAGACCATATCACAGCCACCTAGATTTTATCAAATAATATAGATCTACTCAGATCAAATCATATAAATGAAAATATCTAGGAAAATCTTTGTTTGAGGGGTAGGCAACCTTAATAGTATTTTGAAGGGACATGAATTCTCCACTGAATATCGGAATAATATACTGGGTGTTCCATTTAAAATAAAAGAGTAACATGCTTTTAAAGATGACCAATGTTCAATATTAATTTTGTCTCATCCTGTATCACTTTTTGGATCAAGTTTTAATTTGATTTAAAGTACAATAGTTAATATAACTACATATTGGGCTATACCGGGTAAATTCCAATTTAGATAGCTTTTATTGTAATTTAAAAATTGTTCTTTATTTCTAGAAAATGTTAAATATGTCAATAACCTTACATTTTAGTTATATACTTATCTTATAAAACTTACCTTTATTTTTCTCCCAGAATCCGAAAATCAGTTAATATATGGGTGTTCCATTACAAAAAACACAACTTTGATATGTAACTTTTTTTGGAGACACCCTGTAGAACTCTCTATATTATTAAAAAGTGCTCTGAACTAACCTACATATGCTCACAAAATTTCATTTCAATACGAACTGTCGTTTTCCTTGGAGCCTCCGCGGCGTCTGAGAGGCGCCACCCTGTATACAGGGTGGTGCAAACTGTATTCCAGAAACTTCGGCAGCATATTCTGCAGATAAAAATAAGTAAAAAAGTTCGTATAAATATATGTTCTAAAATGCTTAGTTTCGGAGATACAGGGTGTAGAAGTTTCTTTTTTATTTCGATTTTGTCCAAATAATTTCTGAAGTAACGTCAATATTTGGATGAAAATTCGTGTATGGGAGTTTATTGACATGAGAAATTTTATTTTGATGTCAATATGACTCGTATGTGTAGGAAGCGCCACCTACATGTGTTTTAACTGTTTTGAAGAGTAATAATTTTTCGTCCTTACCTGTATAAAACTACTGAGTGAACACATATACTATATACATTTCCATTTTACGTAAAAATTGTCTCTTGGTAAAAATCGCTACGAGCTATCGTTCTCAAGATATTTAGAATGGAATTAGTCAATACATGTAATAATTATTTACAAAAAAATAAACAAGAGTAGATAGTTATTTGACTAAAATGATAAATATGGGAACTTTTTATTTTTTTAAATTAATCATATTTTATCCAGAAAATAATGATAAAACAGTTTCGGTTAAACTTTTGACACAAAATCATTTCAAATTTATGATTGCAGTCTAATGACTATTTAGTCAACATGGTTAATTTATGTCAATGATGATAGGTATTGATAATTTCGATTCCAAATATCTCAAGAACCATTACTCGAAGAGACCTTTTTTTACTTAAAAAACGTCGTAAATGTATATTTTACTCAGTAGTTTTATACATATACGGACAAAAAGTTGTTACTTTTCAAATCAGTGAAAAAATATGTAGGTGGTGCCCTCTACAAGTAGGAGTCATACTGACATCAAAATCAAATCTCTCATGTAAAAAAACTCCCAGACACCAATTTTCATCCAAATATTGACGTTACTTCAGAAATAATTTAGAAAAAATCAAAATAAAAGTTAAACTTCTACTCCCTGTATTTCCGAAACTAAGCATTTTAGGACATACATTTATACGATTTTTTTTACTTATTTTTATCTGCAGAATGTGCTGCCGAAGTTTCCGGAAAACAGTTTGGACCACCCTGTATAATAATGGTTTAATTTAATATTTAATAAATCCTTTCAAAATTTCCTGCTATAGAAAACATAAATAAAAAAAATAATCCATCATGCCTCTTTCCGCTAAAATCGTCTGACAGCGAGGAAAATCGGTAACAAGGTTTGCTGCCTATATTAATACTTTGCTAAAGTTAAGTCATGCATAGAATGAAGTTTTAACGATTATGTAGAAAATAATACTTCTTATACGCGAGACGTAGAGAGACCGCCCGCTCTAAAGATGGCGAGAAGGGTTTTTAGTTAATTAATTAATTAGAGGCAAACGGGGCAAGGGAAAAATTCCCAATTAATTAGGAGGATTTTCCTCTTAGTGGAAAGTTCAAGAAAGATCCGAGTATGAATATATAGCTATAGGTATTAAGATATATAGGATGGTCCGAATTGCATTCGGGAAAGTTCGGCGGCATGTTCTATCTATAAAAATAAGTAAAAAAGTTCGTTAGTTAACATGGTTAATTTATGACAATGATGACAGGTATTGATAATTTCGATTCCAAATCTCGAGAACCATCATTACTCGTAGCGTCTTTTACCAAGGTACCTTTTTCACTTAAAAAAACGTCATAAATGTATATTTTTTCCTTAGTAGTTTTTTTATACAGATACGGACGAAAAGTTGTTACTCTTCAAATCGGTTAAAAAATATGTAGGTGGTGCCCTCTACAAGTAGGAGTCATATTGACATCAAAATAAAATTTCTCATGTCAATAAATTCCCAAACACCAATTTTCATCCAAATATTGACGTTACTTCAGAAATTATTTGGAAAAAATCGAAATAAAAATGAAAATTCTACACCCTGTATCTCCAAAAAAGCATTTTAGACCATAATATATTTATACAAACTTTTTTACTTAGTTTTATGTGCAGAATATGCTACCGAAGTTTCCTGAATACAGTTCGGACCACCCGGTATTGTAATAAAGACGTATTTATTGTAATAAGATTCTAAAATTCCAAATTAGATATCACTGAGTGACAAAAGAGGAGAACACCTACAGTTTGTCCCCGAATTGTCTTTACAAGAGGAAAAACTTTATTATTATTAACATTTTCAGAAGAACTCATTCTTCATAAAAATTATTACTTGTTCAAAAATGATTAACCTCGTTTATACTTTTCCAAATTTCTATATCGTTCTAGAGGAAATTAAAAAAAAACATGAAAGAATTATAGAATATATTCCTATAAGTCCTAAAAACGAAAAGTCGTTTCTATGGTAATACTTCGATTTCATTCTTTGATAGTCCAAAAAAATCCTTTATGGTTTTGGATATTTTATGTATATTTTATTTATATTTTTTTGTATGTTTTATGTATATTTTTTTTATGGTATTCCTTGATAGATTCTTATTATTAATTTTGATTAACCTCATATTTTTTGCTGTTATTAAAGTATCAGATTTTCCGATAACTATTACCACTCGTTCCGAAGCATTGCACTAAATAAATTTTCTGCTTCATTAACATTTTTAAAACAGCAAAAAATATTACGTTAATTAAAAATCGATCAATGACAATCAATTAAAGAATGAAATCGAAATGATATTACCATAGAAACGCCTTTTGATTTTTAGAGCTTTATGATTTTTAGGAAAAATTCAACATTTCCATGTTTTTTTTTATTTTCTCTAAAACGGTATGAAAATTTGGAAAAGTATAATCGGGATTAACCATTTTAGAACAAGCAAAAAATTTTATGAAAAATGCATTTTTCTCAAACTATCAATAATAAAATAGTTTTTTCTATTGTAAAGACAATCCGGGGACATACTGTATATACCGGGTGTTTTTAAAGTCCCAATAATAAAAAAGTTTTTCCTCTTGTAATTACAATAAAAATCAATAAAAATCAATGAAATAAATTTTGTCGCGAAAAATGGAGGGTGGGATCGAAATATACCGCCCCTAAATATATGCGCATTTATTTAAGACTTACCCTGTATAAATAATAATTAAATTATTAACGTTTCAGCCGCTACTAATCTGAAATCCCTTAATATAATAAAATTTCAAAATATCAAGATTTATATCAGCTCCCGCTTCCTTTATTAACCGCCATCTTGATTGATTATAATTAGCTTCCGAACGATGTTTGTTTTTGATGCGCGCATCAAAATCTTGCACGTTTTGTTCCCCGAGACGTTCCTGTCAAAAGGATTAAGAATCCCCTTTTCGTAACAGGGCGATCACTCCTTCTAATTCTTATCTATTCATATAGATACCGGAGTTGTGTTAAATATAAATATTTTCGTCTAGTGGCTTATTTAAAATATGCGTTAACTAGTTATTTCAGTGTAGAATTGAAGGTAAATGAAAAAAAAAATGCTGCTCTTAACATAAAAGCGGTATTTCTGTTTTTTTAAGTATACCGGCTGTATTTTTTTTTATTATTTAGCAACAACCGCCGTACTTGAAATATTTACCTAGTTGTTCGGCGGTATTCATGTTAATAAACATGTAAAACCGTTTAACGGCGGTATTTCTTAAACCAACTATTGTAAACTAAAACTAATGTACTAAATAAAAAAAGAAGGAAAAAATACCGCCGGTATACTTAAAATACCGGCGGTATTTTTTTATAATTTATCAACCGCCGCCGACGTACTTGAAAAATTTACTTCTTTGATCGGCGGTATTCATGATAATGAACATGTAAAACCGTCTAACGGCGGTATTTCTTTCGTCAATTTTCTATACCGCCGGCAAGAATTTAGCCAGTTTGTTTTGATAAACCCGATTATCTCCTTAAATGGACTTATCAGTTCTAGTGTAAACTAATGTACTAAAACTAAACTAAAACTAAACTAAAACTGTAAATAAAACTAAACCAACTATTGTAAACTAAAACTAATGTACGAAATAAAAAAAGAAGGAAAAATATACCGCCGGTATACTTAAAATACCGGCGGTATTTTTTTTATAATTTATCAACCGCCGCCGTACCTGAAAAATTTACTTCTTTGATCGGCGGTATTCATGTTAATTAATATGTAAAACCATCTAACGGCGGTATTTCTTTCATCAATTTTCTATACCGCCGGCGGGAATTTAGCCAGTTTGTATTGATAAACCCAATATACCTCCTTAAATGGATTTATCAGTACTAATGTTTCTTTCGAATTTTGTGTTTGTATTTATTATCGACCTTCATTATTTTCTTATTTATTCTGTTAGTCCTAATGCCATAGAAAATATTTTATTTTAATATCCACACAAATTGCATTCGAGAAGGAAATCAAAGGACAGAAAAAAAACGTAAAAATCGAATTATCTCCTTTTCAGAGAAAAAACTATATCCTTCTTCTAAGACTTCTTCTTTCTATAAGCTCTTATAAGTTTGGCCTATCCGGTCGGGGATCTTTGTCATTTGATTTATTGGATTAAGGAAGCCCTTCACACTCTCAAAAGAAAGAAATACGATTTTTCTTTCTTAGAGGGAATCGCACATCGAATGTTGACGACGCTACAGAAAGGGAGTATTTTATGTGAAAACGTGGCCAAAAATATATTTTGTTGTTTTTTTCACATTTATATACAGTATGATCGAAAAAAACGGACAAGTACGAGTCGGACTATATTATAAATTATACTTTATACAGGGTGTTTCAAAAAACATGTGCGATCTCTCGTGGGGAGATTCCACACGTAAAAATAAGATTTATTTTTCATATCAACATAGGTCTGATTCTGCTTTGTTTCGTAACTACAGGGTGTTAAAGTCTTAATAATCTTTAGATCTATTATAATTTTCTTCCAAGTACTTTTAGTCATTCAAATGAAATTTTGAGGGAAAAGATTACTACAATTGCTACATATTTTAATGCTAAAAAAAATAAAAAAAATAATGGTATTTAAGATAATTACAAAAAACCTAATTTTAAAAAGTTTTAACATCCTGTAACTCTAAAACTATGCATTTCCATACCCATGTTTATAGGAACTTTTATTGATATTTTTTGATAAGGAATCAAAGAGTACTTATTTAAAACTTTCGCAAGTTAATGATATTAAATTTTTTTAAAGGTAATATTACTTGGATCACGGGAAATTAATAAAATGGAAGAAAACAATAATAAAATGCCTCTAAATTCAACATCTAAATGTAAATTTATTACTTATTATACTTCAATAATTATTTATTAAAATTATATATTTTTAAAAGGTCTAATATTTAATTTCTCAAAATTTTTGGAATTATGTGAATATAATTTTTAAAACACGTCCACCAATTTATCAATAATTTTAATTGGTTAAGGTCGTTTAACTAGTAGAAGAAAGAACATTAAAATATTTTATTTATGAGTTTTAAACCGTATATTTTTCTTGATTTTATGTAGCTTCCTTTGACATTAAGCGTCAAACAATCAGACAATTATTTATTTTCTTCTGTCTTGAAACTAATTTTTTGAATGTCGTATATTATAAATTCAGAATCTCATTTTCTATCAAATGAAGTAAAAAATACCAAGAGTGCCATTTAAAAATCAGACGTTCTAGTCATTTCCTGAAAAAAAACTGTGAAACAGGAAGTGACCGAAAATAATTGAATACGTCAATCAATCCTAATTTATGTAGCAGTTTAAAAAAAATATCACTTTATTGCTTATGAATTTATTGATAAAATACAAATAGTCTACTTAAAAGCTCAAAAGAGAGTTCAAGAGGATTTTCTGCAGAGTTGTTAAACTACACGTAGTAATTAATAAACTACATTTACTACATGTCACAAGTAGTTTTTTAAATGTCGAGTAGTAAATGTGTAGTTCACGTAACTAATGTAGTTTTTTTTAAATAACAGTGAAAGCATAACCTAAAAACTTTGTTTGTTGATCAATTTAAAGAAATAAAAAATCTATATTTTGTGAATTTGTTCCTTATTTGTGATATTTCTGATACTTAGTAGTTAAAAATGCTTGGAAGACGTCGATGTCTCCAGTCTCCATACTTTGCTCCATACCTTCTGGTGTGCTTCTGGGAAGAGGGGAATTATGAAGTTGTGCCTTTAGATGTAAAAAATCTTATATTCTCCTGGAGAATGTCTATGGAGAATTTCTCCATAAGAATTTATAGTTTATTTTGTGTTCAATGTTACTTTGTATTTCGTAGAAAATACACTTTTGTTGAAAAAAAATTGTCTTTTTTTCTGATGTTGTTTAACTTATACAAATATAATATAACTTCATACTTCCATGATAAGAATTTGGCTTGATTTTTGTCTAAATTGTGTATGTTTTACTATATTTTTGTAGGTAGTTTTTAACGTAGTTTTTGTGTAGTTTTTGAAGGTAGTTTTTAAAATTTTAAAACGTAATTAATACAAAAAACTACGCGTAGTTTTTGGCGTAGTTTTTTGCTTCATAAACTACTTAACAACCCTGATTTTCTGCAACATGTTCAATTTCATTATTGCTTATAATGTCGTGCGACATAGGTACTACAAATATCTAAAACTTTAATGAGGTACCAATCAGGATGGACTAAATAGCTAAAAAAGAAAATTGATTTTTTTCGTATGAATGACACGAGTGAATCCAATAAATTAAAAAATATATATGAATTTTTAGTTTCAAAGTTATTAAAACATTTGTGTAAAGGGGGATTTTTGAATTTGTATGACGGTTATTCCAAAACATATGTCAATTTTTTAAAAAAAAGCATCAACTTTTTTTTAAAACTTAATGAAATATTTCCATTTGTTGACAATATTAGGTATATATAGGTTTGTCCAACGGCAGTATCCCTGACAGTGACAGTTGGGTCTGCCATTTGAATTCACAGACAAATTGTAATTTCTGTAATTTTTAGAATGTTGTCTGACGAAATATTCTCTAGGTTGTTGGACAGACTATATAACACTGGATACAACGTTAGACACACCAGACCAAACCAAACCAAGGATGCCATTTAAAAATCAGAAGTTTTAGCCATTTCCTGAAAAAACTGTTAAACAGGAAGTAAAACAAGAAGAAAATAATTGAATACGTCAATCAATCCTAATTTATGTGAGCATGAATGAAACTATTGATAAAATAAAAATAGTCTGCTTAAAAGTTAAAAGAGAGTTCAACAGCAGTCAGCTACTTTAAACCAGTGCCACATACCTATCACTATCTCCGCACGAAACTCCGCCATACGACATACCCCGAAATGCTCGAAACATCTAACATCTTCCGAGACAAGAAATTAAATCTAGATTCGATTTAACTTGCCCCACGCCTGTCGCCTGTCAATCCGTCCTCACGGACACCTTTCGCGTTCAATTAAGCAACTAATTGGAATCAATCAGAGTGACACTGCCGTTCCGACTTTCAAATTGCTTTCCTCTTGAAGACGCTGCTTTTGGCGTTAAGAAAAGCGTAGGTGTGTAGATATTAGATCCTAGAAACTTCGTGGATAAAGTTGTTTCTTATAAGGTGTATTACACACGATTTTGTTTCTAATAATACGACATATACTTATTGAGATACATGTCGGGGGAGATCGTTAAATGTTTCTTTAATCATCCATAAAAATAATTTTAAAAAATCTGGAGTTTATCAATAATTGCTCTTTCTTTTAGTAGACTGTGTGACTAAATGATTATTTTCTTAAAGCCCAATATTGACTTTCATTTGCCTCTTGACTCTCAATATTGACTCTCACTTGCCATAGAATGTTTTCCAACGTTTGAATCGTCATCAATGCACAGAAAATCTATTTTATAAAAACTGGTGTTTTTAAATGCATTTGTATTTCATGAAAGAAGCCTGAGTATAGACTGTCCATAGATAAAAGACTTATGAGCTCGCTTATGAGACTGCCCAACAGGATGAGAATCCCTCACAATGACAGTTGTGTCTGTCAGTGTAATTGACAGGCAACTTATATTTTTTTCATTTCTGTATTTCATTGACTGTCGAAATCCTTCTTGACCTATTGGACAGACTTTATTATTGCACTGAAATTATTATTATTTTATTTCCACAATTCAACAGTATATGAGAGACATTTTTTTTTTGTTTTTGTTATAAAAACAGTTAATAAATTTCAAAAGGTATGCAACTCGATTATGTTCAATCTTAATGGTTTTCCTTCTGTATTTTCTTCATTAATTTCAACCCTAATACAGGGTGTTAAAAAAACATGTGCCATCTCTCGTGGGGAGATTCATCTCGTAAAAATAAGATTTATCTTTCATATTAACACAGGTCCGATTCTGCTTTGTTTTGTAGCTACAGGGGCTTCTTCATTCATACATACAAGTTTTCATTTTTTTTCGATTTATTAGAATTTTCTTCTAAGTGCTTTTAGCTATTCGAATGAAATTTTTGAAAGTAAAATTTACTATAAGTGCGACATATTTTAATACTAAAAAGTGTCGACATATTCACCAGTGACGTGCATTATTACTGGAATAGTTTTCTAAAAAAATATGTGCGCTACTGACTTTTTTTCTCTTGTTAGCAATATTGTGTGGACCATTAAATGCTGATTAAAGGTTGTCTCTAGATATTTTGTAGATTTCGGTCTCCTTGATGAGATTAACGCAATTTAATTTATTTTTATTTCTCATGAGGGGAAAGTAGTATCTTTTCGCTTTCTTTTGGAGTCGAAAAGACGCTAATTGCCCACTTCACAATTACCACACGAGTTTTGAGCAAATTTAATGTCGATTTGAGTGCGACAAGTAAACTTCTCACACGCAAATTTTCATTGGCACACGCATATTGACAAGCAAAAAGAACATTGGCGTAACTACAGGGCCTCCCCCAGGTACTGCTGGGAACCCCCAAGAGAAATCATAAATTATGACTCTTGACTACGTATTAATTTTTATTTGCTTGTGATGCAGTAAAAATGACGGTTTCTAGTTTTGTTTAGTTAATATTATTTAGTTGTGTTCAAAAAATGGATTAATTTTTATTTTTTTAGAAAATTTGTAGGTATTTAAGTAATCTACAGGAACACGGTTTGATAACCAAGTCGATGAAATTTATTGATAGAGAAATTCTTGTAAACGTTTTATTCAAAAAATGTGTTTTTTTAAATTATTTTTCATTTAAAAAAACAAAAGCCCTAGGCCCCCCCTGGGCTCAACCCCAGGCCCCCACCCCCCAGGCCCATCCCAGGATAAATTGCTAGTTACGCTAATGAAAAAAGACAGTCTCGAAGTGTCAGTATTAAAGAAGTGAGGTTGACATTTAAATAAATTATTTTGTACTCGCGTTTTAATAAGCTAACATAAAAATTAAAAGAATAAAAACATGAGTAATAATCCCGACTGGATTCCGGAAACTGATGAAAGTAATAATGATGTATCTATATGGCCAGAAATTCTTGAAACACCAAAAGATGAGTCTATACCGCATGAAATTCTTAAAAGAGCAAATGTTTCAATTGTTCAAACTTAACAATTTATTTAAATGGCAGTAAAACTACTTATATTGATTACCTTGTGTTTAATCGTTCACAATTGTTAAAAATAAATTTATTTAATATCTTTTAACTTTTTCATTATTTTTTTTTTAACTAAAATTACTACTCTAATTATCCCCGCATACGTAATAAAAAATAGTATGTGCAACTCGTCCGAAGTTGTCGATTGCCCACTCGAGCGAAACTTGGCTCTCATGGGCAATCTACAACTTTTCGCACTAGTTGCACAATATCCTATTGCCTTACTCCAATTCCATAGCAACATTCAGAAATGTTTAATGTCATTAACATGTCAAAATTGTGAACTTGCCAAAATGTTAAATAAGTACTCATTAAATCCTCATCAAAAAATATGAAAAAAAGTTCCTAAAGTTACAGGATGTTAAAACTTTTAAAAATTGGCCTTTTATAATTATTATAAATTCCTTTTGTTTATGGTACATAGTTTAATTTTTTATTATTGCAACACAAAATTTAGTAAATAGAAAAACTTCAGTATATTATATTTGATTTTAGAAACTTAAATACGCCTAGAGAAATGAAGCATTAAAATTGTTACTGTATTTTGACAAAAACGTAAATATTTCAAAAACGGTAAGATTAAAATGCGGTAAACCTTAATCAAATTTATTTTAATCATAGAAACTAAAAATGAAATAATATACGGGGTTGCTATTTAAAAAAATACAACTTTGATATGGGACACTCTGTATCTTGTAAAAATATTTTTAAATTGTAGCTCTAATGGTCCTTCAACGAACCCAAACTTTACAATTTGTAAAAATCTAATCGTTTAGCTACATTACTCCGTGTCGTATGGGGTGAATAACCCTGTATATTATTTCAGAGTGCCGTTTTTTTTTAATTAAATGGCATTCACTAAATGATGGAAATAAGTGAGATATAAGTAACTTTTAATTATTTGATCAATATATACATATACTGTAAAGTGTAAACTTTTATTATTCTTAACACACATAAATAAATTTTAATTTATATTTAGTATCCCTAGGGCCATCTATTGGTAAAGCGCCAAACTAGTCCAGTATTTATTTGTCTTTCCATAGCTTTCTTTATTCTCTTTTTCTCGGTCAATATGAGCTACAGTAAAGATTTCTACAGTTATATGCGCGTGGTCGCTATCTAATCCTGATCTAATCCATCTACAATTTTAACTTTATATTGATGGTCTAAAAGGTTTTTCATTTGTAGCACACCATTTATTATATTATAGAATTATAGAAATAGATGGAGTTCTCATTTCTTGACAAAATGGTGACTGAGAATTGTAAATAAAAAAAATAGAATGATAACGAATTTATTGTGCTATTACTTGACAAAATGGCGAATGGTTTTTTTTATAGAAAAAAAACCCTAAAAGGGAAAAACCTTTTTATTATTAAAATTTTGAAAAAATGCATTTTTTATAAAAATATTTGAATATCTAAAACAGTTAATCACGTTTATACTTATTAAACTTCTATACCGTTTTAGAGAGAAAAAAAGGCATGAAAATACCGTTTCTATGATACTAACACAGACTAACCTAATTTAGTTTGTGGTACTAATCTTAGATTAAGAATAAAAAGTACTAATGGACGATCGAAAAGAAACTGTATATTATTTTTTTAAATCTATATACAGAATGTTCCAGAATACTCTCATTTTACGAGCAATTGTTATAACGATTGCATTATTATATCTGCAAAATTTATATAATAATAATAATAGAAAAACTATCTTAATATTACTTTATAAAGTTTTATTAACTCAACATACTGTGTTTCCATTTAAAAATACAAGGAATCAAGATCATTATTAAACCATCTTTTTCCAAACGTTATCACTTACTTTCTTGATTATTTTCAGTCATTTTTTCTCCACCAGCTTCATAAGATATTTTGTTTTTAATCAAATATTCTGCCAAAGCATTGATTGGTTCTGGCGGTCTTTCTTTTGCTAAATATGACAAAGCGCTCATAAGGATTGGTACGACTGTCTGGTCTAAGTACTGTCTTGTCGGAAGACTGCTGAAGTCTATTCTGCTCTTTTTCGAAGTATTTTCTTGGTTTTCCATTTTTAAAGCTGCCTAACAATGTAAAAAAAGTTGTAGGAAACCTCTATAGCCCAATGTTTTAAACTAAACTAACCAACAAATTAGTTATGTATTGTTAAGATTAATAAGTTACATCTATTATCCAAATACTGTAACCAATTCGTAAACTAGCTAAAAAAACTCTGTAGCTTACGTTGTAGCTTATAAACCAGCTGGACAGTAGGTATACAAAACAATTTTGAAACTATTTTAGTATATAAATTCCTGAGAAATATCATGACATTTCGATAGTTTGTAAACTCTCCAGCTGAGATATAAACAACTAGCCAAGTAAATACTTTAATTCGTTAAATTATATACCTGACTAATAAATGAAAATGCTAATTAAAGTTAATTTTTTGTTATATGTATACCTTAATAATCCGGCAATAGGTTGGATTTCCTACCAAATTACAAACTTCTGCTGAAATGTCCTTTGAATTTAGTGTTCCTTTGGTATCTCTTTCATTAATCTTCGCTAAAAAATCCAGGATTACTTATTTTCACGTTTTCTAACAAACCGGTCCCACAATACTCACAGAAAAATGTAAATAAAAAATCATAAAAATATTGACATTTAGATATTTGACGTCTGACGTTTGACGTTTAACAACAAACACCGCACCAAGCACCATCTTTCAAGCCATACAAGTACCTAATAATTTCCCTGGAAATTATCCTAGCGCATTCGCCAATCTGTAGAGATCAAGCGCCATTCGATTATCACAAATATCATACTATGGTATCTATACTGTATCTGTATTATTATACAGTTAAATACATGGAGCCTTCTATATTTACACGTAAGAGAACAGGAAGGCTATAATTACTCTTTAGATCTTGTTTATTATGTTTTATACCTTCATTTGCACCACCTATGACGAATCGACGAATCTTGGAATAAAAAATTCAGCCTTCAGTTCCCTTTTCGATTTACATGCATCGCGATAGCTTAGTTCTACTACTACTCCATAGATGGCAGTTAATACCACAATTTGAAATATTTAAGATCTTAATTCACAAGAAAAACTTTATTATTATTCCTTTTTGAAAAAAATGCATGTTTCATAAAAAATTTGCCTGTTCTATAAAACAGTTAAACCCGTTTATACTTTTTATACCAAACTAAACCAAACCAAATCAAAACGCGGTTTCTAATACAGGGTGTTTTAAATATACGTTCAAATACAGTATGATCGAAAAAAAAAACGGCGTCAGCGATGGCTATGAAATGAAGATCGCTGTCATTTTATATGTAAATTTATATGGCCATTTATATAGCCATATCGCTAACGCCGTTTTTTCTCGATCATAAGGTATTTTAGGTGTAGTACATTTCGACCCAGAAACACGATTACGAGGGTTTTTTCACGAATAAAAAATTAATTCGGAATTTTTTGAAAAAATGTTTGGAATTTTTTTTAGTTTTTAGTCAAAAAACATAATTTCTTGATAATATGGCAATATAATATGTAGGTAGTAGATTTGCAAAGAAAAAAAAATAACTCGGTTATTTTCGACTAACATATTGAAAAAATGGCATAAAAAATATACAGGGTGGTCCGAACTCACCGAACTGTATTCCGAAAGCTTTGGTAGTTTCAGAGATACAGGGTGTAGAAGTTTTATTTTTATTTCAATTTTTTCCAAATAATTTCTGAAGTAACGTCAATATTTGAATGAAAATTGGTGACTGGCAGTTTTTTGATATGAGAAATTTGATTTTGATGTCAATATGACTCATATTTGTAGAGGGCGCCACTTACATGTGTTTCTACTGTTTTGAAGAGTAATAACTTTTCGTCCGTACCTGTATAAACCTACTGAGTAAAAAATATACATTTCCGTGATTTTTACGTAAAAAATATCTCTCGTTAATATTCGCTACGAGCAATCATTCTCAAGATATTTAGAATGTAATAATAATGAGTAGATAGTTATTGGCATGAAATGATAAATTTGGGATAAAACAGTTTCTGTTGAACTTTTGGCACAAAAACATTTCAAATTTATGATTCCAGTCTAATAACTATTCTGTGAACATTCAACATGTTTATTTGTGTCAATGATAAAAAGTTTTGATAATTTTGATTCCAAATATCTCGATAACCATGACCCGTAGCGATTTTTACCAAGAAATCTTTTTTACGTAAAAAACGTCGTAAATGTATATTTTCTTACTCAGTAGTTTTATACAGGTACGGACAATAAGATATTACTCCTCAAACCAGTTAAAAACATGTAGGTGGCGCCCTCTACAAGTAGGAGTCATATTGACATCAAAATCAAATTTCTCATGCCAAAAAACTCCGAGACACCAATTTTCATCCAAATATTGACGTTACTTCCGAAATTATTTGGAAAAAATCGAAATAAAAATGAACTTTCTACAGCCTGTGTATCCGAAACTAAGCATTTTAGGACATACATTTATACGAACTTTTTACTTATTTTTATCTGCAGAATATGCTAACGAAATTTCCGGAATACACTTCGGACCACCCTGTATATCGAGATCGATTATACACTGAAAAAATTATAAGTAATTTTACAAAGAAAATATAGATTAACATTAACAAAAAAGCGAAAAAAAAATGTTATATGAAAAATAAGATAACATCTAATTAATATCCTGACAAATATATTGTTTTTACCTAAACAAAATATAAACAACATCCGCAAATAAATCAAAACCATTTTAAAAAACTACTTAACTCAAAAACGACTGTGCGAGATACCTACCCACTTCAATATTTCTTATTTTTCCCATAAAATCCTGTCAAAACCGCTCCCTAATTAACCCTTTTCACTCTTTCATGCCGGATCACTTAAAACCTGTGGGAACACGGAAACGCCGCTACCTAGACAGCGTTTTTTTCTATTCCCTTATATTTTATTTCGGGTGGGTAAGAAAGGGGTAGCAAAAAACGCCAAGACATGCTGTTTCCTCAAAAGTATTAGATCGTTCACCCTCTTCCCTGCGGGACATATGTTCTGAGTGGGATTTCAACCTTTCCGCGATTAGAAAAAATAGAAAAAAGCGCTTGGTAACTGTAGAACCATTTGCAACCCTTTTTTGGATAAACACAGCTGGACTCTGTCGCACATTTTATTTTTCATTGCATTGAAATAAAAAAACGCTATAATATTAAAATATACAAAACGTCAATATTTGACAATATTGTTGTTAATGTTATTAATTGTTATTAATTTACTTAAGTTTTGTTCAAATTAGTGGAATCAATTAGTGGTTTCAATTACACTTTATATTTAAAATCTTACGGTCATTCAACAATATCTAAGAATATACAACTAAAATTAATAGACTAGCATAGCAACAGCTTGCGGTAGTCATCTGTATAGTTGTATCTGTGTTCCATAGAGTTTAGAGAAAAACTAATAATTAGCTTATAAAACAATAAACTTTTGATTTCCAAATATAATTTCTCTTTGCAAATCAGAGACCAAGATGGCAAATTTTTGTCAAAATGGCAATCATCAGCAAATTTCAAGTTTTAAGAAAAAATAGTATATTGTTTTATGAGGAGTAAAAATGATACTTCTTCATTGGCGTAACTACAGGGGTGCCTGGGGGTGCCGGGCCCCAGAGAAATCCTGAATTATGACTCTTGGCTACGTATTAATTTTTATTTGTTTGTGATGCAGTAAAAATGACGTTTTCTAGTTTTGTTTAGTTAATATTATTCTGTTGTGTTCAAAAAATGTGTTAATTTTTATTTTTCTTAGAAAAATTGTATGTATTTAAGTAATCTACGGGAACACAAAGTTTAATGGACAATAAGTTTTGAAACATAGGTACAATATAATTTTACCAATATTGACGTAAAATTAACAATATTGCTAATAAATCTCAAATTAGTACTTTCTTGAACGTTACATTAGCAACGTTTCAATAATATTGTGAAATCTTCTCTCAAGGTTGTGACAAGGGTTCAATAAACTTGCATCAACATTTTTTTTCAACCTTGCACTGCAATGTTATTTGGCGAAAGATTAAGCTAACCTGCCACCTTGCATAAACCTCCCTACAATACAAAAGCAATGTTACACCTTGCTTTGCGAAGTTTTGGTAATGTTCCAGCAATAAATTTTGCTTGTTGGGACGGTTTCATAACCAAATCTATGAAATTTATTGATAGAGAAATTCATGAAAAGGTTTTATTCAAAAAATGTGTTTTTTTAAATTATTTTTCATTTTTAAAAAAACAAAAACTCTAGTCCCCCCTGGGCTCAACCCCAGGCCAGCCCCAGACCCACCCCAAGATAAATTGCTGGTTACGCTAATGTATACTTCTTGTGGCGAGGCTGTATATACGTTTAACATTACAGGCAAGGCACAAAGAGTCATTTTTACTCCGAATAGAATGTGCTATTTTTTTCAAACGTCCCAAATAATTTTTAAACAATTTTAAATGTTCAAAATAATATATAAAGGTTTAAAAGTAATACTTTCAAGTAATTTATATCGAGAAAAGCGGCTGACCCAGATGAAATTCCTACAGAACTCATTAAACTCCTAGATGCATGAAAAAGGCATAACAGCACTACATAAAGTATAAAACACTATACATGAGACAGATCACTATCCCAAACAGTGGTTGAGTTCTATTTTTATCCCCCTGCCTAAGAAGACCAATGAAAGAAAATGTAAAGATCACAGACTTATCAGCCTGATGAACCATACCCTAAAAATATTTCTGAGAATCATACACCAGAGAATTTACAAAAAATGTGAAAGGGACATATAAGCGATTCACAAATGGGATTCATGCAAGGGTTAGGTACAGTTAGCGGGGGTAGGAAAGTGATAGTTTCAACACAGGTGTTTGTCCAGAACTGCTACGATCAGAGAAAGTGTGCCTGTGTTTCATTGTTTCTACGAAAAGGCATTCGATCGCGTACAACACCACAAATTGATGCAGCTGCTCAAAAGGCTTGATATATAGACCAAAAAGACATTCAATGCATCGAAAAATTGTACTGGCACCAAACAGCACAAATAAAATTGGCCAATACCATGTCCAATCCCAAGTTAGAAGGGGGGTGCGACAGGGTTGCGTGCTGTCTCCACTCCTATTCAATTTGTACTCAGAAGCTATTTTCCAAGAGGCGACGTGGAAATGGGAGTAAAAATTAACGGAGTGTGGATGAATAAAATCCGCTACACCGACGAGACGGTCTTGATTGCAGATAATATATAGCTATAGTTTCAACACAGGTGTTTGTCCAGAACTGGTACGATCAGAGAAAGGATATCTGCCCGTGTTTCATAGACTACGAAAAGGCATTCAATCGCGTACAACACCACAAATTGATGCAGCTGCTCAAAAGGCTTGATATATAGACCAAAAAGACATTCAATGCATCGAAAAATTGTACTGGCACCAACCAGCACAAATAAAATTGGTCAATACCATGTCCAATCCCAAGTTAGAAGGGGGGTGCGACAGGGTTGCGTGCTGTCTCCACTCCTATTCAATTTGTACTCAGAAGCTATTTTCCAAGAGGCTCTAGAAAACGTGGAAATGAGAGTAAAAATTAACGAGTGTGGATTAATAAAATCCACTACACCGACGAGACGGTCTTGATTGCAGATAATATACACGATCTACAGCAACTGGTCAACAAGCTAGGAGAACAGAGCAAAGCAATGGGTTTAAACATGAACATCAAGAAAACCAAATTTATGATAATATCCAGAAATCCAGATGTGTTTAAAAACTCCATTATATCATTTAATACAAAGCTCATAGAAACATTATTAGATAAATTTAAGTACCTACTTGGGCATCTGGCTCTCTGAAGATTGGACATCAGACAAGGAAATAAAGTGTCGAACAAGCTCGACAGGCATTAATGAGGTTTCGAAAAGTACTTGTCTGTTCTGATTTTGACCTTAACCTCAGATTCGTAAAGTGTTACGTATGGTCGGTGCTCCTTTATGATATGGAAGGTTGGACATTAAAAGCAGCTGCCATTAATAAACTAGAGGCTTTCGAGATGTGGCTATATATATCGCAGAATTCTGACGATACTTTGGACGGCTAAGTTAACAAATGAAGAAGTTCTGAGACGTGTTAACAAACAGCGCGAATTGTTTGGTTTGGTTTGGTTTGGTTTGGTTTTGGTTTGGTTTTGGATTGAATGATACCTGAAAGCGTTTGAATTGATTAAGAGGAAAAAACGCATACATGAGGCACATAATGCGAAACCCCAAATATCAATTCTTGCATCTGTTAATTGAAGGGATGATCGAAGGCCGTTGGCGTATCGGAAGGAAGAAAATGTCTTGGCTGAGGAATGTTAGACAATGTACCAGTCGTTAATAAACACCGCCAGGAACAGAGAAGCCATGGAAAATGTTATCGCAAACATCCATTAATGGATTTGCACTAGAAGAAGAAGAAGGTTGAATTTGACACTTTATGTCAGTTTAATAATATTTTTTCTTACTTTTATGCCTAGACGTAAAAGTGCTTTACTTTTATACCTGCGGGCGTTAAAATGACTGTTTTATATTGTCAATCGCATCGCACAAATTAATACTTTTGTGAAATTTGAACAAAAACGCTATTATTAATAAGTTTTTTGCTGAAGTTCTAAATGTTTCAGCACATTTTTGTTGTCAAACCTCAGATTCTGATTCAAACCTCCAAAAAATACACAAACAAAGAAATAAAAAAAACATAATTAAACTGGTCTAATCTATTAATGAAAGCACCAAAAGTTAAAAAAACTATCGAGTAGATGGCGTTGGACAGAAGAAAACAAATAATCTGTCAGTAACTTTACCCGTCACGTCACATAACATCCAATAAACGCCAGTTCTAGCAAAACAAACATTCCCTGAGCGAAGAAGGTATTTTATGGAAATATCGTATAAACTTGACAATGTTTATTTAAGTCGTCAGATGGTAGAGTTCAATATGTGAACTTGGTATTGAAAGAGAACGCGTTTACAGTTTCTTTTTATAAAGAACATTATTTTTGGTCTATTTAATTATTTTTCAAACTATTTTGACAAGGAATGTATTTAGCTGGGTATTTAGAACAAAACTTTAAGAATTTAAAAGTGCAATTATTAATTGTCCCGTCCAGGTGACGGAAGATTGCTTCTAATGTTGCTGTAAACAGCTTTGGGGATTTCGCGTCTGCTTGTCGTATTCCTTTGCCAGTTGGAAACTCTGGGGTTGTTTTATATATTTTTCTAGTAATATATTTCTAGTAATATTTCTAAAGTATTTGGAATTTTTAAACTTGGAAGGTGGTATTTTGATCAGCATCAAATTGGGCAAATTTGCCTTTATTACCCTATCTCGTATCTCTTCCATATAGTTTCCGAGATCCCAATTATCATTCTCAACTATGGGACACCTTGTATATTGTATGTTTGTTTCAAATTTATACAATAAAACCATTAACTGTGAGTCTCTATACTGTGTACCAATTTCGTTCACACCCGGTATAATGACTGGCTATTAATTTTAATTCCTGGCACAAAAGCAATTTGAGAAAATAGGTTAAACTGAAAGCGTTTGAAATTCAAGCAGCGGAATTATTGCAGACAGACGTTTTGAAATTATTCGGTTATTAACTTTAACTCAAATGTAGCCTGAAATTGTCGAATATTTTAGTAAATTTACTCGATCTTTTAAAATAATATAATTTTTTACTAATTTTTTATTTATTTTGTAATTTTAATTTTCAGTCCATATATTTCTTTTTTTTTTCTTTATAATTATTCTTTTTTTCGGGGGATCAAATTTTGGGGGACGCAAATCAAAACAAAATCAAAATTATAAATAATGTACAATAATTTAAAAAAAAAAACAATGTGTTTAGATAAACTGGTTGAACAGTAAAATTATACTAAAATACAAACTAATTTTCCAAACTAATAATTTAAAATACATAAATAATATGACAAAAGTTATATGTCAACATCAGCTATATAATTATAAAATTTCATTTTTATGGCCAGTTTGATTTGGATTTGAACTATTTCCGTTGAGTTTTTTTTCTAGTTTTTTCAGTGGTAAAAAACTTTCAAACCCTTTTAAAGGGCATATCGAGTTTTAAATAACGTCTAGCGTGTGTCTGTTGGGTCTAGAATTTCACTTTTTTCGAAATCCTATACCTTTTTTTATTCATAGTTCGTCTACCTGGTAAGTGGGGACAACAGTACTAGAGCAGGTAAAATTTAAACTATAAATGTACTTTATATCATTGAAATTATTTGATTATAATGATGAGTAATGAGTATTCTAATAATAAATAATTAAGATGAAGTATTGAGTATTCTACCACGTTTTTTTCTTGGTGTTTAAAAAAATTTAATATATCTTTTTTGGAGCATGGTTTCATTCACATAAGATGACATATATATGTATGTTTTAGTGTTTTGTATGTATGTTATATTGTATGTACCATATGATCGATAAAATGGCGTTCGGGTGGCTTGGAAATGACGCATCGATAACATTCCCCATATAATTTTACATATAAAATGACAGCGATCGTCATTTCATAGCTATCGCCGTTTTTTTACGATCATATTGTATTATTATTATTATCATCTTCAGTTAATTTTCATTTTCTATTGCAAATAGGAAAAAAAGCACTAAAGCGATCAACTCATTAACAATCAATTCGAAGTTGGTCAAAGAATGCCTAGAGAAACTGAACAAATTAGACACAGAAAATAAGGTCTTCCTACAGTGGGTGCCCGCTCACCAAGGAATAGAAGGCAATGAAAAAGCAAACCGTCTAGTGTCTAGCTAGAAAAGGAGCGAACACTCCACTAACTGGACCAGAACCGTTCTACCCTTGATTATAGATTATAGACAAGAGTTCTACTTTCCAAGTGGAAACCACAGTTAGAGAAGACAGTTAGGGAAGACAGTTGAAGAAGACAGTTAGAGGCGTTTTCACACGCGCCGGCAAAACCGGAGCCGGTCCGGCACGTAAACGACTAAATCTCAAAATTCTCGGACAGGCTGACGATAACGCCAGCTACATCTCGGACAGGTTTTGTACCATGAAATGGCCCATAAGTTTGCGCATCTTCCCAATTCTTTCAAACAACAGTGGTACGATTTAGGTTGCTTTCCCATATAACAGGTAAAAAAATAAAATGATAATTAGTGCAAAACTGGAAGTTCCGGACAAAACTTTGACGTTTATACGAGCGGTACCGCCTCGTGCAGGCGTGCGCGCTCGGCATCGCACTTTATCTGCCACAGTCGTTAACGGCAAAATTTACACATGGGGCTTGGATTCGGTTGCGTTTGCGATCGACGGCCCATTACGGCGTGTAAACTGCCCCGGCCGAGCGGTCATTAAGGCAATTAAAAAAGTGGAAATGAGTAGAAATGGACGGTTTATCAGTGGAAATGTAAATTTTACGCTGGCCCGAGACCGGGAGTAAATTGTTCGGGGAAGCGGCCGTTTCGGTCGCGGTTTATTCTCCCGTCGATCCGATGGAGGCTGCAGATATCGGACCACCGCGTGGACACCGTCCCGACCGGACGAGAGTGGACTTCTTCGTTGAGCTTACCACCAGCTAAAAAAGAACCACTGCCGTGCTCTAATACCTTAGAAATCAAATTTATGTTACTATATTTTCATCTACAGTATGTCCCGGGATTGTCTTTACAGGAGCAAAAAAACTTTTTTATTATTGATATTATGAGAAAAATGCATTCTTAAGGGTCTATTACGCTGTACTTTCGGGTCGCTATCAAGGGTCGGGTAAAGCGGGTGTGTGGCCGAAGGAAATATACAGGGTGGTCCGAACTGTATTCCGGAAACTTCGGCAGCACATTCTGCAGATAAAAATAAGTAAAAAAGTTCGTATAAATATATGTCCTAAAATAGTTTCAGAGATACAGGGTGTAGAAGTTTCATTTTTATTTCGATTTTTCCTAAATAATTTCTGAAGTAACGTCAATATTTGGATGAAAATTGGTGTCTGGGTGTTTTTTGACATGAGAAATTTGATTTTGATGTCAATATCACTCCTACTAGTAGAGAGCGCCACCTACATGTGTGTGAACTGTTTTGAAGCGTAATAACTTTTTGTCCGTACCTGTACAAAACTACCGAGCGAAAAAATATACATTTGCAACACTTTTTACGTAAAAAAATATCACTCTCGGTATAAAAATATACCGCATTTGCGGGATCCAGCATTTGCGGGATCCAGCATTTGCGGGATTGCATTCCCTAACCTAGCTCAATTAGAATTTAGAGTTAGTAACTCGCATTCTCATTGGCGGACACTGTCATATTTATTCTAAACCAATAATCAACGAGAATATTCGTATAATAAGTATTATAAAACTACTGTAAATCACTATAAATAATGAATTGTTTATAATTGAACTGTAATTTCTGTGTTATTAATCCGATAAATGATGGAGATAAACAACTGTGATTGATTAAAGTTTTATTTTAAGATGAAACTTTTGTTAACAACACTCTAAGAATTCGAATAATGAATTAAATAATGACAAGTGACTTAGATGTGAATTTTGATTGTGCACAAGAACTACATATTCTATGAGTTTACTGGTTACGTACATATTATGTAGGTAATTAAATTGATTTTAACAAATTTAATGCATATTAACCATACAGTAAAGAAAAGGCAGTTTAAGGATGTATTATAAAATTTTAATAAAATTATTTTAAAAAAGAAATATAATATATAAATCATACATCTTTATAATTATAACGTAAAATATAGACAATGACAAAACTCCCTCGCAATGGTAGAGCACAAGAAAAGGGGGAAACGGCTCGAAATAAAATATGAATTTTCAGAAACATGTGTTCTGTCTTTTTGCCTTTTATTTTTATGTTTTATCGGCCTTTTTTATCCCCTGTAGTAAAATGAGTCGTCGGCTTCTCAGGGAATTGAGATTAAAAAACAGAGCTTATTAATGACAAGCTAGGTGTCAAAATGGAAAGGAATGAATTGAAAAACTGCTTTAGAATAGGAAACAGACAACAATCGAAGAGACCAATATTGGTTACACTGGCGAACTATACTATAAAGCAAGAAATAGTAAATAACATTTAAAGGGTTCTGCAGTGTCTATAATGGAGGATATGACACCAAGCAAATACGCATTGTGCAAGGCTGCAAAGAACAAACTGGGAAATGATCGTGTGTGGTTTTATGGTGGTGACGTTAGAGTGAAAACTGGTATGTCTAAAAATATTATAGAAGACACTGAGGAACTGGAGAGATTACATTGATTTTTTTATTTTATTTATATCACGTCTATTCTCTGCTGTTTTATTTTTGATTGTTTTCGACATAAAACGGTATAAAGAGGAGACACTTTACTGCTTACCCACTAATAATCTAATATCTCATTTTTTTTATTGTTTTTTTATTGTCTTTTTTTTCTGTCTCTCTCTCTCTCTATAGGTGCTTGGATTTGCACTCTTTTTAATGCCTGTGTATAGATTAGGAATTGTTGTATTGTTTTCTCTAATTTCTTTATTTCAGATTTTCTTTAAACTTATAAGCGACTTGAAATATGATAGAAAACCTTAAACTTAATTTACTCTTATACATACTATATCGTCTTTTTTTATTTCTTGCCTTTTTTTGAAATCTTACTACCAAACAGATAAGTTTAATTTTAGTTTTTAACTTTCCTTCATTATTTTTTTTATTTTTTATTTTCTTGTATTATTTTTAAGTAACATAAATTCATACCAACGTGGAGGAAGCATATCGAATTTTGAATAATTTTAATAACATAGAAAATACCTCCTGCTGATGCATGACTTTGACGATCTATATCAGTAGTTCCCAAACTTATTTTTCTCGTGGGCCACTTTCAAAATTTTACTGGTTTCGGTGGACCCCCTGCTGCTACATTTCTGCCACATTCTTAAAGTCGCCAAAAAATAAAAATTGTGTCACTTCTGAGTTCTGTCCCTATATTCCGATATGTAAAATAAAAACGAAAAATGGTACATTTTATATCACTTTATTTATTAAAAGAATAGAATTACAAGAAAAATATTAAGGTAATATAGGTTCAGGTCATAATTTTAATTAATGGGAAGGATGTATCTGATGGAGTGTCAGCAAACGATCAATGTTTGGCTTTAATTTTGTGAGCAATAACCGCAAATCCCCCCGCTCTGTGATGTTTAATTTGCTCCTTTTTTGTTAAGAGGTTTGTAACGGCACTAAAACTCCTTTCGACAAGGTATGACGAGGGAAAAGCTATTAAAAATTTCCTTGCGATTTCCCACAGTCCAGGATATTTTTCGGGTATTTCTGCTTGCAGCCAAAATGTTGGGTAGCCTTTTCTAAATTTCACCTTCAGCTCCTCATTAGTGCTTAGCTCGAGCAGCTCCTCTTGTAATACAACATTGGCCACTTCCGTTTCATCAAATGGATTTATGATCCATGGTGGTATATCCATCGTCAGTATATCTTCAAACCTGGTTTTGAAGTCATCATGCAGAGCACTTAAATGTTGACTGTAGGTATGGATATCCTCATCAATACATTCTACCTGCGACAAGTTTGGAAATTGAGAGAATTCGCGCCGACTAATGTTTTGCTTCATAAATTTCAATTTCCCAAGAAAAGCCGAAATTATCCCCTTTGTTTTTATTAAATTCAGGCTGTCCCCTTGTAACTGCAAGTTAATATCATTAAATTTTTTAAACAAATCTGTCAAATACGCAATGTCTGCTTTGAATTTGATCAAGTTTTCTTTTAAATCTGGATCTCTACTTTCTAAGAACTCTAATATGGAATCGAAAACAGAGTAAAATCTCGTTAAGCATGCACCTTTCGACAACCAGCGTACTTCAGTATGTAAGAGCAGTCGTTGGAAGTCTTCATCATTTTCGTCGCACAATTGAGCAAATAAACGCGTATTCAATGCATTGCTTCTGATTTTGTTGACAGCTTTTATTACAAAATGAAGAGATTGGTTCAACCTGTCACTTAAATGTTTTGCCACAAGATGTTGTCGGTGGATTACGCAATGAATAGCTGTAAGTCCTGGTATAATTCTTTTGAGATGACTTATAAACCCACGATATCGCCCGACCATTGCAGGAGCTCCGTCTGTTGCCACTGAAATAATGTTTGTAAATGGGATCGATTTTTCCGTAAAAAAATTACTCAGGACATTAAATATTGATTCGCCTTTAGTGTCAGTCTCCAAAGTTCTGGCAAATAGCAATTCTTCGTGAATTTCTTCCTCAACAATAAATCGGACATATGCCAATAGTAATGCTTCATTACTGGGTAACGTTGACTCGTCCAGTTGTATAGAAAAATGAGTTTTTTGCAGATGATTGCACAAAAAGCTTTCGATATCAGAGCTCATTTCATCAATGCGTCTTTGTACAGTATTGTTACTTAATGGAATTCTTTTTAGTACGTCAAATGGAGATTTGTGCAAAACAGTTTTTAAAACCTCTTCAACAGCGGGTAAAATTAATTGTTCTCCGATAGTGTGCGGTTTTCCAGATTTTGCTATAAGTAATGAGATATTGTAAGATGCCCGCAAGCCATCATCGTTACTTTGAGATGTTGAAGCGAACATACTGTGCATGGTGGGTCTCTTTCCATATTTTTCTTTCAATGTTTGAAAATATTTTAAATCTTTACCTATTTTATCAGTATGACACCTTTTTAGATGATCTTCGAGCTTTGATGGTTTCATAGAGTCATTGCTCAAAACTTTGTTGCATAATAGGCACATGGGCAATTGTTTGTCTGCCTCTGATGGAACAAAACCATATTTCAAATAATCGATACTATATTGTCGACATTTTTTCTTTGCTGTAGCCATGTTTCGTGTCAGTTTCTTTACCTGTAAAAAAAAATGTTTTAGTAACCAAGTTTTTTTTTGAATATAGGTATCACACCGCAGCCTTTGTCAGCACGCGGAAATAGAATTACGGCTTGTAAAGGGACCAACTAATAAACCGCTGAGACAAATACAGACGTTTTCACAAAACGGTATCAATTTTAAAGTACATAATTTACCACTAATTTTTAATAGTATAAATAAAAATTGGTGTACTCAGTATCGAATACTGATCATATTTGTGTAGGAAAAATAAAAGTCGAAATCCCAAAATTGTCCATAAAAACGATAACTAACATTTTATTAAATCAATGAGTTCACGCGCTCCGTGTATTTGCGTATTTTTTGTCTGCGGCTTCATTGTTAAAACGTGACAAACTGGCATCGAAGTCCAAGCCCCGCCCTTTTCCCGTCGCCCGCGCACCGCTCAAGGAATAGTTTTGATAAAATAGTTACTTCAAAACCAATTTAAAATGATTATGAAATTACTGTTTTATAAAATTAGTAGTTATTTGCAAGAAAATTACAAAATTAATTGCTCTGCAATATTGCTTATTCGGCCTTTTTAGAGAGGCAGTGTTTCTCTCGTGAAAAACAATTGAATAAAACGTGCTGTGTTTGTCTTCAAATCGAAAGAGGACAATTAAAATATCTGTAAGTTACTAAGTTACCTATCTATACAGGCCGTTGTGATCAACCGACTAGTACACGTAAACAAAATACTTAAGTACTATAACAAAAAAAAGGTAGGTTACTTACTTTTCTCCGGCACTAGCAAACACAGATATAAATTTTTTCACAACTTTTTTTTCCAAATTCCGCCTTTTTTTTCGAAATTCCGGAAACAAATGAATGCGTTTGCCTTTGGCATCAAGTATTTATAGTGGTGATCAAGTTCATGTCTGAACAAGCATTAAGCATTGTCGGGCGGATAGCGCTTTGCAAGTCTGTACACGAAATTGTACGTAATATCGAATACGCAAGTTTGGACAAGTAACAGTCGCTTGCCTTATTAAAATATTATCTGCTTAGATAGGTACTTAAAACAATGTAGGTAGGCCCTTATAAAAACTATGCTTACATTTTTGCTCTTTACTATCAAAAGCAGATAAATTTTCGTGGACCCCCATTAACATCTTATGGACCCCCATTTTTTGTTCACGCCTACGTAGACCCCCAGCAAGTCTCCCGTGGACCCCTGGGGGTCCACCTGGACCACTTTGGGAATCACTGATCTATATTAAAGATCACATAACTATTCTTGTGGGAGATTTCAATATTGACATAAACCCAAACAATGTACTTAATCTAAACTCAATAAGATATACTAGCATGTTAAACAAATATGGATTCACTCCCCAAGTGAACCTACCGACAAGAGTTGAATCTGATTCCGCAACGACTATAGACAGTTGAATCTGATTCCGCAACGACCATAGACCATATCTCTGTTTATAATAATTTGAAGCACAATAAAAACAATGTAAATTTTAAAACTATTATATTTGAAAACAATTTAACTGATCATTACCCTTTAATTTATAATATTCAGTATAACGGAATTAAAAATTCAAGCCAGGCTACAGAACCAAAAACAATAAATAAAATAAATTATGCAGTTTTAAATGAAATGCTGTTGAGTCTGGAATGGGACGATGTTTTTTCTTGTACAGATACACAGATGGCTACTAATAAATTTTATGAGAAGGTACAAAACGCGATTAAAATTTCTACAACAAAAATTAATCTTAAAAATATTAAGCACAAAATAAAACCTTGGATGACAAAGGCTATACTTACTTCTATAAGAAATAGAGATAAATTGAAGAAAAGATTTCTTAGAGATGGAAATGATCAAAAAAGCCCTAAAGCATCAATATACTTATTATAGAAACCATTTAAATTATCTAATTAAGACTACAAAAGCTAATTACTATAAAAACAAACTGAAAAAATGGGAAATAATCAACGGGGTATCCAACATATCCAACAAAGCCAAAACAAACATTGAATTTTTGCAATACGTTTAATAATTATTTTGTGGAAATCGGGAGCAAGATTGCCGATAATATAAGTCACTCTGAAATAATTGATAAATTCACTCAATATATTAATTCATATACAATGTTTCTTAAACCGACAGACCATTTGGAAATTGAAGAAATAATTGGCTCTCTTAGAAATGATTCATCACCTGGTAAAGATAAAATAGCAATTAAAACTCTTAAATCCATCAAAAATGTAATTTCAAAACCTCTAGCATATATCATAAATTTAATATTTGAAACATCACTAGTACCAACGCAATTTAAAGAAAGTATTGTTATTCCTATATTCAAAGATGGAAATAAAATGGAAATGACTAATTATCGCCCTATCTCATTACTAAATGGTCTGTCTAAAATTTTTGAAAAAAGCATTAACAAGAGACTGACATCTTTTTTAAACGAACATAAAATTATATCAAATTGTCAGTTTGGTTTTCAGAAGGGAATTAGCACTGAACAACCACTTCAGATTCTAATAGAAAACATACCGAGTAATTTTAATAGTAACAAAAAGACCATTGGTATTTTTCTTGATTTACAAAAAGCATTTGATACTGTGAATCACAGCAGATTACTGGAAAAACTTAACAATACAGGTATTAGAGGTAAAATTTGTTCACTATTTAAAAGTTATTTGACAGAAAGATATCAACAGGTACACATAAACGGGATACTCAGCAACACCAAAATTATAAAAACTGGGATTCCACAGGGAACTATACTGGGACCTACCCTATTTCTTTTATTTATCAATGATTTATTAAACTATAATGAATGTAAAATTATTTCTTATGCGGGTGATACGATTTTGCTTTGTGCGATTTTTCATGGGAAAGGACGTGAAACAAAGCTCAAGCCTCACTGCAAGACGTGAAAGAATGGCTGGATGCTAACAGACTGAGTTTAAATGTCTCAAAAACTAAATATATGGCTTTCTCACCGACTGTTGCAGGGCAAAGTAGACAATTGGGTCCCATGTATATTAAAGGTTTTAATGACGGAGTAATCCAAACTAATGCTGTGAAATACCTGGGTGTATTCATCGATCACTACTTAAAATGGACTTTCCATATAGATTATCTGGTTAAAAGAATCAGAAAGCTTATATACAGATTTTATCAACTGCGCAATGTACTAGCTCAAAAACTACTTCTTATCGTTTATAGCAGCTTAGCCAAATCAATTCTTAGTTACGGCATATCTGTTTGGGGTTCGGCGTATGAAACCACACTAAAAAAGTTACAAATTTGTCAGAATTTTATCATACGCGTCATATTCCAGATTAAAAGTAGTACACAACAAATTGTATCCTGAATGTAAGAGGTCTATAGGTATATTAAATCTATATTAATATTAATACATTCGAAGAACAATCTGTATCATGCGCACCACTCACACAATACCAGAAGTCAAGCTGTACAGATGACTTCTATAGATCGTGTTAGTAAATCAGTCTGCCAAAAAAGTATATCTTATAATGGATAAAATTATATAACAGTTTACCTTCTTTATACAGGAGATATTCTAGCCGTATTTTCAAAAAGAACATTAAATCTTATATAGTTGTCAATTATGTGATTATGCACTCCATGTTGGTCTAGGACAAACCATTATTATAAACCTTTAGAATTATAGCTTGTATACTTTTATTACATATTTATAATGTTTTTTTTCTCTTTCTTTCTGCGTGTAGTTAACTTTTAATAAGAAAGTAACTCTCAAAACAAGGCACAACACAAGACATTGTCTTAGGTGCCTTTATTAAAGAAACGGCTGTTATTTTATGTACTAATCTAAAAGTTAATAAAGTTTATTTATTTATTTATTTATTACTTTACCAGTAAAGACGTTAAATTATTTCTGTGCTAAAAAAAGAGAACTAAGTAAAAAGGAAGTTTCCAGAAATATATAAATATGTAATATCCTTGAATAACTTTTTACGATTTTTTACAATAATTTTCTTCGTGTAATCGTCAGTATTCGTTAAAACAAAAGCGTTTTTCTTAACTACTTACGGTATTATAGTTGTTTGTCTTCGTCTTGTCTCTGTAAGATCTTAAGGCCGCCACACACTGGCGTGGATGTGTGTCATACACGAATGCCATACGTGTATGAACTACATGTGTGCGAATATGCTCTTTGCCACAGAACAGCATGATTGAGTGTCAAACATACAGTTTGATTATGAACGATGTCTGATAAAGACGATTTTCAATTTCAATTCAAATTTCAAAGTTTCAAGAGAAACAAATTTAAAAAACATCGTCAAACACGTACCCAATGGGTAAAGGAATGGTTTTTAAAGCTCAGTTTCTTGATCGTCAGTGTTGCTGACTAATATTCGAGGAACTGCTTGATCTTTGCAAAATAAGAGTAAATCGTAATACCATAGGTGCGTAACGTATATTTCATCTGTTCCTGCTCCTGAACGTTTTGATTCTTCGATTTTTTTAATTTCTCTTCCACGAATACTATTTATTTTAGCTTTAACGTTGAGGTTGGTTCAACCTCTTGTAGTTTTTTCAGTAATGTTCCATACGCTGCATTTTTTTTGTTCTATTCAGATATATTCTTTACATTTAGTTTTCCACAAACATGGGAAACTTTTATAAAGTTCAATAAACTCCCTAATAAAATCTTTTAAATAGCTTCTTAAATCAGACATTTGGAAGGAAATAGCACGATTGATACAAATCTTAAAAATTTGGGCGAGACACTGGATCTAAAAATATACTAAGAATGATAAGAGTTTCGTCCACACACCGACGTACATGTATGTATGTTGATGTTTGCGCGTTGATGAATTCAATTCCGAACAGAAAACTTGTGCGACGCACATGTGTGACAAATTTTAACCACACACTAGCGAATATCAACGCACAAACATGAATGAAGTTCTTGAATGACACACATCCACGCCAGTCTGTGGCCGCCTTTAAAAATGTGAATGAGCAGTGTGTGGTCAATAGATTTTACACTCTTGAGATGCCTGTGGTCAATAGATTTTGCACTCTTGAGATGCCAGGAACCAGCGGCGGATACAGAGGGGGGAGGGGGCATGGGGCCCGGGCCCCCCCTAAAATCTGTAAATTGGGTTAAATATTAAGCTTTTGGGTTAAAAATGGCGCCCTAAATAGCATATTCTACATTACTTTTTATTTGGCCCCCCCAAAGATAAATTCCTGTATCCGCCCCTGCCAGGAACAACAGCACAGCAAAGTTTCCAGAAAGTACCTGTCCATCTACTCGCACCGTCTCATGCCGCTTAACTTCGGGGATCAATCGGAAACACCAGTTGATGTTTCGACGTAGCTGGGTATGTATGTAGCTATATCATAGTTCAAGGACTTATACTTCCTTAATATAAATAGATAGTTTGAGGAATTATACATACTTCCTTAAACTGTGGCTGTACCAGGTGCGTCTCAAAAGTCTAAAGAGATTTATGTTATTAAGTCACAAGAGGTATGTTATTAAATGACATAAATTAGAATTGATTGACGTATTCACTTGTTTTTGGTCACTTCCTATTTCACCGGAAATGACTACAAATTTTGATGTTTAAATGGCACCCTCGGTATTTTTTTACTTTATTCGGTAAAAAATGGCATTCTGAATAGAATTTGAATATCAATGATTCTTCGAATATGAATGATTCTGAATAGAAAAACAACAATAATTTGATTCGAAATACCAAGTGGTACCAAATTATTCGTAAAAAATGCTTTTTCCAAATATGCTAATGAGCCATCATTGTTCTATTTGAAAAAATCGAGTTATGATTAGGCATCTTTTAACCAGCCAGGACAAGACACAAAAAACATTAGACAATTTTTTTTCCTTGATTAAAAATTAGTGTTTTTCCACCAATGGCACTCTAGATTGAAATTTAAAATACGATTTTCTTTTAAATAGAAACGTCAAAAGTCATTCTATTCAGAGTGTCATTTTAAAGTCAAGTATAAATATACCGAGGATGCCATTTAAAAATCAACAGTTGTAATCATTGCCGGCGAAACAGGAAGTGACCAAAAACAATTCCTAATTTATGTCATATAGTCAAAAAATAAAAAAGTTATAGGGGTGAGCCACTTTTGAGACGCACCCGGTATGTAGAAAATTTGGCTTCTATTAAGAGATTTGTTGATTGCTATGCCTTTACTTAATATTATTAATCACTCTGGCAGTCCAAAGGTAAATATTACTTAAGATCTAGTCATTTTGTATATCTGCTACATCTGTGAAGATGTAACCATTTTATTTTTATACAGGGTGGTCCGAACTGTATTCCGGAAACTTTGGCAGTATATTCTGCAGAAAAAAAAATAAGTACAAAAGTTCGTATAAATGTATGTTCTAAAATGCTTATATAGTTTTGGAGATACAGGGTGTAGAAATTTCATTTTTATTTCGATTGTTTCCAAATAATTTCTGATAAAACGTCAATTTTGGATGAAAATTGGTATCTAAAAGTTTTTTGGCATGAAAAATTTGATTTTGATATCAATAGGAGTTCTACTTGTAGAGGGCGTCACCTACAAAATTTTTAACAGGTGTAATAACTTTTCGTGCGTACCTGTACAAAACTACCGGGTAAAAAATGTACATTTACGACGTTTTTTACGCAAAAAATATCTCTTGGCAAAACATGCTAGGAGTAATGGTTCTCGAAATATTTGTAATCTAAATTATCAATACCTGTCATCATTGACATAAATTAAACATGTTGACTAAATAGTTATTAGACTGAAATCATAAATTTGAAATGTTTTTATGCCAAAAGTTCAACAGAAACTGTTTATCATCATTTTTTCAAAGAAAAATTTATATGATTAATTTAAAAAATAAAAAGTTCCCAAATTTATTATTTCGGACATTTTTCACGTAAAAAATGACGGAAATGTATATTTTTACAAAAGTACTTTTATACAGGTACGGACGAAAAATTATTATTCTTCAAATCAGTTAAAACTAGTAGTGGGAACTATCGAATGAATACTACCGAAACATTCGATAGTTGCAATTCATTCGAATAATTCGATAGCTAGTAAGAAAACATTCGTTGAAAACTATTCGAATAAAAATTATCGAATAGATGCGTCATCTGCCTTGAAATATTGTATTAAAGTAATTCGGCAGCAAAAACCATTCATTTATAAAATTCATTTATTCGCCAGGATCGATTATAATAAAATATTAATTGGATTTTAGTTGTCGCCCGGCGACGTAGGTTTCTTTCCGAGAAACCCGACAGCGGTCGGTAGCAATGCTATGAAAGAAGCCGGCATCTTTGATTTTTTGCTTAGTCAGATAAAGATAAGGACACATTATTTTTTTTATTGAGGTGCTAGTATTTACACAGAAAATACATTATGAAGGGCGCTGTTGCCATATATTGGTATAAATTGATATCAGCAAAGAATATTATTGTTTGGCTTTAGTTAGTTAGGGATAGTATATGTCTATATATTTTGCATTTTTTTATTAATATTCTGTTCTTACACTGCAATAATACTTGTTATTTTGGATGTAGGTTAGGAAAATGATTTTTAATGTTTTTAAGCAAAGGCTGGTTTAATAAATAATAATAGCAGTAATAATTTGTTATACCTATTAACAACAAAATTTAAAATCATTTAATATAAACATTTTTTTTAAGTAGTAGCAAAATATAAACAACAAATTAGATATCAAAATTATTTATATTAGATCCTATTTAAAAATAATATAGTCTCTAAATTTTTTGGCAATGTTGGTTTATTAAATAATAATAATTACAGAACTAATTTGTTATACTAACAACAAATTTTAAAATCATGAAATATAAACATTTATTAATTTTCTAAGCATGCAGTGTAATGGAAGGAAAATATAAATAAACAATTAGAAATCAAAATTATTTATATTAGTTTAGTGTTACTATTTAAAAATAATATTTACTTTTACTGGCATTTGCTTTAAAAAATAAATGAAATATTTCTTCGCAAAAAACTACATGTAAGAGAATTAGCATAAAAAAACTACATGTAAGAGAATTAGCATAAACAAAATACAAACATCGTTAACTTTTTTTTTAAATTGGCACGTGTAAAACTTTCAATTTAATTTTCTCACCCCATAGTTTGAGTTCGATAACCATATACTTAACCACATTACTTAAATATGATTATTAAATTCAACTAATCATCTCATTTCTCTTAAAAATTGCTACTTCTCAAAATTTCCCATTAAAAAATAGACCATATACCATATAAAATTAAATAATTGAAAGATCGGGCTACGGAAAATCGCACAAATTAACGCACACAATCGTCAATTAAAAAAAACTACTATTTTAGTATTTTAAATATTTTAATAAACGCAAAAATAGCACAGTATTTGTAAGGCGAAGTTATAAAAATTTGGAAGAACTAATAATGAATGCACTGACGCACACAAAAATCTAATGAATACTAAATTTCATTTATCAAAAGCATTCGATAGTCGTGGCTCAAAGATTAACCATTTAGTCGCACGGCGAGGTTGTCACATATACTTTAGTATACAAATGAATGAATGATTTTATTCGAATAAAACCATTCGATAGTTGAAATCATTTATTCAGTAACCGCTCGATAGTCTAATTCATTCGATAGTTCCCATCGCTAGTTAAAACACATGTAGGTGACGCCTCCTACAAATAGGAATCATATTGACATCAAAATCAAATTTATCCTGTCAAAAAACTCCCATCAGACACCAATTTTCATCCAAATATTGACGTTACTTCAAAATGTATTGGGAAAATATCGAAATAAAAATAAAACTTCTACATCCTGTATCTCCGAACTTGCCGAAGTTTCCGGAGAACAGTTCGGACCACCCTGTATAATATGCTGTTAAAAGAAAGAAACAGTTTGTTCTACTAATTTGCTTTGCCTGTTTTCAAAATAGAAAATATTTTTATTAAAAATAGATACCTACATGTTTCAGTTTTTTAATTAGAGTAAACTTTTTGAGTTAACTGAAAAAATGAAAACATAAACGTCAGAAATTCAGTGCGAATTTAATTTTTGCGAATTGCGATGAACGCCGCGGACTGCCTTGAAAAAAGAAAACAATAACGGCATTTCGCGATATTTGCCTGAACCGAAACCAGTTACGGGTCCCATAATCGAAGCGAGCTCAATTATTTTTTCAGACGTTTCCCGCGGAAACAAAAGAATAACTCCGATCACCCCGCCCACTTTGTGTATTATATATCGAATTGTGAAGTCGATTTTTATATAGGGTGGCACAAAAAAAATTATTCACCAATAGAACCACGAAACTAGATTATATTTTTTATTTGCTGACGACAATTCTGTCCTAAATCTACTTAATAAAGAATTGCAATTAATTCATATTAAATATTCAATGGATTTAAAATTAACTTATCTACCGTAGATGACTGTATACTCCATAAAAATTAAGTAAGTGTCTTCTTCTTCAAGTACCGTCTCCTAACGGAGGTTGGCAATCATCATGGCTATTTTGATTTTATTTGCTGCTGCTCTAAATAATCCATTCGACGTCATTCCATACCATTCTGAGACTCTTGAGCCAGGATGTTCGTCTTCTCCCCCGACTACGTCCTCCTTTGATTTTTCCTACCATAATATTCTGGAACAATTGGTAATATTCTTGGTCAATATTGGTCAATATTCCATGGGTATATTGATAAATGAGGTCTAAATTATAAGAAAATGCATTTTCTACGAAAACTTGAAGGGATAGGTAAAAAGTGGTATAACACAGTTTGATAGACAATTAAATTGTGCATCTAATTCTCATAAAATATACGGGGTATTCTATTTAAATTAAACAAGTTATTGCCGTTTAAAGATAGTAATTATTTAAAATAAATTTTTAGACGCTCTGTATAAGGTAGTATAATTTTTATTATTGCAACACAATAACTGATCAATAAATAAACTTCAGTAAATATATAGTATTAAAAACTTTGATACCCTCGGAGAAATAAAGCGTTAAAATTTATACGGCAATTTTACAAAATTGAAAATATTTCAAAAACGGCAAGGTTTAAGTGTAATAGACCTTAATCAAATCCACATTTATTTTAATCGTAGAAACTAAAAATCCAATAATATACAGGGTGTGCCGTTTAAAAAAATACAACTTTGATATTTTTTATTTATTTGGAACACTCTGTATCTTGTAAAAATATTTTTAAATTGTAGCTCTAATAGTCCTTCAACGAACCCAAAACTTACAATTTGTAAAAATCTAATCGTTTAGCTACTATACTCCGTGTCGTATGTGGTGAACAACCCTGTATATTGAAATGGAGGGGAGACAAGATGCATCCCTGACTTTATAAGTGCCTTTATCAAAGCTAATTTCCACGCGATAAGCAAATGCTAGACCAAGACTCCCTTAGTCTGGTATGATGCCAGACTTTACGGAAGAAGATACGGAAATAAACAAACCAGACCAATACTAATTTGGGTTGCATTTATACATTCCGTACATGTATACGGCACCTAGCACAATCCCATTGGTCAGATTTGAATTTTAAACCAATTAAACTCCGAGTGCCATACGCGAGTATGGAATCTGAGACAGTGACAGTGCCATGCGCACTTACGGAATGTACCTGGTTATATGCTTGCAGCAGAAAGTAACGCCTGGCTGTAGCTAATTTTCCAGGAGTAGCTGCGGCTCAGTGACTGAGGCCATCGCTTCGTGAACGAGAGGTCCGTGGTTCAAATCTCACGCCGGACCATAACTTTTTTATTTTTTTTACAACTGTTTCTATTTTTTAATAAAAGGCTGTAAATATTTAATAGCAATCAAAATACGGATTGCGTTGGTTTCACTTTTTTTGGTGAGGTTAGATTGATTATTTGGAGGAGTTAGTTGCGTTGGTTAAGTTTAATAAAAAAAGTTAAGTTTAATTGGTTTAAAATTAAAATCTGACCAATGGGATTGTGCTGGGGCCGTATACATGTACGGAATGTATAAATGCATACCGGGTTATAGCAAAAAATTTGCATAAATCCTACAACCCAGAAACTATTAAATAATTTCTGACAGTGAGGGACTTAATTATAGCACTTAATATAAAACTGAAATGGAAAGATAAGAGATACCTCTTAATATATTATATTAAGACACCTCTTAATATATTTATACTAACATTTACTAATGATGAAGGCATTGAAAACATAGTATAGGTATAAGATAACTAGAATGCTGGGCAGTACAGTAAAAATAATTCCGATAAAAGGACTTGTACCTCAGGGCAAGAAATGCCAGGTGTTAGGACAGACACAGAATTTTCGTGCAAAAGAACCGCGATGTGTACAGTATGCAGGCAAACACATAACATCTAACTGTCGAAAACCTGAAAACCAAAACCAAAATGTGTGAACTGTGGGGAAGAACACCTTACCAATTATCGAGGATGTCTAGTTGCGAAAGAACTACTAAAACTCAAAAACAAAAATAGCGCGAAAGTGAAACCGAAAAATGATGACCAGAAAGATGCTGTACAAAATGTACAAAAGAAAAATACAACAATATATATATTTTCAGAAATCAACACAAGAATTAAGTTAGCATGGAGTACTTATGGAAGAAACTCAATCATATTCAAAAATCTAGAATGCTTATCTAAAGAAGAAAACATTCGACCAATGTGCACTACCAGTCATGACTAATGCATGCGAAACCTGAATACTTAAAATGGATATTACAAAGAAACTGCAGGTCGCTCAATGGACCGAATATGCTGGAAATAACCAAGAGAGACCGTAAAAGAATAGAGTGGATATGACAAAAGACCCAGGTAATAGATATCATCCACAGAGTCAAAGCCCTCAAGTGGCAATGGTCAGGACACCTCTGGCAAGAAAGACGAACAACAGATGGTCCAGAAAAATTACAGTATGGTATCCACGAGGGATTAAGGAACCTAAAAGAAGACCGAACCTGCGAGATAGGACCATGATATTAGGAAATTAGCAGGGATAACTAGGCCCGCATACGCCAACAATATACAACAATGGGCTCAACTACAAGAGAGTATCTAAACATGCGAGGGAGGCTACACCATAATTAGAACGTTGAATAAGCTAAAAATGATGATGATGATGATGATGAAGACCACTTGGTGAAGTATGAACGCCATTTGCTTAAGTTCTTAGCGGTTCTTAAGGTCAATTTCTTAGGCTTGATATTAAGCGTATAGGACTAATACTCGTATAAACCAACCATAAGTTTAAGCAACCCTGTAGGAAATATCCAAGGATGTCACTATTAAGCAGTAAGCCGCCTTGTTTCTTATTTTGTGGCAATTTCGCAGCGGAGACTGTAATTTCAAAATTCGATTTTCTATAATTCCAGCCTCGCTCATATCGCCTACCCTATACTTACAATTAGATACCGAGCAATATAAAAGACGTGACCAACCGAATACCCTTTCGATAACCATAGTTGATTTTGTCAAATTAGTATTGATTTTCAGAATTCAAAGAGCTTTTTTTAAAAATGAATGCTTTTCTATAAATTATTGATTTTTTCTGGCCTTCAAATGCCTTCAGCCATTTCTCTTTTTAATTTTGACAGTTCATTTATCTGTTGTTTTGACGACGTTTTGAAGCTCAAAGTTTTTTTGTGGTTTATAGATGGTGTAAGATTTCTCGATTTTTGAACTATGGTGAGTGAGAGATGAAGGGGACAGTGATATCGAGTCTTTGTTAGATAACAGTGAAAATGGTTTGAACGAATGATTAAAACGTACAGATATAAATAAATCTCCCTCCCAATTTATTAATTGTCTTGTAGTGTATAGTTCAAGCACATAAATACCGTATGATCGAGAAGAAACGGAGTCCAGTTGACTTGGAAATAACGATCAATGACATTCTCCATATAACTTCTATACTACTATATAAAATCCTTAAGTGACTGACATACTGATTAATCACGCGATCCTGTTCAAACCACTCAACGTAAGAGGCTCAATTTTGGCAAACAGGTTGATTCTAGGATGTAGAGGGTCGATAAGAAGGGATTTTTCGAAATTCCAGTTCCAAGAAGGTGAAACCACCCCTCAAATATTACAATATTTTTTATTTAAAAGACGGTCAAGTTTCCGAAAAAACGCTTAAACACATATTTTTTATTTGGTTTTTTTCTTTTTTTTTTAATTTTTTAAAATGTATACAGGGTGTTTCAAAAAATCTGGTCATTGATTAATCACGATCCTGCTTAAAGCGCTTGACGTAAAAAGCTGATTTTTGGAAAACAGATTGACTTTAGGGTGTAGAGGTTCGATTAGAAGGGATTTTTCGAAACTCGAATTCTAAGGGGATGAAACTATCCCTCAAATATTAAAATATTTTTTATTTAAAAACCGGTGAGTTTTTCGGAAAAAGTCTTAAACACGTATATTTTATTTTGTTGTTTTACATATTTTAAGATTTTTTATAAATTTATACAGGGTGTTTCATAAAATATGACCATTGAGTAATCACGATTCTGCTTAAACTGCTTTGACGTTTAAAGCTGATTTTTGGCAAACGGATTGACTGTGGGGTCAGGGGCGCAACCAGACATATACTTTTAGGGGGGCTCAAGTCTTTTGGGGGGGCTTAGGTCACTGTAAGACACTATTGATGTGAGGTTGAAACCAATTTTATACGAGACCCACTGGTCATCTGGGGGGGCTAAGCCTCCCCTGGCCCCCCCCCACCCCTTGTTGCGCCTCTGTGTGGGGTGTAAAGGTTCGATAAGGAGGGGTTTCTCGAATCTCAAATTCCAAGAGGGTGAAAACGCCCCTCAAATATTACAATATTTGCTATTTAAAAAACGGTTAGTCTTTCGGGAAAAGGCTTGGACAAGCATAATTTATTTGGTTTTTTACATATTTTGAAATTTTTTAAAAAATCATACAGGGTGTTCCAAAAAGTTGGGTAATTTCTTAACCACGATTCTGCATAAACTGCTTGACGTAAAAAGCTTATTTTTGGCAAACGGATTTTTCGAAAGTCAAATTCCAACGATATGAAACTACCCCTCAAATATTACCAAGTTATATAATAATATCGCCATATTGTTTTTTCTCATGCTGACATAAATGTGAGAAAATTTTATCCAGTTTGTTATGTTAATGTATGCGAACGAAGTCGCTGGTACACGCTAGTTACATATAAAATGACAGCAGTACATACAGTATGAAGTTTTTTTCCTTTTGAGCTACGGACCTCTAAAAATACAAATTTTTTAAATCTCGGTTAAGAGAATAGTGACAAATTGTAAAAGAGCTTAAAGCTTTTTTTCTCTCAGACTCCATGAAAAAAAAATATATAAATTAGCAAGCAAATGGTGAGAAAGCCCAAATTAAGCGCGTTGAAAAATTATTCTCCCTATTAGTGTAAATGATTTTAGGAAAACGGAATCTAAATCTCATTTATTAAGCGCCTCTGCTTGCCGGAAGCACCGCTTAACGTTTAGTAGGCTTTCCGCACACTGAGGTTTATTTGGTGCTGGGAAAAATCCGAATAGAGTTTTTGTATTTACAGGGTGTCAGTTTAAAAATGACTAGGACAAATTTAGAGAAACACGTCGATTTACAACTGTTGATGCTTCATTATCGTATTACTTTCAACCACGTGATTACCTACCCCTAAAAATTTCAATTAGGTAACCTTTTTTTAAATTTAATATTAGATAAAATTCTCACAAATATGTAGAAGATTATAAGTAAGATGAAAATGTAAATCATTTAAAATTAAAAAAAAATTCTTAGCTTATTTAAAAAAATATGAACTAAACTTAATAGAGTAATTATAGAAAAATTGTTTATTAAAGTCTTACTTGTCTTAAAAGTGGCTCACCCTTTAATTTTTTTTTTTATTTTTTCATTTTATGATATATATATATATTTGTATTATTGACATTTGGTATTTGGTATTTTATTTGACACTAAATCATGAACCAAACTAGTAATCATCAATGTCAAAGAAGGCTAGATAAAATCAAGAAAAATATACGTTTTCAAACTAAATCTTAAATTCTTAAATAACTTAAAAACGATTTATTTTGAGTATAGGAACATAATCAAAAAGTAACGAATTAGAAAACCTTTTCATTAGTGAAATAAAAAAAGTGGGGTTCCATTTGAAAAAAATTATATTTTTAATCGCTCAATTCCATGACAGCTACCACCATTATTATATGACATTTGAACAATTTCATTTTTGACATAGATAGCCACATCTTCTCTTTATGTCATAGTGGCTGTGGTGCTCACTAAATTTGACTTTTAGGCTATACAATTTTTTTTGACAGGTACCTAGTTTTTTTCGTCCAAAAATTTTAAATATTTATTTTTTCTCAAAAACGGTTAATATTAGGTATAGAGTGTTTAACATCAATATTCATAGAATTTTACAGAGAATCTAAGTATGTAATAAAAAAATGAGGCACTCATTTAAAATAAGAAAGTTGCTCTCAACTTCCGGTATTTCCGGAAGGGCCGCCATATTGAAAATATTTTTAAACGATAGATTTCGTTGAAAAACAATATCCGATCAAGATATTGTGGTTTTCTACAAACTTCTAATACACCCTGTATTCCGGGTACATTCCAATTTAGGTAGCTTTTGTTCACTGAAAAAAATATTGTTCATAATATTAATGAACATTGATTACTAATTGTTGTTTCATTGGGACAAAATTATTTTTTTCATTAATATAATGATTTGTTAATCATAGATCGATGTCCGATTTATTAATGCTATGAATCTAATTTAATTAATATAATGAAAATCTGGTTTGGTTAGGTTAGCGTTCTTTATTTTAGTGCTGAAACTTTAATAAACACATATTCGTTATATTAATGTACTAAATCATTGATTAATGAGTTGTACATTGTGACAATGAACAATGTTATTAATACAACAAACACACTACATTATATTAATGTACGCGGTTATTAATATCATGAATAAAATATTAGGGCTTAAATGTCCGCCATGTTGATCGGTTACTTTGGCACTTTAATAACGTCTGTGTGGTTGAGTTATTCAGTGAGGCTTTAGTTTCATTAGAGCGGTAAGTGTTCTCTTCAATATTTTAAATATTTTCAATAAAAGTCCTATCGTATTGTAGTTAATTTGTTGTGTTGTCAAATCAAATTCCGCTGTGTGAGATCTCTAGTGTGGGTATTCATTAAAACAGCTGTTTCCAAATATGTTTCAGAAGATAAAAAACAAAAAGAAGAAAAACATAGTAACAAGTCGAGGCATGGAACTGATTATGGTAAATTCGAATGTTCATTTAATATTTGGCATTTTAATTATTTTGATATACGTCTTTTAGAACCGGAAGAAGATGTTGAGACCTGCCTTCAAGCCCTCAAATTCGACAATTTAACATCGGACCCACTTGATGCGACTTGGAAAGCCTGTTGCAAATTCGTCTAGACGTTATCAAGTCTAAGGATACAGCTAATATAATGAAGAAATGGTCTTTTTATAGAAATCCCTCAGGATATCGACTGATAAATTAATTTTCTTATAATAATTTACCCAAAAATTAATAATAACATTACTAGTCTCTTCGTCGATTCGATTTTTTTAATTTTTAATTTGTATATGCTATATCGAGTTCAATAAATTATTATTAGTTTATTGCAATTGTTTTTTATTAATAGTCCCTAATGGAAAAATTTACTGTGCTCGTAAGTAAGTCGGCACTATTAGTAATTTTGTTACCTTTGTAGCTAAGGGCTTGTTCAAATGGAAATCTATTTATATTAGAATTATTTCAGATAGTTGGCTGGGAAATGACTATCAATGACATTTCTATCAATGACAGCGATCTTCATCATCGATTATACGGTGTAACAAGAGTTACTAATAGTGTCGACTTTTAAATGTATAACTAAATAGGTTATGAAATTATTTCATTGTATTAATGATAACGGTTCATTAATATAAGGATTTAGGTACATTATATTAATGAAATCTGTTCATTGTACCAATGAATGTGTTCTTCAAATTAATGAACACTGTTCATTGATGTAATGAACTTAAAGTTCATAGAGTTAATGAATTACTTTTCATTGTGCCAATGAAATCGTTCACCGGCTCAAAATTAATGATTTAATTCATTATATTAATGAACTTTTTCATTATATTTATTTATGTCGACTTTTGGTTCAGTGTAGTTCTTTATGTCCGAGTCGTACCGAGGTTTATGGCACGAATGCTTGTCGCACTCGGTGATGAGGTGTTTTGGTTTCCCATTTTCCCTAAAGAATCCGAACTCGCCGTTGTACCTTAGCTTCCTGTTAAAAACCTCGTGACAATACGATTATTTTTGCCTCTCTACGATACGAGAATCTGCTGCTAATACTGGTCAAAAATGATAAACATTTTTTTCATCGAAATTAAAAGAGGACGCCTTTTTCAAATAAAGTACAATTAGTAAATTTGAGACAGCCTAACCTGTTAAAAATTATGATTTGAATAAAATTAACTGAAAACGAAAAAAAAACCGAAACCATAAAAAAAGGCAGCGATTCCAGCGGGCGGCTTTTTTACTGGTTTCGTATAAGTCAGTGACCGTCTTCGACCAATTTATCATCGGCGTGGAAAAAAGTTCCACCGAAATATGTAAAAAAATCCCCCGGCTTAAAATTTCTTCTAAATAAGATTAATCGACTTGATTTTTGACAGCTCGAGATGCATTTTAAACGTCGCCGTCTCGAACCGGCGCAGAGTCTGGTGGCCGATCATCGAGATCGAAATTATGGAGAATACTCAAATTAATTGTTGGGTACACTAGGAACATATCTAGCCTATTGTTATATTTTATTTTCATTTTTGAAATATTGGGACAAATATGATCCTGCAGTATACTAATGTCGGACATGTTTGTTAAAGCCACATTTTGTACATACTGCAGGGATAATTATCTCCCGCATTATAAACACAGTGGGACAAATACATCCCAGCAACATGTTTTTAGGGTTCCGTACCCAAAGGGTAAAAACGGGAACCCTATTACTAAGACTTCGCTGATGTCCGTCGGTGTGTCACAAAGATCTATCTTATGAACCGTTATAAGGATATTTCGAGATTTTTTGTTTTTTCCTTCCATTATAAGCTTAAAGCTACCTAAAATTCGAAATTTGAAGTTTGATGACGGCGACTGAGTCACTGGCAAAGTTAGAGAAGTTTGACTGGACAAAATCATAATCCTTGAAATATTGTTGTTAATGATTATTCGATTAATTCTAGTTTTCTTTTTGTCGACTGGAAATTCAGTTACAGGTAGCAGCTAGACAGCTAACATCCATAAGGATATTTCGAGATTTTTCATTTTTTCCTTCCATTATAAGCTTAAAGCTACATATAATTCGAAATTTTAAGTTCGTGACACATCTAGAAGTATCTTAGAATTTTGATGATCTGTCAGTGAGTCAATGTCGAAATTAAAAAAAAAATTGACAAGCGATAATTCATAAACTATGAGGTATAATTACTAGATATTTTGGTAACCTAGCCAGCTATAATATACCGGGTGTTGCATCGTCGGACGGGACATAGAAAATCCCGTGTAAATTTTAATGGGGTCAATTATTGGCTTCCCTAATAATTTTAGAGAATAATTCTATTTAAGTTTATTGAAAAGCATTTAGTACAAGAGCATTCAAAAGAATAACTTTAGATATTTTGGATTAGCTCGTTTACGAATTATCGCCGATTTCTTTTTAAATATTTCTTCTTTCTGATGGCCCTGTATTTACCTACTTATGAGCACCAGTCAAGGTAAAAGATAACTGTCAAATGAAGTTGTCATTTCAGAAATTTACCGATTTAGTGCTTTATTATTATTGAAAACTCATTACTACATCGGAAATCTTATAGATGTATTTATAAATACAAATTAATATGAATTAAAGTAAAATAAAGTAATCAATTACAAGGTTAATTATAGTATTATTACAATATTCAATAACTTATTAATTTAGGTACTATTAAATTGTTAGAAGTTTAGGATTTAAGAAGATGTCCAAATATTCTTCCATCGATTGCTAGACAATAACCCAGGCGATCATAAAATTCTCTTCTTACATTCGCTAGTTGGTAAACTGAAATTCTATTGCATTCGGCAGAAATAGCATTTTTTAACTCGTCTAGATTTGGGTATTTTTTATCCTTGTATATCCTGTTTCTTAAATGGCCCCAGAGAAAGAAATCATTTGGCGAAATATCAGGAGACCTTGCTGGCCAATTTACTGTATGATTTAGGCCAATAACGTTTCCGTTAAAACTATTGTCTAAATATTCCCGAACAGCCAGTGTACTATGTGCCGGGCCGCCATCCATTTGATACAAAACTTCCTGATTTTCCCTAGCGGCATCATGTAAAGCAGGTAAAATATGATTTTCGAGTAGTTCCAAATAATATTCTGCATTTAAATTTCGCGTAAGAAATAATGGCCCGATAATATTGTGTCCGAATATCCCTGCCCAAACATTTACTTTCTGTGGATATTGCGTCCTTGTTTCGACAAACCTGTGTTGGTTTTCTTTGTGCCAATATCGACAATTTTGAACATTGGGTTTATTATTTAAGGTAAACGTGCATTCGCCAGTGAAACATATGCTTTTTAAAAATTCCCTCTCCGTGTTTGCTCTTTCCATCATATCAAAACTAAACGCCTGCCGCCGTATTTCGTCCCCATCTCGTAGCTCTTGGTGCTTTTCATATTTGAAGGAATAGTATTTATGTCGTTTCAAAATTCGAAACGCTGTAGTGTGATCTATTCCTATTTCATCCTCAAGTTTCCTTGTGCTGATCTTTCTATCGTTCTCTTCCACGCACAATAAATCTTCCAAGTCGGTATCATTTCTTGCATCTTCTCTTTATTCCTGCCTTGCTTCACATCTGCATTTATTTATTAGAGTACCTTTGGTCTCTGGATATTTCTTGCGATTGTAGATTTTCCAGGTATCGGTCTATTCGGATACAGAGCAGCAAACATGTTCGACACCTTTTGATAACTATTTCCTTGATAATACCATTTAATCCTCAATACTTTTTCTTCGGTAGTATAATTCATGGCTAATATTTTCGATGTAGGTATGAGTTTTTAATAATAATAACTAAATAGATAAATTTTTAAAATGACAACTTCATTTGACAGTTATCTTTTACCTTGACTGGTGCTCATAAGTAAATACAGGGCCATAAGAAAGGAGAAATATTTAAAAAGAAATCGGCGATAACTCGTAAACGGGCTAATCAAAAATATCTAAAGTTATCCTTTTGAATGTGGGTTTTAGTGCTCTTCAATAAACCTAAATAGAATTATTCTCTAAAATAAATAGGGAAGCCCATAATTGACCCCATTAAAATTTACATGGGATTTCCTATGTCCCGCTCGACGATGCAACACCCGGTATGTCTTCATGTGTAGTGAAAATAATTAATATTCTTGTTTTATCCACAACGAAGTTACAGGGTGGTCAAAAATGCCGCTATTACCTTCGAGAAAAGGATGGTACGGCTGTGTTCGACTTGGCGGGGGCACAGCAGTATTTAGAAATAAATATGTGTTTTTAGAGATATGAGAACTCGTCACAGGATATGATTACAATATTTTATTTCATACTGCATAACAGCACTTAAGAGAAATAAAGGGCCATTACTACCGCTTTCCCCTTCAAAATATTCTAATAATAAGGTTGAAGCTTTTTTTCAACGGCTATTAAGCTATATTGTACACTTCACACTAAAAGGGGTTCTAAAAAGATAAACGTTCGACTGCAAGGTCTGCTAGTAAAAAATTTTAAGTTTAAAGTATAACAACAATTACAGTAATTACAATTCATTTAAACCAAAAACTCGTAATACAAAACTAAAGTGTCGAAACAAACGATGGCAACAATGAATTTAATTTTTTTATTTTGGCTGAAAGTCTTGTGGTGACTTTGCGTTGGTCCGATGTTCTGTAAATGAAATTCGCAGTAATCTTCTGTATAAACCCACATTTCGAAAGCATCCATTTTTCTTCTCTTTGTAGTTTTCAGGGTTTCCAGGGTTTTATTAGAATTGTATATTTTTATAACAATTTTAATAACTACCAACATTTATTGACAACGTAAAATAAAAGAACAAATTATTGAGTCCAGCCCATGTCTACCCTATATCATATTTTTACACGTTTTGAATAAAATTAGAACGGCACTGATAAACCGGAATTTAAGTCGACCATTCTAGAACCCCGTCGCGGTCGATCACTTTTTGATATGCTCCTTTCTTAATCTTTTTATTCAAAGGACCAGAAGTTAATTCTCCATATCCCAGACGTACTCTATTAGTACGAACTCGTTGGCATGAAATTTAGGCTTGACCATTTATTTCGAAATGTATTCATATTTTGATTTTTATTAGTGATAGGATGCTGATGAGACTGAACTAGTTTTAAAGTATTTAAGATAGGTGCACTCGAGTGCATAACGTTTCTATTTTGAAGACTTGTTTTAGGATAAAATGGAATAAGTTTATGCTTTCAATCGTGTTTTGGGATTATTCTCTTAGGAGAAATATCTAAAATATCTAATTACCGTTATAAAACTTTTGTTTTATAAAGTTGGTTAATAGTTATCGAAAAAAGATGAAATTTTGTTGTCATTATGTACAGGGTGGGTCAAATTCGACGGTTTTATATGGAAACACCCTTTTCTATAGGAGATAGACAAAAACTAATATCGGTGTCTGGAGCTCAATTTTCATCAAAAACATGATGGTGAAAACGGCATATCGATATCTGTTACCGTTTCGAAGTTACGGGGTCTTTTTCAAAAATATGCATTTTTAACAAATCGCTGTAACTTTTTTGCTATGAAAAATTTTGTATTTTTATGAAAACATTTTCAAAGCACCTTTTTACGTAGAATTTAATGGTTTAAATATAATTTTTTTAGAATTAATAATTTAAGAATTATCAACAGAAAATTCTATTTTTTATATGGGACACCCTGTATATTTTTGATTTATTGAAAATAATTTAAAATTACCAATTATTCCAAAAATATAATACACTTGATATTTTGCTCGATTCCTCTTCGAGATATAGAGTATATAAAAATTCGCCCGCTTTAAATAAGTAGGCTTTGAACGACACCGGCTGTAATGCAAAAAAATTCTAGCTGTGAGCATCAATTAAAACGAAAATAATATTTGCTATGAGAGATGCAGAATTTTATAACAATTTAAGGTATATTTAACCAACATTAACACATTTAAACTATATCTAATAACAATAAAAATAAACAGCAAACCAAGACATGAGATTTTGCTACAGGTGTTCGACATATCAACCGTCTTCTGTTATGGACAGACGGGGCAGTTTTTGAACATTTCTCGCGGAATTCATTAACTCAGTAGGCGTGAAAGATACCCTCTCATAACTGATAAGTATTTCTAATTCTTGTCTAGATTAGACGGAAGAATAAGGAACCTTTATTTTTCCGCAAATATATCGATAGGATTAGATCCATGGGCACTAAGTCAGGCGGCCTCGACGGCCAAGGGCTGGAATCTTGGTTGGCTATTCAATTATCTTGAAATTGGATGCAAAAATTTGCTGATAACTTCAGCGATCAGAGGCGGTGTGTCGTCTTGCTGGAAAAATATGTTTTCGAGTTCCATTAAGGGTATATCATCAATAAAGAATCCAAAGCCTACTAGTTAAAAGTGGCGAACTTTTAAAAATTCTGTATTTCGAAGGGGATTATAACAAAATATCAAGTGTGCTATATTTTTGGAAAGGTAAATTTAAATTCTTTTTAGTTAACTAAAAATATAGAGGGTGTCCCAAATAAAAAATCAATTTTTCTGTTGATAACTCTTAAATTATTAATTTTAAAAAAATTATGCATAAACCATTAAATTCTAGGTAAAAAGGTGCTTTGGAATTGTTTTTATAGAAATACAAAATTTTCGATAGCAAAAAAGTTACAGCGATTTGTTAAAAATGCACATTTTTGAAAAACACCCCTAACCCCGAAACGGTAACAGATATTGATGTGCGGTTTTCACCATCATGTTTTTGATGAAAATTGATTTTTTATAGGAGATAGTCGAAAACTAATATCGGTGTCTGGTGCTCAAATATTATCAAAAACATGATGGTGAAAACCGCACATCGATATCTGTTACCGTTTCGGAGTTACGGGGTGTTTTTCAAAAATGTGCATTTTTAACAAATCGCTGTAACTTTTTTGCTATAAAAAATTTTGTATTTCTATGAAAACATTTCCCAAACACTTTTTTACGTAGGATCTAATGGTTTAAGTATAATTTTTTTAAAATTAATAATTTACGATAATTTAAGAGTTATCAACCGAAAAATTGACTAAATTTGGGACACCCTGTATATTTTTAATTAAATGAAAAGAACATAAAATTACCTTTCCAAAAATATAGCACACTTGATATATTATTATAATCCCCTTCGAAATACAGAATTTTAAAAGTTGCTACTTTTAACTAGTAGGTAGGCTTTGGATCCCTTATTTATGATCTGCCCCTAATGGAACTCGAAAACATATTTTTCCAGCAAGACGACGCACCGCCTCAGATCGCTGAAGTTATCGGCAATTTTTTGCAGCCAATTTCGAGAATAATTAAATAGCTAAACAAGATCCCATCCGTTGGCCGTCGAGGCCGCCGGACTTAGTGCCTATGGATCTAATCCTATAGATATCTTTGCGGAAGAATAAAGATTCTTATTTTTAAATTGCCCGTATAATCTAGATAATAATTAGAAGTACTTAGCGGTTATGCGAGGGTATCTTTCACCCCCTACTGAGTTAATGAATTCCGCGAGAAATATTCAATAACGGCCCCGTCTGTCCATAACAGAAGATGGTCGATATGTCGAACACCTGTAGCAAAATGTCATGTCTCGGTTTGCTATTAATTTTTATTGTTATTAGATATAGTTTAAACGTATTGATGTTGGTAAAATATAGTTCAAATTGTTATAAAATTCTGAATCTCTCATTGCAAATATTATTTTCGTTCTAATTGCTGCTCACCGGCTAGGTTTTTTTTGCATTACAGCCGGCGCGGCGCCGTTCACAGCCTACTTATTCAAAGTGGGCGAATTTTAATAAACTCTATACCTCGATAAACTCTATACCTCGAGGAATCGAGCAAAATATCAAGTGTGCTATATTTTTGGAACGGTAATTTTAAATTATTTTCAATGAGTTAAAAATATACAGGATGTCCCATAAAAAATCAAATATTCTGTTGATAATTCTTAAAATATTAATTTTAAAAAAATATATACTTAAACCATTAAATTCTACGTAAAAAAATGCTTGGGAAATGTTTTCATAAAAATAATAAATTTTCCATAACAAAAAAGTTACAACCATTAAATTATACGTAAAAAGTTGCTTTAGAAACGTTTTCATAGAAATACAAAATTTTCCATAGGAAAAAAGTTACAGCGATTTGTTAAAAATGCATATTTTTGAAAAACACCCCGTAACTCCGAAACGGCAACAGATACCAATGTGCGGTTTTCACCATCATGTTTTTGATAAAAATTGAGCTCCAGACACTGATATTAGTTCTCCTATAGAAGAGGGTGTTTCTATTTAAAAGTGTCCAATTTAACCCACCCTGTACAGGATGTCGCAGATTCGAGCCTTGGAAGATACACAGTGCAATATATCTTGCAGTAGATACTTTCTTTAAAAATTATGATTTACCTTCGTTCTAAAGCAAAACAAATTTATAGAAGCCTAAAATATAAATGGAAAATAAAATTCGATAATTAATTCAGATTTTCCACTTACTTGCGTAAAAAAATCGATTTATATCTTTTGACATGTCGCTCTTTATTCGATTCGGATTTACTAAGGAATTACTGAGCGGTGCAAATTTTTGGCGGGGCCCTTTTTGCATCCCGCTGTTACTAGTTAACCCTTTTCCCGTGTTTTTTCCCATGGCCCTGTATATTTTAATGGTTTATTTCGACTGGGATTCAAATCATTAATATTGTGTTTAGAAAATCGCAGTCGGTTTGAAATTCACGTCATTTTTTTCAGGTCATTTTTTATTTGGATTGTAATGCGTAACGACGAATAGCTAATGGATTAAATGAAATAAGTAATATACAATATACCGCGGATTTTTTAAAAGTTGGTTTGGTGGCTATATATTTTTTATTATTTTTTTTTTTATTAAAAAAAGCGAGAGTTGGTATGTTAGTATATGATATAAATCAAGATAAAGTCAGTAATCAGAAAAAGACAAAAAAAAATCATTAAATAATCAAATCTATTTTCCCAAGGCTCGTTGATTAAAAAATTAATGGTTTTAATCAGGGTTGGCATGATTTAAATCATCATTTAAATCAAGTGATTTTTTTAATATTATGTCATGTGATTTAAATAAAAAAAAATTATTTTATTGAAACTTAATTATAGATAAAAAAACACTATAAAAATGTGTCCTAGAAAACTATAAAAAATATTTCTATAACAGATATAACAGATAATAAATCGAAAAATAATTGTAAACGTTATAAAACTATATTCTATTTATCAATTTAATTGTTGGACCGATTTTTGAACTAATTTCGTGTGAATCCATTAGACCCCTAAACGCAGGGATTTATTTTAAAATTTATGTATAAGTGACAAAAATTTGCTGTTCGAATACATATTACTCGCAAAGTCTAGTGCAGAACTAGGTTCTTCTAATATAGAGAATATATCTTCATTCCCGAGAATCTATAATCGTTGTCAGAAAATATGTTGTTTTATATTTTTTTTTGAAACGGTTGTGTTTCCAATTTCCTACCGACATTTTGATCTGCAGTAAGCACTTTACATCTTTGACATTAGATAATACATACCTACTAATTTCATTCTCCACTCAAGACTATTTCCGAACAATAGTGTATTGTTTTATTAGGAGTAAAAATTATACTTTTTTGACGATGCTGTACCTCTGAAGGATCATCGTAAAGCTATTCCGACATTACAGGGAGGCACAAAAAGTACATCTTTACTCCGAATAGAACATACTATTTTTTTTAAAATGGCAAATAATTTTTAATCAATTTCAAACATTGCAAATAATATAAACAATAATCGAGCAACAATTTGTACACTCCTTGAATTTGACACTTAATATCAGTTTAATTTTTGTACTTTTGTGCTTAGGCGTAACAGTGCTTTACTTTTATGTCTAGGTGTTAAAGATAACAAAAAATAATATTTTTGAGACGTTTGAAATAAAATCCTTTTGATCTCAAGCGAACGACTTTTTTTGCAGAATATATTGGTGACCGACGCACAGTAGGGTATTTGACACAGATAGTTGATCGAAATTTTTTTATGTAGACCTTATATAAATTATTGCTATTTTCAATTAAAGAGGAAATAATATGAACATAATAAAGGATAATTCGTTGATTCTAAAAAAAAGAAAGAAAAATCACTGTTCCAGTGTTTCCACGGTCAATGCCACTAATGCCAGTAGTAATATTGCAACTAATACTACTAATGCTACGACTGATCCGCGAACAATGCCGATACCACTAAACTCGCTACTAATGCCAAATTGTGCTATAGTGCTAATGGCACTAATGCGATCGCTTTGTACACAACAATGCCATCGCGGTTTACACCTCGTATTAGTATATCACTGATTGGCAAATTAGAGGAAACAAGAATGTTTTTCTCATTTCATCAGCAAAGTCGCAAAAAGTCGCAGTATTTTATTTTACTGTATGAAAGCCCAATGTTTACTAAGTAAAACGTATATAGACAATATGCTGAATTCTTCGAAATGCGCAACTAAATCTCTAAGTATAATAAAAATGTCACAAATTTAATCAAATTTTCTGAACGCCTAACTTTTAGTTGCAAAAAAAATCGTTAGTATAGAGAATATCACAATAAATAATACGTTTTTGTAGAATACATACCTGCAGCTTGCTGAGCCATTTTCAATCAAAACAATAATATAAACGTAAAAAGAGCACAAGAACAACAACAATTTATAATTTTAAACATAAAATTTAGCCATTTACCTCTTATCTGTAGTAGCAAGTAACAACTTTGACGTTTCGTTGAAACGAATGAATGCAACTAAACACACCCATAGCAACGCCATTCATGGCAGACATGATTTAACTTGTCATTTATCTTTTTTTGGGAAATCTTAAACACATTTGCTTTTTCGAATTTCGATCACCTTTTTCATACTAATACCCCACCGTGCGACGTGGAAAAATCACACGCCACGTAGAATTGTTAATGTTATCGGTATCGCTCAGAGTTATTAAGATTTAGCAATTTAGGATAGGACTTTAATTGGAAATAAGTCCTAGTCATTTGGAAATCATTGGTGATTTAAATATTGTTTTGAATTAAAATCAAAAAAATCTTATTTTTTTTAAATCATGATTTTTTCCAACCCTGGTTTTAATAGATTGATATTTAAAATATTTGTTGTAAGTGAAAATGTTAAAACACGAAATGAAATTTGAAAAACAATGAAAACAGATAGTAAAAATGTTAACTTCAGGGGTCGGTTGACATGACAAATTAAAAATACAGCTACCTGTAAGAGATCGAAAATTCTGACCTTAAAGCCAGTTGTTGGGATTCCAAAAATCTTTCTGCAATTAGTAAACATCTTGGCCTTTGTGAAGCTGTTCCTCGAATCTATAGCTGTAGATTTGAATCTGAATTGCAATTTTCGTCCAAAAGCTTCTTTAACAAATTCATTAAATTTTTCGGTCATTTTTCGAAAATAAATCTTTGTAAAACTGTGGAGGTCATCAATATTTATTTTGTTTTATTCAAAAACAAATGATAACTATTTTTAAAAACATCGAGATACATTTAGAAATTTTGCAATAGATAGTGATATTTCTAAAAGTCGTTAAATTTTTGGTTTATTATTATTGTTATTCATTTTGCCTCAAAATATTCTACGGAATTTATTTATTACTACATTACCTTTGATTAATTACTTAATAAGAGATATATAATTAAAAATAATTATGTTCTTATGTTTATTTTTTTGTGATTTCTAGCTTGTAAAATAGGCGCACAGTTGACTGAAGAATACCAAAAGATATCTAAAATTAGACAATTCGATTTTTACTCCAAAAACAAATTTGCCTTATGACATGACATAATATAAAATCAAAAAAAATTGTGTGTACACTATGTGCGCATATTTGAAGAGAAACTTCTTACTTTCCTCTGTCTGTCTGTCGTTTTGCCCGTCTGTCCGTCTGAAGACTCCATTTGGGTACCTCTATCCATGTACTGAGTTTAGTTTCAATCGACCCATAATTAAGAAAAATCCTGATGATTTCGTCATTTAGAGGCATCGGTTCGAAACGTCAAAGGCGTCATCACAGTTTAAAGAATATAAATATATCAGTTGACCCACTCTTCGCCCGTATCAAAATTCCTCCCGCCGCTCCCCGCCTGTCTTGTAGACTTGGGTCAGTCTACATCCGTTGCTCGACGTGTACACAGCGTTCCAAGTTTATTTTATTTTTGTTTTCGGTCCGACACATAGGGTGAACCAAAAATAGTGTTTTAGTTGTTTTGTTCGAATTGTGAATAAAATGTCTACTAGAAATATTTGTGCAGTGGATGGTTGTGAAAGTAGAATGACAGACAATATATCGTTCTTTAGGTGCCCAAAAGATGAAGGAAGGTATGTGTTTATATAGTATAGGATATTAAGTATATAATAATTAAAGTATTAGACATATTAAGTATATTATAATTATGGACACATATTAACAGAGCTAAGAACAAAGCATGGGATATAAAGTGTGAGCAAATTAATAACTACATAGGTGGAAGAAAATGCTCAGAAATATGGAAATTTATTTCAAATGTTAAGAACCCAGGAAAAAACAAGGCTAATATACACTTAATTAAACCTGAACAATGGTTCGAATCAGGGCCGTATCTGGGGGGGTGTTTTGGGGGTTCAACCCCCCCCCCCCTCCGAAATTATGGCCGAAAATTTTTAAAAAGTAATGATCATTAAGTAAGTAAGTAAGGACGAAAAAAAAAAGAAGAAGAAGAAGATGGATGAATATCAATGACTAAAGAATACAAGGACATGTAACGCCCATATACGGGCTGTAGCAGAATTTGTGACCTTAGACGCCAACTTTTTAGACATAACGACATCATCAGCTGGTCATCAGCGACAATTTTAGCGATTTTTAATAGTTGGTTGTGTGTAGTGAACTTTGTATAAACTTTATTACAATGGTAATTTGTTCAGCTTTCAAGTGTAAAAGGCGCAATGATAAGAAAGAGCCAGAAGTTTTATAGGGAAATAAACAGTCCCATACACCTTTTTAGCGTTTTTTTCTATTGAATTCGATAATTATTTTCCTGATATTATATCTACTTGATATGTACTATACGTCGATACTAGTTATGTACCTTTTGTCAACATTTTAATACTTTTTTTTTGTAATTAATTAGTATGATACCACCCGACACACCATAGGCGTAGTGAAAACATATAATATCAAAAATATAAATATCCCTTCAAGCGGCAATATTATGTAAAATATGTGCCACGGCACTGTTTGGAAGAATGGTCACAGTTTGGACTCGGGTGCTATTTGTCCTTGTATTCTTTAGTCATTGATAAATATACATTATACACCCTAAAATCACTTCTCCACTTTGAAAGCAAATGTAATTTTCGATTTTCGACTTTCAACATCCAAGTGTTTAAAACAGCAAGTTTGACAAGGACAAGATTTTGAATTTTGTGTGTTTTGCTGGTCATTAACGTGATTAACGTTTGTTATCGTTCTGCTATTAGACAAAGAATTCTTGGACTATGACACTTTAGCGGCAGAACTAGACTTGTAGCGGCAAAAATGGAAGCAGCTACCTGCAGTCGACCGACCTAAAAACGCCATCGAAACGATAATCGGAGTGTAACCAGTGTATATTTCCAAATATATACATTTTATTAATGATCCTAGCAACTCTACCAGTGTCAACAGCTACACCAGAAAGGTCTTTTTCAACCTTAATGCCGCAACCGCACATATTCGGCGATCTCCGATCGGGGCTTCGCCGATTTCCTATGAGGAAGTCGGAGTTCTGCGACTCGATCGGCGACGAGAACGAGCGCTCGTCTCTATGTTGTTGCTATCAGAGCCCGCTTGTGCGGTTGCGGCAGGGTTTGAATGCCGAAATGTGTAGCATTGTTTAGCAATGCATGACCAATAATTGTAAACTATCCAATAAGACCAAGAATAAGACATAAAATCGCCAAATTACGAAATAAAAAAAATTTACGATTCTTGGAATTCAAGACAAGAAATTTTGAAAGTCTTGTCTTGAATTTCTTGCAAGAGTCTTGGTCTTGCAAGACTTTTTCAAGACTCTTGTGCAATACTAGTCGTATCCAACTTTGCAGGGTGGGACCGTATGCAGCGCCTCTTACATAATAGCGTACCCACCAAATTTGGTCGCGATCGAACGACATTAACTTTTGACGTTTCTTATGTCAAAACTAACTGTCACAGTGACACGTGTCGTACACGCTCAAAATGTACGGTATTTTCGGTTTGGTACGATAAACTTACAGTATTTTGAACAGAAAAAGCCACGATTTTGTTTTATTTTTTGGTCAACAGTACTTATTAATACAGTTATTAATACACTAAATGTAATTAATTTCATTACGAGAACCATATCTGAATGCGAAGCAGTACTACACGTGGCTGGGAACTGAATTTCGTAAGTACAGCTTACACACTAGCTGTGGTGTGTGTTAATCTGCAGTCCCACGAAAAAAATGTTTTATTTTTTTTCCAGCAGGATATGGTGAACAGAATGACCAGAACCCAGCTTTATAAGAATAAGAAATTTACATCTGCTCCTGTTACTTCATCTCAAGATGTAGATAGATGATCACGAGTCCTTAGATGAGGATGACGACATTAGTTTCGATGATTAAATGTGTCTCTTTAGTAATAATTGTTTAACCGATTTATAATTTTTTATAATAAATTTTTCTATTTATATACACAGTATACAGGGCGAATCTTAAATAAGAGCAATTATTTTTAGGGGTAGTATATTCTGACACCAGAAACACATCCATGAAGTTTTTTTCGGGAAAAAAATTGGAATTATTTTAAATTTTTAGTTAAAAGGCATAATGTCTTCATAATAATGGCATATAGCATTAAACCCAGATTAAACCCTTGATTAAACTTACAAGAAGGGTCGTTCTAGACCTAACATCACTGCACATTGTCGTCGGTAGTTATGCCAATGCGACAATGATTAGAATGGTCATTGACGGAAACAGTACTGGCAGAGTTTTCAGGTCAGGGGCTTGGAACACCCTCAAAAAGAAAATTTCACTTCTCCAACTTCCAGTGGATGACATACCAAGAATTTACAATTTTGAGAAACACCTCACTGTAGTATTGAGTAATAAAAAGGATTCGAGAAAAGAAACGCTTACTCAGCATATAAAAGACCATACTATAACGTGGTATACTGATGCTTCCAAAACTAAAAAATAGGAGTATTTGGGCCGAAAACTAAATACATACTCCGAACCAATGGGCACCTACCCCAGTATCCGTCAGGCAGAAATTTATCGAAAGATGCGTACAATTTATCTTAGATAGGAACTATCGAAAACAGGAAATTGCCATCCTATCCGATAGTCAAGCAGCACTAAATGCGATCAACTCAGTACCCATCAATTCGAAGTTGGTCAAAGAATGCCTAGAGAAGCTCAACAAATTAGGCAAAGCAAATAAAGTCCTCCTACTCTGGTGAGCAGGCACCAAGGGATAGAAGGCAATGAAAAAGCAAATAATCTAGCTAGGAAAGGAGCGAACACTCCACTAACTGAACCAGAACCGTTCTGTTTTCCAAACGGGAACCAACTAAAAGCGGACCTGAAGAATCTGGAAGACTCCATCCGTAACTTGGAATGAGTGTCCTCCAACGGTCTAAGACACTCGAAAAAGTTCCTCAGAACTTACGACCGAGAAAAATCAAAGGTTTTGCTTGATTTAAGTAAAAACAATCTTCGGATTGTCCACGGGGTTTCTAACAGGACACTGTCTCCTCAACGAACACCACAGTAGCACAAACAGTAGGCTGAAGCTGAGAAACAACGGCGATTGCAGATTCTGTGGGGAAAATGGGGAAACACCAGAACACCTTATCAATGAGTGCGCAGAGACGACGACCATTCGTGCCATGGCTGATGTCGAGGATGGAGAGCTGGCCTCTGTGGAGCCGTCTCAGATACTGGCTTTTGTTAAAGCCCTGAGACTGTATGATGATGAGTTATAACTCGTTATGACTCAAGAAAGGGGAACATACAATAGATCTGTAAGGTCGCGGTGATTAACACCCCTCCTAAATATTCTACATTCTACATTCTACTTACAAGAAAGAAAACCTAGAAAAGATCCAGTGGTTCTCAAAATTTTAGCAAAAAAAATCGATTTTTATATTTTCAAAGTAAAATGACTCGTTATTTTCGACTTGAAAAACGGTAAAGAGAAAATATGTTTCTTTTATCGAGATCTGTATAATACCAATCCTGAAAATATTTGCACTTATTTCTGACTCACCCTGTATAATGGGAGAACATGATGTTTATGTATGTAGTAACAAAAAAATTAAAAAAAAATAAATAGTAAGTAAATGTAAAAACTAAAAATGTCTAGTTGTAACCAAAGAGTTTTTATTTTGTAAAACTATTCTAATATTAATCTCGAAATCTTTTAATGGCTCCGAATATAATCCCATTTAAAATTCGTTTTATTTCGTCGGCTCCTACACAGCTGGCATTCTCTATCGCTATACATATTTCTCTCTTAAAAAACGATATTTATATAGCCACCCCTTTCCAAATGTCTCACCTCACGTTTTTTTCAAGATTTCCTATTTTAAGTGCAGCCCTTCGCTGCGGGTCGAGTTTGTTCAACCCTTTCTAACACGGAGGCAGAAAAAAATGGGTTCAGGAAATGCGTTTCTGGGAATATTATTTTAGATTAAACGAACTAATTAATAATCTATTTATAACGTATTTAGTTTGTTCATGGATAGTCTTTAAAGCCCAATCATTTTAGTTAAAATCTGACAAAAGTATAAAAAAATAAGAGAGTCGAAAGTTTTGATTTTGACCGAGTTAGTTTCAATCATAGAAAAAAGAAGTAAATTTAGATTGGAATGCTCAGCTTCCCGCCAAAGCTTATAATTTGAATCGCATACGTTGTAGGGCGCTGCTAAGAACAACCGCAAACAAGGACAGAACGCATTTTCTCTTGTCAAAGTGAGTATCTTCAAAAAAATAAAAAATTCAAAAAAAAATCTCAAAAATATAAACCGTTCTTGTTGAAAAAATACCGAAAAGTGTATAAAGCGTTCTTTTTCAGTGAAGTTTTGTGATCTTGAGAGTTTAATTTTAACTGTATTCACACAAACCCTTGATAATTGTGGAAAAGTAGTATTAAAAAACTTAATTTATTCAGAAACTGCATTAAGAAACTGCTGTGTAAACTCCAAACCAAAACCAACGTGGAAACATCGGTTTCCAAAAAGTGATCCACATATTTTCCAACATTGGATTAGTACTGTTAAACTTGGGGGATGAGTTATCGGTGCTTGATCCAACATTATAGCAAATATAGCTATTATAATCATGAATATTTTACTTCACACTGCCGTTTTTACAGGGTTTTTTTAAAGACATTTTAGGAACTTCATACATGGTGTTAATATGTATAAAATAAAGTTTTTTACGTGTAACACACTGTATTTTATTTATAAAATTGGCGATAGCAGAAAGTAGTAAATAATAAATTTGAATAGAAAATATTTTCTGATTTAATTACGGAAAATTAAAAATTACGTCGAACCGCTCCGAAATTATTGTCAAAAGCTTTGTATGGCGTCCACTGAAGAACAGTGCCAAATATTATTTAATTTGTCCGTATGCGCACTTTCCGATCTAAACTTTTATTTATGTATTATATAGTATATATCCCCGGGTTATCTTTACAAGAGGAAAAACTTATTTATTATTGACATTTTGAGAAAAATACATTCTTCATAAAAAATTTACTTGTTCTAAAATGGTTAACCCCGTTTATGCTTTTCCAAATTTCCATACCGTTTCTAAGAAAATTAAGAAAAACATGAAAATATGGTTGAAGTCCTAAAAATCAAAAGGCATTTCTATGGTAATATACAAAATAACTTCGTTTTCATTCTTTGATAGATTGTTATTGATAGAATTTTAATTAACGTAATATTTTTTATTGTTTTAGAATGTTCAAGAAACACAAAATTTATTTAGTTCAATGCTACAGAAAGGGTAATAATATACGAGTACTATAGTTATCGGATAATGTGATACTTTAACGACAGCAAAGAATATGACATTAATCAAAATTAATAATAACTATCTATCAAAGAATGAAATCGAATTGATATTACCATTTCCGATGATTTCCATTTTCCGAAAAGAACTTAAAATTAAGTTTCCAAATACAGAATTTCTCCTCCCTTCGAAATACAGAATTTTAAAAGTTCGCCACTTTTAATTAGTAGGCTTTGGACCCCTTATTGATGATCTGCCCCTAATGGAACTCGAAAACATATTTTTCCAGCAAGACGAGTCACCGTCTCAGAACGCTAAAGTTATCGGCAAATTTTTGCATCCAATTTCGAAAATAATTGAATAGCTAACCAAGATCCCAGCCGTTGGCCGTTGAGACCGCCGGATTTTTGTGCCTATGGATTTTTATCTTTGCGGAAGAATAAAGGTTCGTATTTTTAAATTGTCCGTATAATCTAGACAAAAAATATTAGATTCTCCTTAGCGGTTATGCGAGGGCATCTTTCACCCCCACTGAATTAACGAATTCCTAATTAATATTTTCGTTTTAATTGCTGTTCACAGCTAGAATTTTTTTGCATTACAGCCGACGCCTTTCAAAGCCTACTTATTCAAAGTGGGCGATTTTTTATAAACTCTATATATCTCTAAGAGGAATCGAGCAAAATATCAAGTTTGCTATATTTTTAGAAAGGTAAGAATGCATTAAAAATATACAGGGTGTCCAGTATTAAAAATCAAATTTTCTGTTGATAATTCTTAAATTATTAATTTTAAAAAAGTATACTTAAACCATTAAATTCTACGTAAAAAGGTGCTTCGGAATTCCTGCATTGGTGCGTTTTATCAATGGTTGCCATATCATAGATATTTCCATACTAGAATTGCTGAACATGTTGTTATTGTTTGCAATAAAAATGACTTCTTTAAATTTACGACTTATTACAACTCAACTAATACATCTTTCATTTATTACACACCCAAAAATAAAATAATGCTATTTAATGGTTGTCTTAAAAGATAAACTGTTTAGCTTCCCAAGATACTTATTCAAAATACATTAACTGACTATTTATGCGACCGTGTCTCTGAAAAGTAGTAAAAACACCGTTTTTAAAGCTTTCACACATAAATATTAAAGGCATGTTTGTTTAAAAATGTCTACACGTTTTTTTTTCTTGGATTTCCCTTTGATGACATACACCCTCTAGTTTAGGATATGTTTTGAAAATAACCGAAAAGCTCGCAATAAAAACAGGGTGTTTGTCAAAAAAAGTGGGAGTTCTTCAACCTCGTGAGAATCAGGTGGAAATAGTGAGGTTTATTTAAAAAATGCACATGTGCAACTGAATCCCCTTAATTTAATACCTCTTCTTGAGGAAAATAACTAATTTAAATTTTATAATTCCTTTTATTAATTCGAAAAATGATTCGTCATACAATTTTTTGAAAAAAAAAATTAATTTAAATACAAGGTCCAAAAATAGTGTGTCGGACATCTGTAATCTGTAGCTCCCATAATAAAAAACTTGGGAATTTTGTATAAATGTAGAGCTAAAGTATATATTAGGACATATTTCAGAAAAATATTTTAACTTCTACAGAGTGGCTCAAAAAAGTGTGAGTGAATCACTTTTTTTTTAATGGAACCCCCTGTATATTATTGCATTTTTGGCTTACTTTACATAATCCTAAAATATTATTAAATATGTTTTAATAGTTTCAGAGGTATTAAAAAATAAATAAAAAGATATATTTTTAAGCCTTTTTTGAGCATGTTATTAAAAAAATACAAGAAATATCATGAAATTAAAACTATACTAGGTATTTACTGTAGTTGATTAAAATCACTTAATTTTCGTTCGATTTGCTTTAAATCTCTTAATCTTAAACCATACAAGCTGTTCAAAATTCTATGCCAAATTTTCTAAAATATGAAATAATTTTTCTTCGTTTTTTTTTTAAATAGAACACCCTGTATATTCTTTCTTCGTTTAAGAATTAAATTATAAATATTAAAAGAATTAAAAAATAAATATTTTTTAATTCTGTCTGATTTTTGTATTTAAAGTATTTTAAATTGTTTAGCGGTTTCGCAAATATTCGCGTTTTCATTACAAAATCATTAGCTGGCTTTGATAAAAAATTCTCATTTTTTAGTTTTTTACCTGAAAAAGTAATAATATTTTCGGGGCATAATTAATTATATTGGGCATTCAATTTAAAAAAAATAAAGAAATATTCTATTTTAGAAATTTTGGCATAGAATTTTGAACACCCTGTATGGTTTAAGATCACGATATTTATAATACAGTAAGTACAAACCAACTATAGTAAATACCTAGTATAGTTTTGATTGTATTTTTCATTGACATTTCTTGTGTTTTTTATAATTTTTTCAAATAAAAACTGAAAAATGGTAGATTTTTTTATTTATTTTTTAATATCTCCGAAACTATCAAAACATATTTAATAATATTTTAGGATTATGTAAAGTGATCAGAAAGGAACCCAAAAATGCAATAATATACAGGGTCTTCCATTTAAAAACAATCATCGCGGTCCACTCACACTTTTTGAGCCACCCTGCCAACCGAACCAAATCCAACATTCGTCAGGACAGCAGAAAGACGTAACGAATTTGCTGTGGTTATCGCCAATCTTCATTAAGAATATAAGCACCTGAAGAAGAAGAAGCATTATTTTTTATGGAATTTCGTGCAGTGTTATTCAAAATTACGAATTTATAATTAAACAAAAATAATATACAAATAGTTTTGTTAAATTTACCAAAGTTTACTTAAACAGAGATAAATGCATACTGTTATTTTAATTATTGTTATTATTTTCACATTTTGATGTAAAAATTTATCAGAAAACTAAAATATCGTTTTGAAATTTTTGATGAAAATACGTAAATTTCGCGATTACGATACTATTTTTAATCCTCAAATTGACGCTTTTCGAGAAAAAAATATAAACATTTGGATAACCTCACGATAGGTTTCTTAATAATTCGAATGTTTTTTGGTGTAAACGACCTAGGTTCATGCATTTTTGCTCGATCGTATTTACATAACTTTGAAAGATTATTCAATGCTATATGATTCGACTAAAAATAATCAAAATACACACAATTATTCAGCGTGATCACGTAAATTATATAATTTAATATCAACATCTAGTGTAATTTTTGGTATTTTAAGAAAATTAATGATTTTGAGGCTAGGTTCACTTTGCCAGCAAAAATGCATGAACCTATAATTAATTTAAAAATTTAATACGTGAGAGATTTTTGAGGATCCTTCTTGGTTGGCGCACCAATGAGTCAGACTTGCAATAATTGGATATAATATTGTCGAGGGATTTTGCAAAGGAGCCATTCTAAAGCAAATCGGTTTTAATATTATTTAGTTCAAAATTCAGAAATTCTTGGTCACTGCATACGCTGGTCATCGAAACTATATGGTCTGGATTTTAATGCGTGCGACAGGGAATAATATAAATGATCGGTTGACAGACAGAGAGACAAAATAAAAAGCGGCATACAGTGTTGCCGGTTTTTTACGTTTGTAAGAAAAATCTTATTTACTTAAGAAAACTACGCCTGTAGAAAAATATAAGCTATTTTAAAAACTATGTATACTACTGAAATGAAAATAATATATCGAAGATAAATATAATCTATTACAGCTATAGTAAAATGAGTAACTAATAGTGAAAAATAAAGTTCCAACTCTATAGATGCAAGATTTTTCGTAAACGCCTACTTGTGCGGTTTGATATTTTGATGCAAAATCCGGAACCAATAACCAACAATCTATAATACCACATAGAAGAAATGTATCGACCCAATTTTTATCTCTTTTTAATACATTTGATTTTCCGTTAAGCTGTCTATATTCTATATCACTGTCTTACACGTTAAAATCCAGACCGCACAGTTTCGATGACCAAATCGGTATATAGTGACTACTCGATGACATAATGTTTAATCTATACCTCGTTTGGTTGCTTCAGAATGGTGCGACTGAGAATTTAAATGTTGTCCCGTATGTGTGGGTTTTCTATACCTATACAACATTGCCAATAGATGTATCGCCTCTACTGACAAGAACATCCAGAAACGGTATACAGAAGTTTTTCTCTTTCTCAATCTTGAATCTAATTGAGTTACTTCGTGAATTGTTTTTATTTGCGTCACAAAATTAAATTAAACTAGTAATAAATAAAAAACTCGGTATCAAAATTAATCCTTAAATGACTGAAATTAGGGGTAAATGTTATGAACATTTGTTCTTATTTGGTCTATAAGTATGAAATTTTATACAAAATATTCCTTAAGTGACGTAATTAAGTATTATCAAACAATTTTTGGCAATTCACCGCCAAAGAGAGTGCAATTAGTGGTGAAAATTTGCATAATTTATGATTTTTGAATTACTATTTTACTTTGTATAGAAGATACTATCTGGTCTAAAAGTATGCAATTTTTTAAAAATGTTTTTAAGTGGCCTAAGTGAACAGTATATAACAAGCAATTTTTGGAAATTCATGCCCTCGGATGTATCATTTTTGTGATATTAGTGTGATATTAGGGGTAAAAAATTGTATAAAATTTCTATCCTAGAACTATAAAATTTTGCACAAAATTACGTAATTGAACACTGAGAGGAAAGAATTAACACATATTTCGAAGGTAATGTGTCGTTGTGTCGTAAGTAGGGGTAAAAGTTTGGGGGAAACTTTGTTAGAACTGGCTGAATGGAAATGTTTCAAAATCTACCTAAATACCTCTATAGACTACAGACAGCAGGCGATCATTTTGATAGGATTAAGAGATGGTCAGCGGGGACGAGAGTGAAAAGTGAGTGATAGATCTATACAGGGCAAAAACGTGAACAGATATTTGATTGGGTTATGATTTTCCAGGTTAAAATACACTTTTTGTATATTTCCTATAAGTTCACAGTAAAGTGACATGAAATTCAAATGCTTGTGTTTTTTTGGTTGGTTATTGGTTGCAGCGTATCACAGATAACAGATATATACATAATGGACATCCTTAAATAGAAACCGTCAGATATTACCAATTCAATACCACGAATTTAAGCTGAAAATTGGACACATTTCTACATCTTATATTATATCCCCATCATTTTTTTGTCTTTATTATTTCTGTTCACATGCATTTCAAAATGATATTTCCTCCTAAATCGGGAGAGCACTAAACCCAGTCTCGTTGATTTCCGGTTTGAAACTGAAGGGAGTTTTACTATGACATATAATTTGTTGATAACGTCAACGCTATATTTTAACGTAATCCAGAGACACATTGAGACAGACATGCACATTTGAACTGAGATAAAGGGATAAATACAATGTTATGGTACCATGAAGAATATAAAGTGGTAGTATATTATAGAACCACTTTCTGGGGGCGTACGGTTAGCCTCAACTTTTAAACGTCGAAATGAAAATAAGCCGTGATTATGTAAGAGTTCCTTTTCCATGCTAAACACTAAGGCTTGATTAAGGTTTGCAAAGCTTCGGGATTTGCCAGAAAATAGCGACCAATTTGTTACAAAACCATATAAATTATATATCACTGTAATTACAAAACTTCAGTCTATTTCCGTATTGTCACGGAATTTTAAATTATGTCTTTATTTTCGAGAAAATTTAGTCCAAACATAAGGAATATTTTGTTGATGTGTGACCATCAGAATCGTAAAAATAACGAAGTTGTCTAAAAATGTGCTACAATACAGATGTAGTATAATACTTAATACTTTATCTTTAATTTCCTTCTTCATTTGTGGTAAAAATACCTAACCAGTTTTCAGTTTTACATAAAACGTTAAATGCAGAACGCTTGTTTTGCTACTTTTTCGGACTAGTGAAATGGACTCTTAAAAAAGCATAAGCATAACAATCGCTAATTACAGTATTGCCATAAATTATACAGATTATAAACTTATCATCAAAAGCATTGTTTTTCGTGGTTCCAATTTTTGGAGTCGCGCACTAGTTAGGTTACTAGTTTGCGCACATAGCACGCCCACTTATGGCCACTAAAATTGTGCACAGCGCCTGACCGGTCCAGTTATGATGCTGTTTAAACGCGAGTTTATTTTTGGGCACAGGAAATTTTACTCGTTTCCTCATCGTCATAAAAAACAATTTTTGTACCACGAATTAGGGATAAGATTTTTATTTGTATACATATAGTATACCTAATCTATGGTATTGCCAACTTTTTCAATAATTATTGATTATTAATATAGGTAAGTACTTTTGATTAGGTTAGGGTTGGTTATTTGTTATAATGTTCATTTTAATTAACATGATATTGAAAATTAAAAAATGTGCAATTCTGATTCTCACCAGCAGATTAATACCGAACGTAGGTGCTAAAACTCTCCGAATTATTCTTTAACCCTTTTCCGACAAGCACATGTTCGCTTCTTCGACGTTCCTCACAAAAAATTATCTAAAAAGATTCATAAAATATAAATGCCATATGCCAGCTCCCGTAAGATGGAAAGCAGCGCTGGTAGCTGGGGAACAGAAATACATTTTAAAATTACTATTAACCCTAAATTTATACAAAAAAAAATATTTAGGCAGTTATAAATAGAATCATTTATAACGATGGAATATTATACTAGAAGATTTTCTTGGAAAAAACCGAGATATTAAGCTAGTGAATGAGAAATTTAAATAATAAAAATATGCGCCCAGATCAGGGCCCAGATGCAAAAAAAGCAACGCAATTTTTTTTCGTCAAGTTTAAAGTGTTATATATTTTTTACATTTAGCCCTATTATTATGATTTTTTTAGCAAACTGTAATTCATAAACTCAGTTTTTTATAAGCTTTAGTATTTGGCTTATTATACAGGGTTAATTGAAAGGTTCTTTTTTACCCTAACTTTAAAACACTGTGCAATAATTTTGTAAGTAATTTTTTCTAAAACAGTCTCCTGAGCATTTTGATTTTTGACTCATGTCAAATGTCAACACATGCCTTGATTATATCATTATATTATATTATTATATATCATTATATTATGATGTTATTTTTTCATATCATGAGATGGCTTTGGTGACTATTGTGGTAAAGTAATATGGACACTGATTAGAACTCTATATTAAAATTTAAAGAACGTTAAAAAGTAACGACACAGGCTTGGTTATAATAAATATTAGTACTAATAGTATTAAAAACAACTAAAGTACAGCAGTACTTTACAGCAACTAAAGTAAAGTACAGCACAAACTAAAGATATTAAAAAAATGTAATAACTATGTGTACAAACAAACAAAAAACTTATAAAAAATACTCTAATACTTTGTTCCCGGCTGCTAAAACTGTCTGTAGACATCGTTTCATACTGTTAACGAGGCTGCAAATATATTGTGTTATGTTTTCCCATTCTTCTTCAAAAACCAAGCGAATATTCATAATTTCTTCATCTGCATCTTCATCAAGATCAATGACTTTTGCACAGTCTTCGCCACTAAGAACCATGTTCAATCGTACACAACAATAATCACGAAAGCCTCCTCGTCATTATGAAGAATAACATCAAAAAGTAAAGATAATTATTGATGCCATCTCATGATATGCTTTTGCGCTTGTGTTGATACGAGTCAAAAAACAAAATAATCAGGAGACTGGCCGACTTCTGACCGAAAAATATTGTTTTAGAAAAACTTGCTCACAAAATTATTGCACAGAGTGTTTTAAATATAGTGTAAAAAACAACTCTTCGATTAATCCTTTATAATAAGTCCAATACTAAAGTTTATAATAAACTCAGTTTACGAATTAAAGTTAATATATTTGTATACAGTTTGCTAAAAAAAATCAATGATATAGGGCTAAAAATTAAAAAAATATAACATTTTAAACTTGACCAAAATTTATTCCATTGCGTTTTTTTTACATCTGAGTGTAAATAATGAAATAAAAAATAAAGGCAAATTTTTCAGTACTGTTAAATATAAATAAGTGTAGGTATTGCTCGGGGCCATATTGCAGATATTAGTAATGTGTAATATATGTATGTATTAAATTAAAAGAAGAGTTAATGACATAAAATTGCGGCACTTTGTCATACCCTCCTACGTATCTTTTATACCCTGCACACATTTTTTTACATTCAAGTTTGGGAATTAGGGGCTATACATAAGGTAACTGTGTTAGTACAACTTCTATTGTAAAACTTATTTTATTATACGACTTCTCCTGATTATTTATTATCAAGCCAGTTATTTTAATGAAATATTTTGAAAATTTTGCATATTATCTCTCTATTCAGTATGTCAAATAGTTCTCCATCTCAATATCGGCATACACGCTAGAGTTAACAGTTAAGATATTAGGTCGCTCGCTATAGTAAACACAATACCAACACATTATTTTTTGTTGAAGTGGCGCGTGGCAACATTCGCCACTCCCAACTTTTGTTGAAATATTTTTTTCAAGCAATTTATTTGTCAATCGCCTTTAAGCCCGGTCTACACATAACGTCCTACCTGTCAGTCTTAGCTGTTCAGTCAAAACGTATCAAATAAAACTGTAAACACTGAAAAATTTTTAAGTAAATTTACTTGAAGAAACTAGTCTAGCAGCCCTAAGAGCGATCAACCCAGTAACAATCATCAATTCGAAGTTGGTCAAAAAATGGCTAGAGAAACTGAACAAATTAGGCAAAGAAAATAAAGTCCTCCTACTCTGATGGGTGCTAGCTCACCAAGGGATAGAAAGCAATGAAAAAGCAAACGATCTAGCTAGAAAAGGAGCGAACACTCCACTAACTGGAAGAGAACCGTTCTGCTTCCTAAGTGGAAACCCACATAAAGCAGAACTCAAGAACCTGGAAGACTCCATTCGTAACCTGGAATGGGAATCCTCCAACGGTCTAAAACACTCGAACAAATTGGTCAGGACGACGCGACGATTTAAGTAAGAACAATCTTCAGATTGTCACGGTGTTCTTAACAGGACACTGTCTCCTCAATGAACACTTCAGTAGATTGAAGCTAAGAAACAACAGCGAATGCAGATTCTGTGGGGAAAATGGGAAAACACCAGAACAAGTCATCACTAAGTGCACCAAGACTAGTGATGTATAAAAGGTAATTTTACCGCGGTAATATTACCGGTAATTTTTGTTAATATTACATAATATTACCGCAAGATCGGTAACATTGGAAATATTATTTTTTCTCACTCTACTCTTTTCCTTTTTTTTATGAAAACAAGATGGGGCTGCTTTGTTTCTTATCTAAAGAGCCTTGGACACTAAACATTCATTAAAAAGCTTAGTAATTGATGATAGTCCAGATATTTCTGATGTTATTTCACCAAACACAGAAAGCCTTCTACTTCGAAACAAACTTTGGCTATAAATACAAGCAACTTATGACTTGTTTAAGCCAATCTCTCAAAGTGGATAACGATTTTTGAAGCTAACGGACCAATAATCTCAAAAGTTTTTACCTGCTTTTCTGAAATAAAGTCTATATTATGTAGCAAAGTATCAGATTCACCCGTTGCTAGGTCGGAAAACAAGAAAATGTGTGCAATTCTGGAAAAACGGGCAAGTAAATAAAATCTTTCTGCCTACCTATTATAACCAAATCTACGCGGCGAAAATTTAACTGAAGCTGAAAACTCGAAGGCATGATCCAAAGAATTTTTCACAAATAGATCTCATTATGGAAACAGTGACTGGCACAATACAAAATTAAAGGTAATATTTTCGCTAAAGAATTCGCCTTTTCCAGCAAAAAATCTATGTCTGGATCTGTCTGATGGGCAGGAATTTTCTCCAGCTCTAAAATAAGTATATTGATTATAGACAATTAAAAATTTACCATCGTAAACAACCGAAATCGAAAGAAACTTTAGTACTTATAGATTCGTCCATCGACCAAGAAGAAAAAAACTTACCATGGAAAGGGCCGTAAAACTTACTTATATTGCCCATAATTATAATTTACTAAATGGAGAAGAACGTAGTACTTATTTTTGTAGAGGCTTTTGTAGAGAATTGTAGAGGCTGCTGAGAAAGAAATGGAAGAAGAAGATAGGAATTTCGAAATAATAGATTTACTCTATTACGTATTATAACATAGGCCACTCTGAGTCTGACTAGCTTAAAAAAGGGTTCTTGTCTTTTTTTGTAATGTTTTTACAGTTTTGAAATAAAAAAAGTTTTGACAGTTTTGAAATAAAAAAAGAATCTACCAATTTCGAATCTACCATATTCTCCCAATGTTACCATAATATTGCGTAATATTACCGATAATTTTACATCACTAACTGAGACGACAACCATTCGTGCCATCATACGCAAGTCACTAGACAGTTAAAGCACGGCCAAAGACGTAGACGTAAACGTATCGTTTCACATGTACGCTTGCGCAGTGAGAAATTCACTTACGTTTACGTGATACCTATGTTTACGTGCCTTTACGTACGTACAAAACGCAAACGTAACGAGCCGAAGGAGTTTCGATTTTCACCCGAATGATGCCGAACGTACAAATTCACAAACAACTCGTTTCCACAACTGGCTAGTAGGTAATTAAGTTATTTCATAAATTTTGGAGCCAGTGTAACAGAACTGGGCCTATTTTATAACAATAAATTAGTATGAAAATATTAAGCATCATAATAAACTCATTTTGGAATATATTTAATTAAATGCTAGTTCTTAGCCAAAATCCATATGAGGATTCTAAAAGATGGAATCTAATAAATAATCATAAAACTGTGTCTGTTTTCCAATATTTTTTATTACTCAAAGTATTTTAAGTTTTAAGGACTACTTTCTGTAATAAAATAATTTCCATTTATAATTTTCTTCATTTTTCGATATTACTTTTATAAATTTAATGTGGAATCAGTGGAATAATAGATATCCATTTTCAGTTTTAAAATTAAATAAATTGTTTCACAAAACAATTTAGAATTACAAATGTACCATTTGCGTTACGTACGTCAAAATACTTGCTTTAACTCTTGTTTACACGACAACGCAACGGCAGACGTAACGTAGGTTTCTGCATTACGTGACGAGAGATACGTATACGTATTGTGCCTTGCTTTAACTGTCTAGTAGCTAACATATGATGTTCCGTGGTCCGTGTTCCGTGTGTATATGACTGCGCAGTTTTGCCTTGTGGAAAAACTCTATGTGCATGGCCACCTTTACAGTATGTACATTGCGTTTAGGCACTCAGCACACCGATGACGTCACATCGTGCCGAGGCTTTCGAAATCTCGCGGTTGTCACGATTTGTGCCACCGTTATTAAATTAACTGCCATTATCGATTAATTGTTTATGGAGGCTGTCGTGCTGCGCTTGACGAACATAAACACCTAGACCAATTAGGATTTTTCTCGTTGGACGGAACCGTGTCCAATTCTACACCGTTATCTTCTACGGCTAAGCAAAGAATGCTACTGCGGGAGCTTGTTTTATACACCGACACGTTGTTATATAGGGTGTTTCAAAAAAACATGTGCAAAAATAAGATTTATTTTTCATACTAACATAGGGTGTTAAAGTCTTAATATTGTTTCGATTTATTATAATTTTCTCTTTTTATAATTAGCGTTACTTTTAAGTTTTATCTCAATTTTTAGTAAATGACGTCTAGAGATTGACCTCGCCAAAATTGTCATCGATTGTCGTCCCCCAGAAAAATATATTGTATTTTTTCGACAAAAATTATAATTCAGATTCAAATCTATAAGCAAGATTCTAGGAACACCTTTAAAAAAGGCAACATGTTTACAAATTGCTGAAAGATTTTTGGAATCCCAATAACTTCTTTTACGTTCAGAATTTTCGAACTCAACCGACGCTAGATATCTAGAATTTTTACTTTTTTCAAATTTTAAGGTAGGAATAATGGAATAACTTAATATAACCAAATTACATAATTGTATACAGGGTGTTCAAAAAACATGTGGCATCTCTCGTGGGGAGACTACTCACCTAAAAATAAGATTTATTTTTCATATCAACATAGGTCCGATTCTGCTTTGTTTCGTAGCTACAGAGTGTTAAAGTATTAATAATCTTTCGATTTTTTATAATTTTCTTCCAAGTACTTTTAGTGATTCGAATGAAATTTTATGGGTAAAAGTTACTATAAGTGCTACATATTTTAATACGTGCATATGGGTTATCACTGGAATATTTTTCAAAAAAAAACATGTGGCCCACTGACTTTTGATGTCAAAATTGTGTAGGCTGTTTAATGCCAATTAAAAGTTATCTCTTGATATTTTGTCGAATTCGGCCTCGTTGATGAGATAAACGCAATTTTATTAATCACAATTAATAAAATTAAGATAAAAATAAAATTAATAAATTCTATTTATAATTTTACCTAATTTATTATTAAATGTTATTACTGTTAGTTATTATTATTATTAGTCCAACCTACAGCAATTTCAAATTAAAAAATAATGGTATTTAAGATAATTACAAAAAAACTAATTTTAAAAAGTTTTAACATCCTGTAACTCTAAAACTATGCATTTCCATACCCATGTTTATAGGAACTTTTTTTCATATTTTTGGATGAAGAATCAATGAGTACTTATTTAAAACTTTCGCAAGTTAATGATATTAATTTTTTTAAAGGTTGCTATTAGACTTGGATCAAGGCAAATTAATAAACTTGCGTTTATCTCATCAAGGAGGCCGAAATCTACAAAATATCACGCTAACAAGAAAAAAAAGTCAAAAAATATTCCAGTAATAACCCATATGCACGTCCCTGGTGAATATGTCGACACTTTTTTAGCTTTAAAATATGTGGCATTTATAGTAATTTTTACCTTCAAAATTTTATTCGAAACGCTAAAAGTATTTGGAAGAAAATTATAATAAATCGAAAAATATTAAGACTTTTACACCCTGTAGCTACGAAACAAAGCAGAATCGGATCTATGTTGATATGAGAAATAAATCTTATTTTCAGGTAAGGAATCTCCCCACGAGAGATGGCACATGTTTTTTGAAACACCCTGTATATTTATGTTAACCTAATCGCTTCAAACATTATTAGGTAATTTACCTTTGATTTTTTTGCAACAAAACAAAATTATTTTCTCTTTTTTATATATTTCTATATTTTCTATTTTATATATTTCCCGGGCTAAAATTTTAATTTATTTCGTAAAAATGACATATACACATATATACAAAAGAAAGGTAGACGATTGGTCAGTCAATGTCAAAGACAAAGATAATCAGATAGTCGAATGTAGCTGACGTGTCTTCAACAATAATGAAGCGAATTTACTTACCCACGAAGTTTATAAGATCTAAGGTTCAAATGTGTCAATTGAAATATCAAAAAAAACTGTCAAAAATGGAGAGGTTATAATGTCGGTTCTGTACCCCCTGTCGTGCCTGAATACACTCATATCATTATATTCCTTATTTAATCTGTTTATTTAAAGAGATTAGCCTTAACTTGAACTCTTTTTGTATCTAAACGACACCTAAAAAACTTTTAATAAACCAAATGCAAATTTATGTTAAAACAACATTTATAGTTAAACTTATGCCAAACTTATACTTAATATAACAGCGAGTGCCACAAACAACGAATTTTAAAATACATAAATTCGTTTAAGTATCAATAAATCAATGTCAAGAACAATCAATAATTTTTAAATCTCGATCGAAATTCCTAGAAGTGAGGTTCGTTACCCTTTTTAAGCGCTTTTTTTTTCGTGAGCCGTTTCAGAACAACGCGATAACAGACAGTTTTGGACGAAAAAAAAAACGTTACAAACGTTAATCAGCATTTATTTTCCCCTGTGAACTGTAATTATAATTTAATCAAGTATATTATACCGTATGATCGAAAAAAAAACAGCGTCAAAGACAGCAAGGGAATGATAATCGATGGTACTTTTGGCGAGGTCAATCTCTAGACGTCATTCACTAAAAATTGATATATACAGGGTGAGTCTTAAATAAGTGCAAATATTTCTAGGGGTGGTATATTTCGACCCCAGGAACACGCCTATGAGGTTTTTTTCGCTAAAAAGAAGATGTTGAAAATCATGCATTTTCTTTTAAATTTCCCTGTGTATTTTTCGAAAACTTTTCAGAACTGCCTGTTCACCGCAAATTTTCCCACGGTATAATTTCTTAATCTCTGATATTACCATAGTTACGGTTTTACTCTATGGTTACGGCACTAAAAGGAATGCAAATACAGAAAAAATCCGGCGCCTCTCAAAATTAAAAAAAAAATCAATTTTCTTTTTAATTTTCAAACTTAAATAACTCCGTTATTTTGGACTTATCTGAAAAATGGTAAAGAGAAAATATGTTTCTTTTATAGAGATCTACCAGCCCTGAAAATATTTGCACTTATTTAAGACTCAAATGCAAATATTTTAATTGGTAGTATAATTCAACCCCAGAAACACGCCTATGAAGTTTTTTTCGCAAAAAAAATTGAAAATTCGAAATTTTTTGAAAATTTTTTTGGATTTTTTTTAGTTTTTAGTTAAAAAACAATATTTCTTGATAATATGGCAACATAGGTATTAGATTAAATTTACAAAAAAGAAAATCCAGAAAAGATCCAGTGTTTCTCAAAATTTTAGCAAAAAATCATTTTTTTTGGAAATTTTCAAAATAAAATAACTCCGTTATTTTGGACTTAATTGAAAAACGATAAAGAGAAATTATGTTTCTTTTATCTCGATCTACCACCCCTTAAAATATTTGCACTTATTTCTGGGACACCCTGTATATTTTTATGAATACTTTTTATAAACTTCAAAAAAATTAGAGTTAATATAAAATCGTATACTATTCTACCTTTATAATTTTATAATGTTTTATAATTTTATAATGTTTTATAATTATTATTAAAAAATTATAATTCTCTACATCTATATCTCTGACTACTACTAACGGCTACTAACCAACAATTTGTTTTGTTTAGCCTGTGGTCTATTTTTGTTTAAATTTTTTGTTCATTATTTATGTTGAGGATTTATTTTTAAATTAATGTTAATCGTTAGGCAACCAGTAATAGAATATGTATTTCTTTTGCATAATCAAAATTGTCACTCTAAATTTTACATAACCAAATTGTCACTTTAAATCGCTGTCTTTTTTAGACAGATGTCACTTGTCCTGTCATTATTCAATTCATTATTCGAATTCTCACAATGTTGTTAACAAAAGTTTTATCTTAAAATAAAATTTTAATCAATCACAATTGTTTATCTCCATCATCTACCGAATTAATAATATCTACAGAAATTACAGCTCAATACAAACAATTTATTATTTATAGATAGTGATTTACAGCAATGTTATTAAATTATACGAATATTCTCGTTGATTTTTGGTTTGAAATAAATATGATAGTGTCCTCCAATGAAAATCCGAGTTACTAACTCGAAATTCTAATTCTGAGCTGGCAAACGAGCTAGATGCTTTACCTAGACCTTTATTCTGAACTTACAAACCTACCCCGAATGGGGTAGCTGTGACAACACTGCCGCTATCACATTTCCTCTCGCTAACTCTCGCGGTGATTAACCCCCCTCTCATTCACTCTACATTCTACAAGCGCCATTAAACAATAAAGAAGAGTAGGTACGTGTCAAGTAAATTATGTCTAGGGCTTGACCTCGCCAAAATTCTCATCGATTGTCATTTCGCAGCCTTCTTTGACGCCGTTTTGTTTTCGATCGTATGGCATATTTTACATTACAGTAATTTCTTATTCTAGATATGTCACCTGTAATTTCGGGCATTAATTTCGGGATTTATTTTTAAATCACGCATAATTAAACGATTATACGAGTTCTTGTACTAATTGAAAACGGTCCATTCGCCTGAGTGAAAAATCGTGTTTTCGTTTTTGTGGTATCGTTAAATCCAGTTCAATTTAAATCGAAAATTTCTTAAATAATTTCGCCACTTATCTACTTTACTTAATATATAAAAAAAATGAAAAAATGTATCAGTAACGGAACTTTATATAAACTTAATGATTTGGCTTTTATGGCTTAAATTCTTTCTTAATGAAGTAACAAAAAGCGATTGTAGGTATGCATAGTTACATTTTTTCTGGATTTTGTCGCCAACAAATACATTGAGGCAATATTTACTGTCTCTGTAAATTCTGGTGTGGCCGAGGATGGGTTATCCAAAAATTAAGTGTTTAGTATCGGTACGAAACGTCGAGAGCGTCATCCTGTACTATGTCTTCAATTATGCCTAAATCGACCCATATTTTTCTTCAATATCAAATCGTTAGTCCCACCCTGATTAAGATGTAAACGAAACGTCGTATCCAACTTTGCAGGGTGGGACAGTGTGTACCGTCGCTCACATAGCCTATACCCACCACATTTGGTTGCGATCGGACGAATCTTGACGTTTCTTACGTCAAAACTAACTGTCACAGTTGGCCTTGGTCCAATCTATCGACATACCAAATTTCATTTAAATCGGAAGATTTTTTTATTTGATATATTGATAATGGGGTTTCACGGTGCACGAAACGTCATCAAAATATCATGAAAAGATCATCTACATTCCGAATTTCAGCCCCCTATAGCTCACATAGAGCCCGAGTTACGACGCTTCAAAAACCCCTCTACAACTTCCTCATTGACTTACAACTTATAACTTTTCTTTCTCGCTAGCTCGTCTGTGAATTTTTACTCTCATCGCGCGTAAAGAAGTTTCAGTTCGAAAAACGGCGTCAAAGACGGCTAAGGAATAACAATCGATGATAATTTGGTGAGGTCAAGCCCCAGACGTCATTACTTGGCCAGTATTCTCCTTCTTCATTATTTAACGGCGCTAACTGCCAATTGACCTTAAAACAGGGTTGCCAATCGCCTTCTATTCCAGAAGACAGTTCTCTTTTCTCTTCTCACACAGTTGAAAAAGTAAAAAATAATCCTTTATCTCCACAATACTTAATAAAATTGAAGGGTGCAAGAGAAAAACATGGTAAGTGCACTAAGCGCCAATTTCTTAATTTTAGGGTTTGACAATATTGTAGAAGATTTAACTGGTCCCTACAAGATGTAAATTATGCAGGGCGATAAGCTGTTAAATCCAATGACACACTAGGTATGCCTAGTAAAAATATACACACAGGGAAAGAACCTGAAAACCACCAGCCGTCCATGGCTTTTGGGAATGCGATAAACATGTTTAAAAGAGATGGACCACAAAAATTACAGCATGGTACCAACTAGAAATTAAAAGACCTAGAATAAGACCAAACCTGAGATGGGACCATGATATTAGGAAATTAGCAGGGATAACTTGGGCGCGCATAGCCAACAATAGGCAACATTAGGCAACAATAGGCCCAACTACAAAAAATGTATCTAAATATATGAGAGAGGTTACACCATAAAAATGGTGGAAATGGTTGAATAAGCTGAAAATGATGATGATACTGAAAATTATATGATAGTGTTATACTTTTTTCGAGAATTTATTTACTTGAACTTAGTGTTGCACAAGAGTCTTGAAAAAGTCTTGCAAGACTAAGACTCTTGCAAGAAATTCAAGACAAGACTTTCAAAATTTCTTGTCTTGAATTTCAAGACAAGACAAGACTTTAATATGCAAGAAATTTCAAGAGTCTTGCAAGATTTCTTGAAAGTTAGAAATGATACATTTTTTTAAGTGATAATTAGGTCTTTGCGCAAATTATGCCGGGTTTATACAACATTTACATAGTCGTAATCACAATCATAGTCATAATCATAAAAGTTAAACTATCCACTTCTTGTAAACCTATTGACATCTACCATGAACTTAGCCTTTAACTATGTTACCCAACTTCACTGATATAAAAATTATGATTATCAAAATGTTCTATACACGCACATTAAAATTGCGTGGTGATTATGACGATCTTTAAGACTGTGATTATGATTACGACTTATGCAAATGTTGTATAAACCCGGCAATAATATTGACCAGTGTTCATTTTTTTTTCTATCATAGCCAGTGTTTTAGAGTTGAGAATGAAATAAAATAAAGTCGAGGCAACAAACCGTATATTGGTAATTGGTATTATACACAAAATTATATTGGTATAATGGTATTATAAAAAAAACTTACGGTAGTTGAAATTAATGGTGGGTTCGTGGAGCACGCTATTTGTGCTATTCGGTACTACTTTTCATGCACGAAATTGCTCCGCAAACAAAATGTAGTATCAAATAGCGCAAATAGTACACTCTAGCATGACCTTTCCGTACACCCTGTGTCCAAACTTTTCCAACCAATGTTCCATAATAAAAAAAAATAAATACCATAAAAAATAAAAGTAACAAACGGGTAACCAAAATAACACATAATAAACTAACAAGAATTAACAACTAGAACTAAAAAATGAAGGGACGAGGTTAGGTACGAAATAATAACCCAAAACGCATAAATTGAACTTAACCTTACTTATTCTTATTCAGCTTTTATTTGGTAATGGCTCCTGTTTCGTCAAACGGGCGAGTTCGTTTGCGATCCGTTAAGATTTTTTTTACTAAAATTAGCATCGTTGTTGTTCATTTTTCTGTATTACATTTTGTATACGACGCTTTCTATGAAATAAAGTATAGAAATATTATTACCTTTTTGTTAGACTCTAAAATTTTTCAAGACAAGAAATTTCAAGAGTCTTGCAAGACAAGACAAGACTTTGCCATTCAAAAAATCTGCAAGACAAGACTTTGAAGATTTCTTGTCTTGAATTTCAAGACAAGACAAGAAATTGATTTTCAAGACAAGAATTCTTGTCTTGCGCAACACTATTTGAACTGCGATGTTATTTAAATCAAGTGATTTGACTTTGACTACCTACTAAAAATCGTATTCACAGTCAGTCATATTCTTGAAACTGTATCATCCTGAACCTAAATACGGCTCTGCCTAATCCGCGGCATCTCGTTAAGCCTTTTCAGCCCCACGTATATACCGCTTATGCTTTTGTAATAAAAATTCGAAATATAATAATGCCGCTCACAATGGGCCTCAATCCGATCCAAAATCGATCCCAGAGAAATACCACACTCATGTGCTCCCGACAGGGTGCCCCTATTGTTTAATATAATTGTTATTTTGTCTTTCGGAATATCTCGAGACGATCAGATTGTGAACGGATCCTATACGGGGGATCGTTAATTCGTACTTAGATTGGTTGAAGTTGAGTACAATATTATCTACTATGTAATAGAAGAAAATGCAACGGCAAACTACCCTAGTAGTGTGAAGAAACAAAATACCAAACTAAAATAGTCTATGTCATAATTTTTTAGTCTCAAGATCTTTATTTTTAGGTTCTCTCGCACAAAAATGTCTGGCAAAAGCAAATTCATCGTTTAATTTAATAATGTACTTTCATATTTTTAATGCCTCTTCTACCGGGTGCGTCTCAAAAGTGACTCACCTATAACTTTTTTAATTTTTCAGATATAACGACGAGATTTGGTATGTTAGTATATGACATAAATTAGGATTGATTGACATATTCAATTGTTTTCGGCCACTTGAAATGACTACAACTTTTGATTTTTAATTGGCACCTTCGGTATTTTTTTACTTTACTGGATAGAAAATGACACTTTGAATCTAATGACATACTCATATGTCAACTTTTGACATATTTGCTTAAAAACAAATTGTATTTTAAATTTCAATCTAGAGTGTCATGGCTGTGTTAAAAATACTAAATCTTTAATCAAGGAGCCTTGGAAAAATAGATTTGATCGTCTAACATTTTTAGTGTCTTGTCCTGGCCGGCTAAAAGATGTGCAAATCGTATTTTTAAAATAAAGTAAAAAAATACCGAGGGTGCCATTTAAAAACTAAAAGTTGTAGTCATTTCCGGTGAAACAGGAAGTGACCGAAAACAATTGAATATGTCAACAATCCTAATTTATGTAATATACTAGTACCAAATCTCGTTGTTTTATCTGAAAAAAATAAAAAAGTTATAGGGGTGAGCTACTTTTGAGACGCAGCCGGTATATATCATTATGTGTTGCTGCAAAATATTTTTGTTTGAAATATAGATTTGTATTTCTATATCATATGGTTCTGAAAATAAAAATATATAAATTAATGTAAGTAGAACGTGTTCTTATGAGTTTCAAAGCTCAACAGACGATAAAAACATATATTTTAGGTAAAGTTGTGTCTAATAAGAGAGAAACTTGTGTTTCGAAAATGAATCGACACAATAAATGGAAACCTTGTGGGAGCAGGTCCGATTCGAATCGTCAGATTCGCGATCAATGACCCAAAAATCTCCCATAGACTGATTTTGTTCGCGCATCCGTGTTTTTTTTTAATTGCCATATTTGATCCGCCATTTTGAATTCTGCCAATCCGACGTCAGATTCATGATCAGCGACCCAACAAAATTCCTATACCGATTAGGGATGTGCAGTTCTGTAAAGGAGTCGAGTTTTTTGGATCGATCCTAACCTAACCTAACCTAACATGAATTGGGAACAGGTCCAGAGACAGTGTTTCTAATTTTGTTTGTTTAAGAGTCTATTTCACTAGTCCAAAAAAGTAGCGAAATAAGCGTTCGGAATTTAAAACGCTCTATGTAAATCTGGCTAGGTATTTTGACACAAATGAAGAAGGAAATTAAAGATAAAGGTTTATACATTAAGATATTCTTTGTTTATACTATATCCGTATTGTAGCACATTTTTAGACGACTTCTTTATTTTCAAGATTTTGATGGTCAAATATAAATAAAATAGCCCTTATCTTTGGACTAAATTTCCTCGAAAATAAAGCCATAATTTAAAATTCCGTTAAAATACGGAAATAGATTGAAGTTTTGTGATTACATTGATATATAATTTATATGGTTTTGTAACAAATTCGTCGCTATTTTATGGCAAATGCTGAAGCTCTGCAAACCTTAATTAAGCCTTAATCAAAGCACGTATGTTTGGAATTTTGGGTGTGGCTTAACACGACAGGATCAGGCTAAGCCTTAGGCAGATTTCTGAAATATAATATATATTTCCTTCAGCCACACACCCGCTTTACCCGACCCCTAAGAGCGACCCAAAAGTACTGCATAAGGCTCTTAAGGGATCTTGTATCTTCCCACTTCTTTGACATTTGCCTATAAATTAGTCTTTCAAATCAAGAACAAGAAAGATTTTTTTGAAAAGTTGGATAGTTTTCGTAAGATTTACGAATGAATATTCTAGGGTAAAATACTACGAAATAATCGAGATACCCCTAATCCAACATTTTTACTGCATAGTTTAATACCTATTAAATTCCTCTAATATTCTTTAAATACAAAAAAAAGGTTGTTCTTTATCTCGCAGCCGCGCCGTGCCGGACGACCGATCACACCGCGTCTCGCGAGCAAGCGCCAGACGTAAAAAATGAGTAAAGTCATCGCGTTTGATTTTGAAAAATCATCATTTAAATCTGGCTGGAAACGGGTTTGAAATATCTGGAATCATCTTTACAATAGTTTAGAAAGAACGGGGCAAACCTACATTATTAATGTATTTTTCGACGGTGAAGCTCTCGTTTCTTTTCGATCTATAAGACGATAATGTAGAGACTGAGAAAAAGGGTTAATTGAATTTATACAGAGCCGGATGGAAATATATTTACAACAACAAATTAAGAACAAAAATTACAGGTTAAGGATGAAAAAAAATTGTATCTCTGTTTTACTCACCGCTATTAAATTGAAGAATTTGAAGGATATATATTTTTAGCCGACAATACCAATATAGGTATGGTAGGCTATTAAGATCGGCAAAAAAAAAGTTTTTTTAATTTCACTCAAAATGAGTTATTTGGGTCATAAATGACCTACATACAAAATATTTTCATGGTGTCTGTCTGTCTGTCTGTCCGTCTGCCGTCCCCAAGCAACACAGATAGTTCCAAATCCCTTCGGTTTAAGACTGGCTACTAAAACATAGTTCCTGGGTGCACCCTGTTACATAATTTGTCACTATATCCGGTAATACCACTGCAAAGTATTTTTGGATAGTATCTGTTACCACCCTGTTACTAGTCATTTGGAATTTAAACACCCAAAATTAAGGTAGCAAATGGGTTGTTGCGTCTAGTAACTGGGACTACGCAAATCCTTTCATTGTTACCACTAAGTGGCAAAATCTACATAGTGACAATAAATACGGAACGGCTACCAGCCTGTGCTACTAAAATGGGTGTATGAAGTACTTGTTACTATATAGTCCCATGCTTAGTCGCAGAATAGTCGCAGTACCCTATATTTTGGGTCTTAAAGTTACGAGGTATTTGGATACTAATTGTTGGTCCCAAAATAGTAGCTGCGACTATGGTTTGTTACTATAAAGTAAAGGGTACTATACTCCTATTGACGTCTTGCTACTATAAAGTTATGGAAACTAAAAAATATTTCTTTATAGTAGCAGATCGCGTATTTACCCATCCTGTCCGTTACCACAAGAATAAAGATCAATAAAACTGTTTGTTCACTGCGCTGCGAGTGGAACTTCCTAGACAAGTTCACCAGGATAAAGGGTTTATTGGATTAAATTTAGAGAAGTATGACTGGGCTTTGATATGACAATAAATTATTTTAATTTTTTTTTTGAAATTCATATACATATTATTATTATGTATAATTGTCGTATTTTCTATATATTTGTAAAGTTCTTATAGCTGCATTTTCTAGGAATGTCGAGTTGGTGACTACTGATGAATTTAAAGATAAAACAGAGCTCAGAGAAAAAAGTAACATAAGACAGGAACTAAGGCGTTGGCCATTAAAACACCAAATTAGCCACATTGCTTTAACATATTTACGTGGTATACTAAAAAATGAAGGCTTAACATCATTGACAGGAAACAGCAGGACTTTATTGAGTACACTGAGATATTGTGCCATTGTTCCAATGGGAAATGGAGAATTTTGGTACAATGGAATAAGGAAGATTTTAGTAGCACGTTTATCCGAAGAGACCAACCTAGAATCGGTGTCTCTAATTTTTAATGTTGACGGCTTGCCTCCATTTAAGAGTTCTCCATTAGAATTTTGGCCGATACTCCTAAAAATGCATGAATATCCTTGCGATCAACCCATGGTGGCAGCTATTAATTGTGGCGAGTCAAAACCTCCATTACAAGAAATTTTACATGATTTTGTAACAGAATTAAATGAGATTTTGGAGACTGGAATTAAAGTAAATCAGATTAGGGTGAAAGTAAAAATTCGATTTTCTCATTCATCATTTCATTTATTCAATTGTTTTTGGTCAATTCATGTTTCACCGGAAAAGACAACTTTTGATTTTTAAATGGCACCCTCAATATTTTTTTGCTTAATTCAATAGAAAATGCCACTCTGAATAGAATGACATATCATAATACGACATTTCCTCATATGGTTTATTTGAAATTGTAACATCGGTTCATAACAGCAATTTGACTCGAAATATCAAGTGTGTGGTACCAAATTATTCGTAAAAATGCTTTTTTCAAATATGCTAATAAGTCATCCTCGTTCCATTTAAAAAAATTGAGATATGATTAAAAATACAATTTAGGCATCCTTTAACCAGTCAGGACAAGACACGAAAAACATTAAAAGATCAAATATATTTTTCCAAGGCCCCTAGATAAAAAATTAGTGTTCTTAAATTGTTTTGAGATTAGAGGTAGGCGGAACTTTATAGAAACATATGGAACTATATTGTCACAAAATGCCTGATTGTCCGACTTTTTGGGTGTTCAAAGTAACTTTCTAGTTCCAGTAGTTACCATAGTGTACAAAATTTAAATACATTTAAGAATAACAAAGTTCCAAAGTAGTAACCAATACTACAAAGTAACTTTTGAGTAGTAACAACTTAATCACTGGAAGTAGCGGATCTTTTAAAGTAAAAAATGGGTAGTCCCTGCTACTTCATAGGGAAGAGCCTAACTTTATCGTAGCGAAGTGAGCGTCAGCCATTTTTTACTGTCAGACATTTTTTAATTAAATTTATTTGTTAATATATTTTAATTTTTTCTTTATTTTCCCAAGTTTTATAGTGCTTTAAGCATTTATTTTTCCAATTAGAACTCGAATACACTTTCGTGCATTACGAAATATTATTTTTAATATTTTTGATATTATTTTTTGTCCTTAAATATTTACAAAATTGAATTAATTCGAAGGCGCGTTAAAATATTTCCATCTAACTCGGTAATATTTGTCAGTAAAGTGACGTGCGTTATTATATTAGTCCTGGAAGTGTCCGAAATACGCGATTAAAAACCATCATTTTCCTCATAAACATAACACGCCATTATTAACTTAACTTTAACATGGCCATGCACCGCGGTTGTCATATCATATTATTATTTTATTTCAAAACGTTTTTTAAAAGTAGAGGTCGCTAGAAGAATGTTTTGCTACTATATAGTAGCAGTTACCAGGCGGCTACGTAGGGGCGACCAGGCCGCTACGTAGCAGAATAGTGGCCGCTACTACCCTTTCACTTTATAGTTACGAAATATAGTGGCAGCGTTAGTCCCTGGGACCACCCGGTATACTACCCCGTTACCCTAAATTCTTCCCCATTTTAGTAACAGTTACGTGGCGGCTACGTGGCGGCAACGTAGCCGTCGATTAGATTACATTCTTAGAGGTGGCTTTCGGCCTGATCCACTGCGACCTTCTCAGATCTATTGTGGTCCTCTTCTGATCCTTAGATTACATTCTCCAGTCCTATCCTTTCCACAAAGTTTAGCAACTTGGAGACTGAACCCTCCATGTAGCTCCTTGGCAATGGCCTATCATTGCCTATTACCGGGAACCGCACATTTGCCAGGCTGTCACACCGACATAAAATGTGTTCTGACGTTTCTTCTTCAGATTGGCACAACCTACACATAGCTTCGTCTGTCAATCCCATCAGCTTTAGATGCCTATTTAGCTTACAATGCCCTGTTAGTAGACCTACTACAGCTTTGACTGTCTTTCTGTCCTTGCTTATCAAGTCTACCGTGAATTTTGGCAAATGTTCTACAATAAACCTTTTCGCCTGTCTATGCCCTGGTGAGTTTCTCCACCATTCTAGAGATTTGTTGGCTACCCATCGTTCCGTGGCCATTCTCGTGACCGCCTTTGCAACGCCGCAGAAGGGTTCTGGGCCAATTAATGGCATTGATGAGCCTTGCTTGGCCCTTTCATCTGCCTTTTCGTTACCCTAATATAGCTGTGACACTCATGCCCTGGCACCCAGGCCAACGTAACAGTGCTACGTCCGCCCAAAGTATTCAGAGCACGCACACAGTCCCACACTAGTCTAGAATTGACCGCCGCGGAGCTGAGTGCCTTTAGCGCCGCTTGGCTGTCTGTGAAGATGGCCACAGAACGATTTGTTCTTTGTTGCCTTATTATTTCTTCTACACAATAGTGGATTGCCGTTATTTCTGCCTGGAAAATTGTGACATCCTTGGATAGGCTTACGTGGAAAGATCTCCCTTGTTTCGGCCCTACTATTCCAGCTCCTACGCCTTCTGACGTTTTTGAGCCGTCTGTATACCAGGTTGCCTCAGCTTGAATGGGTACACCTTTACTCCAGTCTTCCCTTCCTGGTATGGTTATATTAAATTTGTTGTTGAAGCTATACCTAGTAGCTGTTGCATCAATTGGTAATCCCAATACTTTGTCTGCTTTTAGCTCTTCGATTAGCTTCTGGTTTGCAGCACTATGCGTTTGGCTTATGTGCTGCTGACCGTAAATTAACCTGTGCATGACAGATCTGGCTTCGCCTTGTATGAAAATATGTAGTGATAAGTTCAACAAGACTTCCATCGCATTTGTAGGAGTGGTTTTGATGGCCCCAGTTACACACAGACACGATAGTGGCAGTCTTTTTATGGCCCCAGTTACACATAGCCGTCGATAGTGGCAGTCTACTTGATGGTCGCTTTTGTAGTCCCAAGAACGTACCTGCTACTATCTGTGTTGCTTGGGTCTGTAACACGATAACTCAAAAACCGCTGAACCGATTTTAACCAAATTTGGCACAAAAATACTGTGGCACCCGAGAATCTGGCCATTAGTTTTTGGTGGGGAGTTGGTAAGGGGGTATGGTATGAGAGGGGGTTAGAAATTAAAAAAAAAAATCGTAACTCCAAAATTACGGTAGCTAGCGAAACGCGGTTTTCAAACTAAGATTAGGAATAATATTTGCAACAAAATTTGTAATAACATCAAAATCAGTCAAAGTCACAGTTTTCGAGATATTAACATATTTTAGTATGGGCGGCTATATGTGCCTCCCGGCGCAATTTTTTATAAATGCTTTTTATAAACCTCGAAAAATTTAGAGTTAATATAAAATCGTATACTATTCTAGCATCATAATTTTATAATGTTTTTTTTTAACTAAACGTTCTCCAACTCAGTGTGAGTACATATCAATGTAAAACCTCTGACGAGGGGCTGGGGACTCAAAAAACTCACAATCTTTTATGATGTTTATTTCAAAATTTAATTTGATTTAAAAACGGGGCGACATGTTTCGGAATTCATATAATTCCTATTTTTTCAAGCTATTTTTTTTATTTCTTCCGAGTGGTATTGCTCCCTGATGTGACTTATGTCTTTCTGGGCCTGAAGATGGGAATTAAATGAATCCCGAAACATGTCGCCCCATTTTTAAATCAAATTAAATTTTGAAATAAACATCATAAAAGATTGTGAGTTTTTTGAGTCCCCTGCCCCTCATCAGAGATTAGGTTTGGTTAGTTCATTGTTTTTTTTTAATTTTTATTAAAAAACGATAATTATATTACCTGGCCGGATAGCTGGTGCCATTAAACCAAAATACTACTACATCTATATCTCTGACTACTACTAACTGCTACTAACCAACAATTTGTTTTCTGTAGCCCGTGGTCTGTTTTTGTTTAAATGTTTTGTTCATTATTCATGTTAGGGATTTATTTTTAAATTAATATTAATCGTTAGGCAACGAGTATTTTGTTAGAATAATTAAAATTGTCACTCTAAATTTTACATAACCAAATTGTTACTCTAAATCGCTGTCTTTTTTAGACAGATGTCACTTGTCTTGTCATTATTCAATTTATTATTCGAATTCCCAGAATGTCGTTATCGTCATCGTTGGTCATCTTAAAATAAAATTTTAATCAATCACAATTGTTTATCTCCATCATTTACCGTATTAATAATACAGAAATTACAGCTCAATTACAAACAATTCATTATTTATAGTGATTTACAGTAATTTTATTAAATTATACGAATATTCTCGTTGATTATTGGTTTGAAATAAATATGACTTATGTCCATGTGTCCTCCATTGAAGATGCGAGTTACTAACTCTAAATTCTAATTTTAAGCTAGCAAATGAGCTAGATGTTTTATCTAGACCGTTATTCAAAAGGTACAAACCTATCGATGAAAATATGCATGAAATCAAGTTTGCTACAAGTTTATTATACTTAGTGATTTTCTCAGCCACGAATGGCACAGATCGTTAGCCAGTGTTACCACAACCTTATTTTTCATCGGGGTAGATTATCACGAGATAACGGGGTTAAATTGTTTTTCAAAGGGGTAGATCTACCCCGAATGGGTTAGCTGTGGCAACACGGGCTCTATTACTTTTCCTCTTGATAGCTCGCGCGTCACGCGGCGTCACGGCCGTTTCGCATGCGTCTCGCTGCCGTCACGACCGTCTCGCGGCCGTCATCAAAGGCCGTGTATCACAGCCTTGAATTTTTAAAACCAACGCGCGTAGAGAAGTTTCACTTCAAAAATTGGATTACGATGAATAAAATAAGTTTTCGATTTTACGTTTCTAATATACCGATATTGTGTCCCCCTCTCTTAAGTTATAATTCATCATACAATCTCAATGCTTTGACAAAAGTCAGTATCTGAAACGGTTTTACAGAGACTAGTTCTCCATCCCCGTTATCAGTCATACTTGTGCGCGAATGCTATGAATGTATGCGCACTCAATGATGAAGTGTTCTGGTGTTCCCCAATTTCCCCACAGAATCTGTATTTGCCGTTGTGTCTTAGCCTCAGTCTATATTCTGAGCTGTTCATTGAGGGGACAGTTCTGTTAATAAAACCGAAAAGTTCTTACTAAATCAAGGAAAATTATTTTTCTCGGTCTGAGAAAATGTCTTACAGACCCACTACAGCTTTGACAGTATTTCTGTCTTTTGCTTATCAGGTGTCTGTCGTGAATTTTGGCGAATGTTTCAGCATCTACTTTTTCGTCTATCTCTGCCTTGGTGAGTTTCTCCACCATTCTAGAGATTTATTGCCCACTGTTTTGTAACGATTCTTGTGACTGCTTTTGCAGTCACTGCAAACTGCATTGATTATCCTTGTTTGGCCATTTCATCTGACTTATCTTTATCCTGGAGACCTTGGTGACCATCAGGTATCCAGGCTAGTTTCAACAGACACATTAAAAATAAACAAAATTCGATCGCAATCATTTTATTTCATCCCTTTCCAGATAACTTAAAACGAACACAATGATTGAAATGGTTTAAAACAAAATTCCATTACTGGTACGACCGGAACGATATTAATATAAGCCATTAAAGGCTGTTTTTATCCCGCGCGCGGATCTTGCATTAATAAATACACATGAAACAAAGTTTCTGTATAAATAAAATTCCTGGTGGTACCCACGCAGTTCTCCGTTGCGCTCACGCTCGTGCCGTGGTGGTTCTCCATCTCTGTTCGAACCTTCATATATCATACTCTGACAATAGCAGACTGGGTAATTATAAAGGCTGGGCCCTGGGCCTGCTATGTGTACGATCGGCCAGAAATTAAAAATCGTTAATAAAACAAAATAACTCGTTAGTTAGAAGAAACTTATCTGAATCATATTCAAATCTAAAATGCCACTATTTTACTGTTTTCTAAAGAAGAAAACATTCGACCAATGTCTACTACCAGCAAGACTACCAGTCATGACCTATGCATGCGAAACCTGGACACTTACTTAAAATGGATCTTATAAGGTAACTACAGGTCGCACAAAGTTCAGTGGAACGAAATATGTTGGAAATAACCAAGAAAGACCGTAAAAGAAAAGAGTGGATAAGACAAAAGACTCAGGAAATAGATGTCATCCACCAAATCAAATCCCTCAAGTGGCAATGGGTAAGACATCTAGTAAGAAGGACGGACAACAGATGGACTTCAAAAATTACAGCATAGTACCCACGAGGAATTAAGAGACCTAGAGGAAGACCAAACCTGAGATGGAACCATGATATTAGGAAATTATCAGGGATAACTTGGACCCGCATAGCCAACAATAAACAACAATAAGCCCTATTACAAAGAAAGTATCTAAATATGTGAGGGAGGCACACCATATAATAATAATGATGTTAATGAACTTCTTAGTAGGTATTGCAATATAATTGTAGAGCTGTTTTTGATACTGATGTCTTATTGTGCAAACTCTGAAACCATATATTAAAATAATAAAATTATTCGGCTAGTGCATGTGGAAATCCTTTAATGTGCATGGAAATCCTTTAATGGTCTAAGACACTCTAATATTTTTTTTTAGGAGTTACGACCGAGAAAAATTGAAGATTTTCCTTAAGTAAGAATGTCTTCTCAATGAACATCTCAGTAGATTGAAGCTACAAAACAACGGCACAAAGTATTGAGATTACCCCTTGATGCAACAGCTACAAGGTAGACAGCTATAGCTTTGACAGGTACAGCTATAGCTTCGACAACAAATTTAATATAACCAAACGAGGAAGGGAGACTGGAGTAAAGGTGTAACAAATCAACCTGGTATATACGGCTCAGAAATGTCAGAAGGCGTAGAAGCTAAGATAGAAGGGCCGAAACAAGGGAGATTCTTCCACTTAAGTCTATCTAAGAATGTCACACTTTTCCAGGCAGAAATAATGGCAATCCACTATTGCGTAGAAGAAATAATAAGGCAACAAAGAACAAATCGTTCTGTGGCCATCTTCACAGACAGCCAAGCAGCGCTAAAGTCTCTCGGCTCAGCGGAGGTCAATTCTAGACTAGTGTGGAACTGTGTGCGTGCTCTAAATACTTTAGGCGAACGTAGCATTGTTACGTTGGCCTACACCAGTACACCTCATCACTGAGTGCGCCGAGACGACAACCATTCGTGCCATGAACTTTGGTACGACTGATATTGGAGATGGAGAACTACACTGAAAAAAAGGATCTCTCAGTTGAAATGAATATGACTTTGACCCAAAAGATTGGCGCTTTTCAATAGGGCTAAGAACGACGTTTCTTTGCCCAAAACATTAACTATCTTTTCATAAGGTTTAAAAAATTACTTTAGAAGTATTTCACTCTTGACCCAAAATGAATATGCAAAGAAGTTCTTGTTACAAGAACAATAGTCTCTTTGATTCATGCAAAAATTTTTGATTGAAAAGGGAAATTTCTTGATTAAAGAGACACTTTTCTTAAACCAATAGCGAATACTACTGACTCAACTAAAATTTATTTTGATCTAAGAGAAGTCTATACATCATATACAGGCATATTACGAGGTATATTATTTTCTGATAAATTTAGGTTTTCCTGGTCTGTAGTAAGAAAAGTGATATTATTTTCCTCGATAGTAGTTATTTCTGCTTCTTCACTCTTAGGTATTTTTTGGGGTGGTTCATCATTCTACAAATTACAAAGAAATGTTACATCACGATTTCAAAGTAAAGCAAATAAATTATTAAAATTATAAGCTTTGGTCACATTTTGAATTTTTTAATACGACGACTTGAAATTCTAAAATTTTTGTAATTATTTGCATAAAAAAATCGATACCAATATTCTTATTCTATCTATAGTCACACATGCATTATCTAAACAGGTGCATTAGGTAAATGTCTACCTTCAAATATAGCAAATAAATGCTCTAATTTCCATTTTTTTCAGAAACTCCTTTAAAGAAGTCATATATCCTAAAATTTGTCCATAAAAAATGACAAATGCATATTAATAACGATCACTTAACTAATCAACGATTTGTTATACGATATGCGTTTAAAAAGCAAATTATGCAAAATTCCAAGTGGAAAATTCCAAGCAACAAAACCCGTGCGTACTATGATGTACGACTGATCGGACTGCCGACTGATTGTATATACCGTTCTTCGTCATAGTCTTTGCGTGTTGTTATTATTTTTCATCAAAAGAGTATTTAGCTATTGGAAAAATGACCATGTTTCTTGAATGAAGTACTTCCTAGCGTATTTTTCTTATTATCTTAAAACAAAGTAACTTGCACTTGGTTGAATGAAAATAGATACAAGACAAATTTTCGAATTTTTCAAGAGAACCAGTTTTCTTGAGTTAAGAGAGTTTTTCTTCACGCAAAATATTTTCTTTTACGCTAAAATAAATTCTCTTGCCACTAAATTTTTTTGTCATAACGATGAAAGTCTAATCAAGTCTATCTTTTTTATCAGTGTACCCTCTATAAAACCGTCCCAGATACTGGCTTTTGTCAAAGCCCTGCGACTGTATGATGAGTTATAACTCAAGAAAGGGGGACACAATAGATCTGTAAGGCCGCAGTGATTAACTCCCCTCCCACTCATTCTAAATTCTAAAAAAATTCTACGTTGGCCTAGGTGCCAGGGCACGAGAGTCACAAGGGTAACGCAAGCAGATGAAATGGCAAGACTCATCAATGCCATTCAGATAGAAATGAAAGGACAAGGCTCATCAATGCTATTTATAGGCCTAGAACCCTTCTGCGGTGTTGCACAGGCGTTTACGAGAATGGCCACAAAACGATGGGTGGCCATCATTGTCAGGGCAGAGATAGGCGAAAAAGTTCATTGTAGAACATTCGCCAAAATTCACGTTAGACCTGATAAGCAAGGACAGAAAGACAGTCAAAGCTGTAGTGAGTCTACTATCAGGGCATTGCAAGCTGAATAGGCATCTAGAGCTGATGGGACTGACAGACGAAGATATCAGTTTAAAGGTTCTGCCAGTCTGAAGAAGAAACGACAGAACACATTTTATGTCGGTGCGACATTTGCCATAGGAGGGATAGCCCATTGCCAGGGAGCTACATGGAGGGTTCAGAGAATCTAATCAAAAGATCAGAAGAAGACCACAATAGATCTGAGAAGGACGTAATGGATGAGGCCGAGAGCCACCTCTAGGAATCTAATCTAATCTAACGAAACAACGGCGAATTCAGATTCTGTAGGAAAACACCAGAACACCTCATCACTGAGTGCCCCGAGACGACAACCATTTGTGCTATAAACCTTGGTACTACTGATATCGGAGATGAAGAATTAACCTCTGTAAAGCCGTTTCAGATACTGGGTTTTGTCAAAAAACTTCCCCCCTCCCATACAATCTATAATCTACAAGTCATAATAGCGTTAAATTTGTCTAGTAAAAATGCACTAAAAAATATTATTTTTGGACTTGGTATGTGTTTTGTTTGTAGACGGACGATATAGTGGGCGCAGTTGCAATACCTTAATCTTAATAATTCTATTTCAGTGGGAATACTGAATTATGCGCACCGAAAACCCTTATATTCGAACTACTAAACTAAATAAAGAACGGGTTTGAGAAAGGTCCGATGCATGTAAGCCGCGAGACCCGAAAAAGCTCGGAAAAAACGAAGAAAAAATAAAAACTCCGCGAATTTCGAGTCCGAAAAATGTTAATGCAGAAACACTGAACAAAGAAATATAAATTTATGAAATATGGGAGAGTTAAATTAAAATCTGCCATACAGGGTGGACAACATATAACAAACTAAGAGAAAGGATATAGGAATGTTACACCGAGAAAATAAAGTAAACTGATTGTTTGATATTTTGCATTTTTTGGTGTTATATTATTAGAATGTTGCTCTTAATATGTAATCTTTGATATTGCAATAGCATTGGTGCATTCTCCGCCGGTGCTGCCACCATCGGAGAATATGGTGAACAACTAGTATACCGGGTGCGTCTCAAAAATGGCTCACTTCTATAACTATTTTATTTTTTCAGATAAAGAAACAAGATTTGGAATATTATATGACATAAATTAGGATTGATTGACATACTCAATTATTTTTGGTCACTTCCTGTTTCACCGGAAAACTATACTGACTACATCTTTTGATTGTTAAATGATACCCACGGTATTTTTTACTTTATTCGGTAGAAAATAACACTCTGAATAGAATGACATATCATATCTCAACTTGACAATTTTGCATATGGTTTATTTTAAATTATAAATTGCGGTTCGTAACGAAAATTTGACTCGGAATACCAAGTGTGTGGTATCAAATTATTCGTAAAAAATGCTTTTTCCAAATATGCTAATGAGCCATCGTTCCATTTGAAAAGATTGAGATAATATGATTAAAAATACGATTTGAGCATTTTCTAACTGGCCAGGATAAGACACTAAAAACATTAGACGATCAAATCTATTTCTCCAAGGCTCCTTGATTAAAAATTAGTGTTTTTAACATTGCCATGGCACTCTAGATTGAATTTTAAAATACGATTTTTTATTAAGCGAAAATGTCAAAAATTGGCATATGATATGTCATTCTATTCAGAATGTCATTTTCTATCGAATAAAGTAAAAAAATACCGAGGGTTCCATTTAAAAATCAAAAGTTGTAGTCATTTCCGGTGAAACAGGAAGTGGCCATAAACAATTGAATACGTCAATCAATCCTAATTTATGTCATATACTAACACACCAAATCTCGTTTTTTTATCTGGAAAAATAAAAAAGATATAGGGGTGAGCCACTTTTCAGACGCACCCGGTATACAGGGTCCGGCAATAGTGCGTCGGGCATCTGTAGCTCCTAGAAAGTCAAAACCTTACGTATGTACTAAGATGTATTTCAGGAAAATATTTTAACTTCTACAGGGTGGCTCAAAAAAGTTTTAGTGTAGCGAGATGATTTTTAAATGGAATACCCTGTATATTATTGCATTTTTGGCTTTCTTTCAGATCGCTTTACATAATCCTAAGATATCAATAAATATATTTTGATAGTTTCAGAGCTATTAATAAATAAATAAAAAATATATATTTTTCAACCCTTCATTAAAAAAAATTATTACAAATACCAAGAACTGTCTTGAAATCAAAACTATATTAGATATTTAATTTAGATGGCCCATACTTACTTTTCTATAAATATCGTAATTTTAAATCATACAGGATGTTCAAAATTCTACGCAAAACTTTCTAAGATATAAACTAATATTTCTTTGATTTTTTAAATGGAACACCCTGTATATTATTTTTTTATTAGATGGAGAATTAAAAAATGAACATTTTTTGTATTTAAAGTATTTCAAAATTTTTAATGGTTTCGCAGATACACGCAGTATTATTTCATATGGCTCTCTGAACGGTAAAATACGAGAGAAATCATTGGGTGGCTTTGATAAAAATTTACTGTGGAAAATGCCATATAAAATATAAAACCGGGAATATCTGCAAAACCGTTAAAAATTTTGAAATACTATAAATACAAAAAATGTTCACTTTTTAATTCTCCATCAACTGAAAAAATAATATATATGGTGTTCCATTTAAAAAAAAACGAAGAAAAATTATTTTATATTTTAGAAAGTTTGGCGTAAAATTTTGAACATCCTGTATGATTTACGATTACCATATTTACTGCAAAGTAAGTACAGATCATCTAAAGTAAATACTTTCAGGACAGTTCTTGTATTTTTAATAATTTTTTTCAAAAGAGGCTGAAAAATGTATATTTTTTTTTTATTTATTAATATATCTGAACCTATCGAAATATATTTACTCATATCATAGGATTATGTAAAGTGATTCCAGTTTGTATTATAGTCAAAAATGCAATAATATACAGGGTATTCCATTTAAAAAAAGTCATCCCGATCTACTCACACTTTTTTGAGCCACCCTATTAGTTAAAATAATTTTCTGAAATACATCTTAAAACATACTTTAGATTTGCACTTGAACAAAATTACCAATTTTTAAACGGTTTTATTTAGCTCGACCCGTACGGTATTTATTTATTTGTTTGTTTATTTGGGTCAAAATTAGAAATTGAAATTTAAGTACCTTCCTATTGTCAGATTGATCTCAAATTTGGTACACACCTTTAGTTCCGATGACAATACAATATAGTAATATCAATAACATTGTAAATCTAAGATGGCCGCCGGTACAAAATGGCGGATTTCATATTTTTCCACAACCCCCTCAATATGGGTATCAAATGAAAGGGCTACACTAGTAGAATACTGTGATTATGACAAAATTTAAAATCCAAGATGGACGTCGTTACAAAATGGCGTATTAGGTGAGGGCATGAGTAGTCGTGTCCAGAACAGTTGTGTCCAAGATTGTGTGACGTTAGAAGGACAGATAAAAAAAAAATAGGTGATGAATTTGTGAAAATGTTGCGGTCCAACATTGACGTACAAAAGGATTGGTAAATGGTGCTATAGGCCACATTACAGAAATTGTTTGGCCTCAGTTCCGTCGAACCCAAATGTACGAAACAGATGTAGGTACCATCAGTTTGGATTGACTTTGGCAGAGACGGCATACACGTTATACACCCGAAAGCCATACAGTTTCCAGCAAAATTCAATTATGGTACGGCTGAAAGAAGAATGTTACCCTTAATTTTGTCATGGGCATCCATCGTCCATAAAATGCAGGGCAGCACAGTCGACCATGCAGTAGTGTATTTGGGCTCAAAATTGTTTGAGGAAGGGCAAGCATACGTGGCTCTAAGTCGAGTCAAGTCTCTGGAAGGGCTATGTATTGAGGAATTAGATTGTAATAAATTATCAGGTAAAAAACCATGTAATAATGATGCACTAAATGAATTAAATAGAATGAGGAATTTTCGGTAGGCATTTCCGTTAAATACTAAAAACTAGAAAATAAAAAATCGGTAAAAAAACTTTTATGTTAAACGGTTTTATCTTATATGCACTGAAAACAAGAAAATAATAATAACAATTAGGTATTTTGAACTTCTAGTTCAGAAATATTTTAGTACTAGGCAGAATAGCTTTTAGGCAAATTAGACTAAAATAAAAACGTGGGGCCCCTCTGAAATCCTACCTATGGCAAAGCATATCTTTATACTTTGGTAGATCATGAGCTCGGCGTTCGCTGGTGAAGCCGCCACGGCTGGTTATTGATTGTCAAAATCTCCAGTTAGGATTATAGTAAGTCGATGCAATCCACACTTAGTATAGAAGAAAGTATTACAGAAATAGTTAATCGGCCCCACGTTTTTATTTTAGTCTAATATGCCTAAAAGCTATTCTGCCTAGTACTAAAATATTTCTGAACTAGAAGTTCAAAATACCTAATTGTTATTATTATTTTCTAGTTTTCAGTGCACATAAGATAAAACCGTTTAACTTAAAAGTTTTTTTACCGATTTTTTATTTTATTCTAGGAGCTACAGATGCCCGACGCACTATTACCGGACCCTGTATATCCTTGTTGCACTAGTTACACAAATAACTATTGTGGATGATAACTAAAAAGGACATATTTGTTGCTGAGTTTTGCAAGTAATCATGCTGAATCATTACTGTCACAATTACAGATACGTTTACTGTGAAGCTCAATAACGTTATCACCTGGGTATTATTAATGATACAATAGGTGGACGCGAACACAATATTCCATAAATCTATAACTCTGCGAGCGATAAAAGTCGGAGGTCCGCCAGTTTTAAGTTTCTCTTGTATGGACCATTAAATAATCTATCACGTTGTCGCATTGCTTGCGGTACTGTAAATAATGCCGAACATACCGCCTTAAAGAACGACTGAGCTGAGAGCGACTATGGATTTTCTAAAGGCTCACTTAACGGGCACTGCAAATAATTCCAAACCCAATTGAAATATTTATTCGATTTTATCCAGACCGTTAAGGCTGTATTCCACTTTTGCTAAATTGTGATCCCATCAAACACATAAACGTAAAAAAATACCATGTCTCGTATAAAGCACTACTTGTTCCGTTACAAAAAGCGATTTTATGTAAAACCAAGTCAGTTATTTTAGGTAGTTTCAATGAAAGCACATACCTATTCCACAACTTTGTTTTAAAATTTTATCTAATTAATTAACCTTTCATTCAACATTTATAGTGGTGGTTTCAATATTAGACAACTGTATTTCTATAATAATTATAATGACTTGACAATTCATTACTTATTCTTCAGCGAACCGTTTAGATTTACTCAGTAATCGAAATAGATTATTTTATAATTATTATGGTGCCGTGCGAACACCAAGTCATTATAATTATTATAATTTATACTAATATATAAAATCTTTAAGTGACTGACTCACTGATTAATCACGATCCTGCTCAAACCACTCAACGTTAAGAAGCTCAGTTTTGGCATAAAGGTTGATTCTAGGGTGTAGAGAGTCGATAGGAAGGGATTTTTCGAAATTCCAGTTCCAAGGGGGTGAAACCACCCCCCAAATATTACAATATTTTTTATTTAAAAAACGATCATGTTTCCGAAAAAAACGCTTAAACACGTATATTTTATTTTGTTTTTTCCACGGGGATGTCACTTGTATGGGAAAACAGGCAACAGTCAAATTTAAACGTGCCAGGACCAACGACAAAGAAAGCAACATCTGCCAGGCATTAGCTTTCTTTGTCACTCACATTGCTTAAATCATGATACCGCGGCCATTTTGCCAACAAAGAAGCTGGCCGGGCTGTCCTGACAAGTGATTTAAAACAATTTTGCTTTTTTACAATATTAAATTACCATTTGGATGTATTTAATGCGATTATTCAGTTAACTGGTAAGTCAGAAATTACACACAAATACTTTATTCGTAAATACAACTAAGATGTAAACGTATTTTTGTATTTTTAGATTTCAACTTTTGCAAAGACCCGCCGATAGAACTTGCCTGGCAGCGTACCTGTTTAACTAAACGTATTATTTCCTGATAATAATATCAAAACACGTAAGTACCTCTATAATTTATGATGAAAAAATGATTTTGATTATGTTTTATATTATTTAAATACTTTCTAACCTCAAATAATAGTAAGATCCTTGTTTATATCGCACAGCCCGTTCAAAACTGTATTGTCTTCAAAAAATGTTTACAATACAAACAATTATTAAAAAAACAATGTCCTTTTAATCTGATTTATACCTCAGAAGGATGCCAGTAAAATTTTATTAAATCAACATTATATTATTTGGCCATTAATATGCAAAAAGGAGCATATTGCCTTAACTTAAATTTTCTTTTACTTCTCCTGACAATGTTCTCTATATTCTCTATTTTGAGTTAGTAAACTTTTGAACGGGATGTGCGATATATAAAATACATAATATATCCAAGGGTATGATCTGATAAAATTGTTTTTTGATGCATTTTTTGGTTGTTTATGCACGTTGGCTTGGTTTATGTTTTATTCAGCTTATATTTATTTGGTATAACAGTTTTTTTTTTGCCTTTGGAATGGCATGCATTGAGGCTAGATAGTGTTTCATTAGATCATTAAAGGAATTTAAATTAGCATATATTTTTTGTCATATTAGTGTGTTATCATGATACAGGTAGTTGTATCATAGTGCCTTATGCATGTTATTTACCTATTATATACTTATGTAATGTATTATCAGTAAATAGATGATAACATACTACTAAAAATGTCTTTTTAATAGTATGTTTATCTTTCCAATTCACTAGTTATTTGCAAAATGTATTTTGAACTAATTTAAGTCATTAATTTTTCATCTTTCTTTTTCAGGTTCCGGGATATTCTTTTTCATTGTTAAAAAAATATATATATTTCAATATTATTGTAATATAAATCGCAGTTCTAAAAAATAAATGATATTGTTTACTAATGTGTAATTTATTTACTATGAATTTTCTCTGAAAATAGTAAGTCTTTAATAATATCATTGATTTGCTGTGTAAAGTTAATAGACATATTTTTTAATACATTAAATTATATTAAAGTAATAAAAATATGTTTATTAACTTTAAACAGTAAGTCAGTGATACTTATAAAAATATTTTTTTTTAAATTTCCCCTCTTTTAAGCCCCGCCCCTCCAATTCCCCTCAATTTAGCTAGTACTGCCAGGCGACACCAGGTGGCGTCTGTTTCCATTTTTTAACATGAAGTTAGCATTTCTTTAATGTACCTATTCTCTGGTTTTTTCACATATTTTAAGATTTTTTAAAAATGTATACACGATTTTTCGAAAAATCTGGTCATTGATTAATAACGATACTGCTTAAAGCGCTTGACGTAAAAAGCTGATTTTTAGAAAACGGATTGATTTTAGGGTGTAGAGGTTCGATAAGAAGGGATTTTTCAAAACTCGAATTCTAAAGGGGTGAAACTACCCCTCAAATATTAGAATATTTTTTATTTAAAAACCGGTGACTTTTTCGGAAAAACTCTTAAACGCGTATATTTTATTTTGACGTTTTACATATTTTAAGATTTTTTAAAAATTTATACAGGGTGATTCATAAAATATGACCATTGAGTAATCACGATTCTGCTTAAACTGCTTGACGTTAAAGCTGATTTTTGGTAAACGGATTGACTGTGGGGTGTAGAGGTTCGATAAGGAGGAGTTTCTCGAATCTCAAATTCTAAGAGGGTGAAAACGCCCCTCAAATATTACAATATTTGTTATTTAAAAAACGGTTAGTCTTTCGGGAAAACGCTTGGACACGCATAATTTATTTTGTTTTCTTACATATTTTGAATTTTTTTTAAAAACCATACAGGGTGTTCCAAAAAGTTGGGTAATTGATTAACCACGATTCTGCTTAAACTGCTTGATGTAAAAAGCTTATTTTTGGCAAACAGATTTTTCGAAAGTCAAATTCCAACAAGATGAAACTACCCCTCAAATATTACCAAGTTAATAATATCGCCATATTGTTTTTTCTCATGCTGGAAAAAAAAGGAAATTTTTGCTTTGCTTTATCATCACCATTACAAATGATTAACTCGACGCGAGCGAAATCGCGGGTACACGCTAGTAATTATTATAAAATGAAGACAGTGGCGGATACAGAGGGGGGGCCATGAGGCCCGGGCCATTCATATCTAGGTATCTATTATTAAAAAAAAATATCTCGTCTTATATATTTCTAGGAAATTGAATTCTCTACAAAAAAGATCTGTTACAATTTTTTGTAAACCTCACCGTTTGAAAGTTATTAAAGGTTAAAATTTAATTATTTTAAGGCAATTTTCTTTTTTCGTATGAATTTTATAACTCGTTAACACAAAATCATTATGATACTAATGATTTTGTAAGAAATTCACTGCTATACAAAAATGGTTTCGATTATGATTAGTTGATTAAATTAACCGTTAAAAAGATATTCCTGTAACTGCAGTAAAGATAATTTTTTACTGTAGAAATGTACGATTATGTTAAAATGATAAAAAATATATCTCAGTTGATAATTATATAAAAAAACGTTTTGATAAAATTGATTTTTTTTTTCTTTTAGATCAATACTTTTTATATTAAGTTTGCCAGTTAAAAAAAATGTATAAATTTTTTGTTTCAATCTACAATTTTTTGTTTCAACCTACCTCTCTAGAAAAAAAGTTTAAAACATTCCTTTATTCATAGAAACTCAAATTTGTACAAATTTTCCCGAAACTCGTAAAACAAATTGGAATTGTTCGAATTATTAATCAAAAACTGTTAAAATTATTGTGCCTTGAAGTTTGACGATGAATATCTTTTAAACGGTTAATTTAATCGACTAATCATAAAAAGCCATTTTTGTAGAGCAGTGAATTTCCTACAAAACCATGAGCTTGGTTTGCGTATCATAATGATTTTTGTTAAAGAGTTATTATAAAAACAAATGCAAATATTTTTAAGTGCATGCTATTTACTTTAATCGACTAGAACCTCCTTAAGGGAAAGAGCGTATAACGCCGTATTTATGCGATTTGCGCGATCTCCCTATTAAATCGCTTGGCTAAAGCGCTGAACAGGGTTCATTAGAGAAAATTTAAGTAGGTGATTGGCTTATGGCACAAGGCTCGTATATATCAATCGGCGAGGGTGGTCTCTAATAACCCAACGTCTCTTTAGCTCTGATGGTCACATCGTCACGACGCATGCTTTGCCATCTACAGTCTACAGAGTTTAGCTACATAAGTTTTTGTTTTTGGATCTAATTTAGATACAAATTTGAAAAGGGTTCATGTTAAGAGTCTATATTACGCTCTAGTGTTCGGGTCGCTCTTAGGGGTCGGGTAAAGTGGGTGTGTGGCCGAAGGAAATATACACTATCGGACAAAAGTAGAACAACAAAGTTCATTTTTATTCATGTTTGAATAAAAAAAAAATTAGGTTGTGATTTTCGGCTATGTTTACTAACACACTATCCTTACACTAAAAGTAATATTTTACAAAATTTTGGTGTACTTTTAATCACTTTAAAAATGGTAAATAATAATGATTATAAAAATTGATGAGAATGGGGGCGACAAAAGTAGAGCAACAAATTGTATTCAACAGATTTTATTGTATCTTATTATTATTATTTATTTCAACAAAAATATTTAACACATTTAAGAACAATAATAATTGAAAGTAATACATTAGTAATTGATAGAATATCCATTATTATTAATAACTTGCTGACAACGGCGCGGCATTGAAGCAATCAACTTCTGAATGACATTTTCGGGGAGATTTGTCCAAACTTCATTAATTTTATCAATCATGGATTGTTTATTTGGAAACATATGGGTACGAATACGACGTTTTATTTCTTCCCAGAGATTTTCAATGGAGTTAAGGTCTGGGGATTGTGCTGGCCATTGCAAAACTCATCCCATGTTGCATAAGGAAGCATAACATTCTGCATGATATCCCTATAAACAAATCGGTCCAACATCGTGTCATTAATAAAGTGTAGAGGGTCTATCCCATTCCATGAGAAACAACCCCATAAAAATACACTGCCTTTACCGTGTTTAATTGTAGGTGTTACGTATTTAGGATTAAACCTTGTATTAATTGGTCGCCTCACACGTCTCATTCCATCAGAATTGAATATTTTGTGGCGCGTTTCATCACTGAACAGAACTTTTTTCCAGTCATTGATGGTCCAGTTTAAATGCCGACGTGCGAATGCCAACCTTGCTGCTCTATTTCTTTCCGAAACTAACGGCTTTTTAGCTGGACGTCTACAAAATAACTATGCATCTACAAATCTTCTTTGTACTGTTCGTATAACAACCGTAATTTCTGGAATTTCGGCAATAATTCTAGGTGCGGACATCCAAGGATCATTTTGAGCAATTCTTTTGATGCGTCTGTCGGTCATTACTGTTTTTTTCTTTGGCTTTGCCGATTTTGGCAACTTTTCTAAATGCCCCCTGTCATTATACGATGAAATTATTTTAGATACACTGTACCGGGGTAACACAAACTGTCTTCAAATGTCGGCTTGTTTGTTACCTTCCACGAATGCATTCACAACTCTTTGCTTCAAGTCTTTTGAAATTGGAATTCCTCTTGGCATGACTAATCCAGCATAGAAATGTTTAAAAAAACATAAAATAAACCTCGCACAATTGTTTTGGCCTTTACTTTTGCTAAAACCCTTCTTTAGAATGAATTATTTGAATGTTCCTCTACTTTTGACGCGTTACTATTAAGCATTTAAAACTAAATGTCAAAATAAATTCATTTGTTTTATTAGTAAAAATTCTTGCTGTCATGGATACTCATAGCCTACTTCATAGTTTTTAAATTTATTTTATTTGTATACATTATCATGCACATATAATTAAAAAATCGCGATTTACAAATATTTCTCGAAGTGTTGCTCTACTTTGGCCGATAGTGTATATTATATTTCAGAAATGTGCCTGAGGCTTAGCCCGATACTGTCGTGTTAAGCCACACCCAAAATTAAAAACACACATGCTTTGATTAAGGCTTGATTAAGGTTTGCAGAGCTTCAGTCATTTCCCATTCCATTTTTTCCCATAAGAGAGCGAGGAAATTGTTACAAAACCACATAAATTATATATCACTGTAATCACAAAACTTCAATCTATTTCCGTATTGTAACGGAATTCTAAATTATGTCTTTACTTCGAGAAAATTTAGTCCAAACATAAGGAATATTTTGTTGATGTTTGACCATCAAAATCTTAAAAATAAAGAAGTTGTCTAAAAATGTGCTACAATATGGATATAGTATAATCATTTATCTTCAATTTCCTTCTTCATTTGTGTAAAAATACCTAGCCAGTTTTATATAAAACGTTAAATTCTGAACGCTTATTTTGCTACTTTTTCGGTCTAGTAAAATGGACTCTAAGTGCAAACCTAAAGTATGTACGAGGATGTATTTCAGGAAAATATAACTTCTATAGGGTGGCTCAAAAATGTGTGAGTGGATTGGGATGATTTTTTTAAATAGACCCTGTATATTATTGCATTTTTGGCTTCCTTTTAGACCACTTTACATAATCCTAAAATGTGAGTAAATATATTTCGATAGTTTCGGAGATAGTAATAAATAAATAAAAAATATATATTTTTCAACCTTCTTTAAAAAAATTATTAGTAATACAAGAACTGTCCTAAAATCTATATTCTATATATATATATATATATATATATATATATATATATATATATATATATATATATATATATATATATTTTTTTTTTGTATTTAAGGTATTTCAAAAATTTTAGTGGTTCTTTCAACGGTAGAATACAAGTGAAAAATAATTGGGTGGCTTTCATAAAAATGTTCTGTGGAAAATGCCATATGAAACATATAACCACGAATATCTATGAAACCGTTAAAAATTTTGAAATACTTTAAATAAAAAAAAATCATCTTCTAATTCTCAATCTATTGAAAAAATAATATACAGGATATTCCATTTAAAAAAAACAAAGAAAAATTATTTTATATTTTAGAAAGTTTGGAGTAGAATTTTTAACACCCTGTATGATTTACGATTACCATATTAATAACAAAGCAAGTACAGCTCATCAAAAGTAAATACCTAATATAATTTGGATACCAGGAGAGTATTTTAATTTTAATCATTTTTTGAGAAAGACTGAAAAAATATTTATTTTATTTACCTATTTATTAATATCCCTGAAACTATCGAAATATATTTACTCATATCTTAGGATTATGGAAATTTATTTGAAAGGAGGCTAAAAATGCATATAATATACAAGGTGTTCCACTTAAAATATCATCTCGATCCATTCACACTTTTTTGAACCACCCTATAGAAGTTGAAACATTTTCCTGAAATACATTCTAGTACATACTTTAGGTCTGCACTTAAATAAAATTCCCATTTTTTTATTCTAGGAGCTGCAGATGCCCGACTCACTATTGCCGGACCCTGTATACTACAACCGAGCGTGTTCTTGTCAATGAAGCAAAACTTCCGTCTGCTGTTTCTGGATGTTCTTGTCAGTAGAAGCGATGGATCCGTTAGCACTAGGGTTGTAGAATGTAGAATGAGTAAGAGGGGGGGGGGGTTAATCACTGCGACCTTAAAGATTTATTGTGCCGTGCCGCGCGTTGTTCCCTCCGTGCCGCCTTTCATAGTCGAGGTTGCCTCCGGCTGGTTTTTGATGAGGTTGTCTCCTCTTGGTCCAGGCGGTTAAGCCAAGACTCCCCCCACACCCTCTACCCACGAGACATGACCACAGTCAGTAGAGTTCGCCTGGTATGACGGACAGGGGTAGCTTCGTCCGGCATCGTTATATGTCTTCGTGCAATTCCCTGGCCACGACACTACAGCCACGATGAGTGAGATGCTTGTTAGACCAAGCCAGGCGCTAGGGGGATTCGCCCCAGCACCTGACCAGGTGCTTCCCCTCCAACGACAAGGTCTTGCTAGGGGAAGTAGCACTGGGGTTGCCAATTTTCAAAATAAAAAAAGAGGACGAGAGGGTAAAAAAGAGGCACAGGCATAACCATTTTTTGAAACATCTCTCCCAAATGTCTAGAATTTACCAAAAAATTATGTAAACCTTACTTTTTAAAAATAATTATCTAACTTTGGCCTTGTAAAAACGAGGACTTTTTCAATACGTGAGAGAAAAGAGGACAGAGATATCAAAAAGAGGACTGTCCTCTGGAATACAGACAGTTGGTAACCCTAATTAGCACTGTTGTATACAGGTTGTTAATTTGTTTATTCCTGGCAACAGCTTTATGGTTGAAATATGGCAACCTCGGCCCGCTCGTCGATAGACGACGCGACGGGACGAGTCTGCAGAAAACCCTATAAGTGCATGCGTTCTCAATAGGCAGTGTTGCCATTCTGTTCCCCTATAAGTAACTGTCCAGTTAACAACCTGTATAGGAAACCCACACATACGGGACAATCTTCATCATAGCTCAAATAATCATCCGAAAAACGAAAATTTCGAACTTCTTATTATTCCACCGCATTTTTTAATACGATCCATCTGGTTTAACGCTGCACGTGGACCTTCAGGTAATACAAGAGACGTTTGGAGGGGGGCAGGGGGGCATATTTGAATCGACGGCCGCGAGGCTGTCAGTCAAACAGAGCTCGTTTGGAACGGAGAGGTAAAAAATGACTGGGGAATATTAAAAACTATAAATCTTCCAATACGCATTCCAAGACAGATTCTTCATTTGTGTATTTAAGGTGGTGTATCTGGTATTAGTTGGTGGGTACCTATACAGGGTGACCCAGCATTCCTAAGAAGCTCTATTTCATGTTTTGGATTTTTTGATTTCGATGTTTTTACTACAATCTTTTTATTTGATATCAATTTTTAGTTACTTAATATACTATAATATACTATCGTTATTAAATTCATTGTTGCCAACCATGGACATATTCCGTGCCGCACAGTGGTCATTTCAATTCATTCAGGAATTAATAAATCGAAAAAATAAGCTGTCAAAAAACCTACGATTAATGTTGTATTTCATTGTTAATAATAAACCAGAGACATACAACAATTTGTTTTATCTTAACATAGGTTGCTTAGGCGCAACGGCAATGTTGATTTTGTCTCTTAGGTTGTTTACTTCATTGATTTTGTGACGCTTATCTCTGAATTGTTAAAGTTGTAATTTGCATAATTAGGCAGCGATTTTTGAGACTAAGTTGGTGTTTTTAAGTATTTTGGGGTAGGTTCATAATATATTTTCGTCTCGTGTAAAATAGAAAAAAGAATTTCTTTTAAATGTTTCGTAAAACTTATTTCTCTTTCGTAAGACTGGATTTTGTAACCTGTCAAATACAGGACTTATTCGTACATTTTCGAAAGACGTTTTTAATATGAGTAATCCTTTTACCTAAAGAGTCTTCCCAAAATTGGCTGCCAAGAAGTGCCAAGAACTTCAAAAATGATTTTTTTAGAGACAATGGTCAATAAATAAAAAATATTTGTTTTCTATTTGGCACGAAGGCAGTCCCTTTGAAGAGAAAAACACATGTATTGACATATGTTTTGAACACAATCTATGTGGTAAAATGCGAGAACGATCTAAAATATATATTTTTTTATTTTAATTTTTATATTCTTTTCGAAAAAGTTTACCACCCTGTATCTTAAAAGTTATAACATTTAAGATATACATTCATATGAAGTTTTTTTGTTTTTTTCGAGTTTTTGGTTTAATTAAATAGTGTTGTGATAATTTAAGCTTAAAGTGATACTTTAAGCTTAGGGACTGGAAGAAGAGGTGTGGGGGAATGGGCGTCCCTGTAAGAGATGACTGTTTGGTTACATTGAATTTTGCCGATGATCAGGTGGTCATAGCTCAAGATGCTTACGACCTTGAATTCATAATGAGCAGATTAAATTCGGCATACACAGAATGAGGCCTTACTGTGAACATTGATAAAACGGAATATCTAGTGACCAATTCAGATGATAAATTTGATATTTTTATTACTGACAATGCAAAGCTCAGACAGGTTGAATGGTTTAAATATTTGTGGGCACGTATAACCAGAAAGGGACTGGACAAAACAGAAGTATCTGCTAGAATAGAACAAGGGCGGAAGATTATAGGAGCACTGAATGGCGTCTGGTGGGACAAAAACATAAGACCAAACACAAAAGTACATATTGGAAGAACCCTAGTGGAGTCGGTAGTAACTTATGGGTGTGAAGTTTGGACCTTAAAAGCTGAACAAAAACGAGCTTTGAATGCACTCGAAATGGACTATTTGAGACGCAGTGCGGGAGTATCTAAACTGGACAGAGTTAGGAACGTGGAAATCAGAGCCAAAATGGATGCCACACAGACAATAGTGGTTAAAGTCGAACAGAGGGGCCTTAAGTGGTTTGGACACTTGCTACGCATGGAACACCAAAGATGACCCTACCGTATCTACAGCTGGTCACCTCCTGGAAAAAGGAAAAGAGGACGGCCTAGAAGATCTTGGAATGGGGCCATCAGAAGGGCAATGGAGGACTGTAACTTGGAAGAGGAAGATGTTCTTGATCGTAACAGGTGGCGGTTAGGCGTGGGGATGCGACGTTAGTTGCGACAACCCTGAGTATATATATATATATATATATATATATATATATATATATATATATATATATATATATATATATATATATATATATATATATATATATATATATATATATATATATATATATATATATATATATATATATATATATATATATATATATATATATATATATATATATATATATATATATATATATATATATATATATATAGTATATATATATATATATATATATATATATATATATATATATATATATATATATATATATATATATATATATATATATATATATATATATATATATATATATATATATACTTTAAGCATAAAAATGTTTACTAGCAGACCTTGCAGTCGAACATTGTTCTCTTTAGAACCTCTTTTAGTGCGAAGTGTACAAGATAGCTTAATAGCCGTAAAAAACTCATCCCAACTTTATTAGAACATTTTGAACGGAAAAGCGGTAGTAATGGCCCTTTATGTCCGTTAGGTGCTGTTAAGAAGGTGAATTTTGTTGATGTAAATAATAACTGTTTATCTATTTATAATCAATTTATTTTTCTTTCCTAAAATATTTTAATGAATCAAGCTTAATCACGTGACTAAAAGTTTATTTGATATGAACTATACATTTATTGTCTGCATATTTAATGAAAAACGTTCTCTATGTAAAAATATTTTATTAGTTAGGAGGTAACTTATACAGGGTGACCCAGCATTCCTAAGAAGTTCTATAACAGATTTTTGTTTTTGAAATTTTTACTACAATATCATTGATAACATTATTGGCAAGGACCATTCTAGTCATTGCGATGGGGTTAAGTCTAGAATGACCCCCATTGCTGCTGTTGGGGAGGTTCTCATTGCTCTTGTAATGCAGATGCTTGTCACTCTACATTTTGCACAGTTTTGAGTACCAGATAACTGCTCCATAAGTATACTTAATCATGGACCTTACTATCACGGTATACATCCAGCTCAAAATGTTAGGGGCACAGCCCCATCTATTTCCCGCCAGTGTTCTGCATATCATGAAAGCACTTGTAGCTTTGCCGGTGATGTTCTTAATATTATGCCTGTTCCATAGAAGTTTACTGTCCAGGATTATTCCCGGATATTTGCCTTCCTGTAATGACACTATTTCTTTTCTGGTGAACGAGAGTTGATGCTCAGCCCGACAATCCTGTACCATCTCTCAATGATACGGAGTCCTCTTTGGATAATATCACACAGACTGACTATATATTTCCTCCGAGCGATCATGACTATATCGTCTGTGTACACTACGGAGTGTATTTTAAGAACGTAATCCTCACCAGTAAACGTACCCAGTATTGGTTTCGAAGGAGATAATATCTTATTGGAACTTACCCTAAACCACGTCAAAATACCTTTTACCTCTTTTAAACATTCAAATCGAAGACCTCTCGCGGCATAGAGCCCCGCGATGACCAAGCTGTTTCGACCCAAACATCGGCCCCGCCATCACACACGCTGGCCCACGGAAAAAAGCCAGGAATCATCGTTAATAATCTGGCCGGCTCTTAATTGTGAGAGCGATGGCATCGGAGACGAGATCTCTCCGATCGACATTTCGATTATTCGTATTTCGAATAATAATCAGAAAATGTATTAATGACGAGAACGCGATGCCTCGGCCGAGAAACAATGCGCGTCAGGGGGGATGACGGTGCGATAATGCTCGATCCTTGCGTGGTGCTCAGAGTGGTGAGAAATAGGTGTAAATAATAGGAATGTATCCTATACCTAGTGTTGTGCGGAATGTCCCCTTACTACTTAAGGTACCTAGTCCTTTATTTTCCAATCTAAATAGCATTTCATAAAATTATCATTTATAATAATCATCATCATCATCATGTTTAGCTTATTAAACCATTTCCAGTTATGGTGTAGTCTTACTGACAGTAACTGGGCCCGGCCACTCCGGTCAAATTAAACATTTCAATCTACCAAAATTCCGACAAAGCTTAATTTTGGTAGAGACCTTGGGTTAGCCTTTATAAAGAAGAAGAAAAAAGTCCCCATCGATTCCACGTCTGCGTAAAAAGTTATTCAACGTCAAATGTCAAAATTTTTCTTTTTTTTTGGATTTTTCTCGTAAACGGTAAGTTTTTTCAAAAAAATACTTCAGACCAAAATTGTAGATTATAAAATTATCTACAATAAGGGTCCTTGAACTTTTTCCTCTAAAAATTACCGCTTTTGAGATATTGTGATTCAAAATGTCTTCTCGAGTTATGATCTATATGTATATACAATATGCAAGCATACGTCAGAGATACATATTCGGTCATTTAATATAAGTAAAAATGCTTATGTGTCTTATATAGGTATAAACAATACTATTATATGTATTTAAGAATAATAACTGAAGAATATACACTCAAAAGATACTCAGCCAGACTCACTGACTCTACAAAAAATATTAAAGCTGCAGAACAACGTCGTCCAACTACAAAAACATAAACATCTTCATATTCCGATATCATCTTTGATCAATTTATGACAGTTCCAGCAACCCAACAACATAATTGAATATAATTAAATAAAACTCCATAACAATTTATCGCTAACGTTCATAATAAATAGAACAACTCAATGCAGGAAATACAACTACTATGGTTGGCGGTTGGCGAAGATGTTGATTTGCTAGTACTAGTGATGAGAAAAACCGATTAATTTCAATAGTCGAGTATACTCCAGTTTCAAGCAATTGCAATAACCGAGTGATCGCTCGAGCGAAATATCACTCGCATTTAAAAATACGGGTTTTCACCCATCGCTTAGGACTTCACCCATCGCTTGTCCCATCGTTAACGCCAAGCGCCAAGCAGTAAGTTGCGTGCGCAAGGCACATATTATTTCTGTGATGAATGACAAGTAGCAAGCGGCGAGCGATTCGCTTGATTCAGTTTATTTCAAAGCATTGTCGATGTAGGTCGTAAAATCACCACATGTACGGTGGTAAAATGTTGTCCCTCAGATACGCAACGGAGAAATATATATACGGCGTCGTATAAATTTGCTACCTGCAATGTATGTAGAAAATTCGCTCGGCTATTTATCGAGTATGTCACATTAAAATCGGATTTCAATTTATTTCATTCTAGGATCGCTTGCGTTCGTCGCTTGGTACTCTTCACTTGCATCGCTCGGTTATAATCGAGCGATGTCGGTTAGTTCAATAATCGAGTACTCGAGCGAATTTTCGCTCGAGTTATCCCATCACTAGCTAATACTACTGCACGGACTACAATTAATAAAATTATCTACTTTTTAAAACCTGGAAAAGCTCAACAGCGAACTAAAATGTATTGTTCAAAAAGTTTATCTGCTTATCCTAAATCGCAAAACCATAATTTACTTTTACATGCGATAACTGGCTGTGATACTACATCAGCAATTTTCAGAAGAGGTAAAGCAGCAGTATTAAAATTATTTAAAAAAAAAGATTTGGTTGATATCGCTATAAGTATTTAAAGAAATTGATTCTTCTCCTCAATCGATAGTCATTTACGGAGCTCCCACAGAAGTCAATTGCATAGACAAGTACAGGTATTTATCTTTTGTAAAAAATATACGAAACAATAAACAAATACAGCAATCTTGTCTTTCTCCGACATCAGCCTCAACTCAACAACACTTGTATCGAGTCTACCGGCTAGGTAATCAATTGAACCCAGAAAACTGGGCTTGGAAATTAACTAACAATACTTTGGAACCAATTCAAACTTTACTGCTACCTGGAAAAACTCCTTACTACCGGAAAAACTCCTTAAAAAACTCCTACCTCCGAAAAAACTCCTTAATAGTATCTTTTGCAACTGCAAAAAAGGCTGTAGTGCTAAATGTGGATGGCACAAAAGTAGGATTACTTTGTTCACCAACGTTAATTGCCTAGGCCAGTCTGGCTCGAACCTTGATGTAAATACTGGTGACGAGGATTCATGTGATGGCTACTGTAGAGAGCTGACACACTTTCATTTGAAAAATTTGTGAACATGCACGAAGAAGAAGAAGAAGGAGAAGGAGGAGAACAAGAAATTGAAGAAGACATGAATGTTGAAATTGATTTCGAGAGTTATGAACAAGAATAAAATAAGTCAATCAAGAGAAATCAATAACTAGAATCAAATAATTAGAAGATTGTCCCATAAAACTCCATCAAAAACGTTAGTGGAATGGCCAACTGGGGAAATATGTGGGGTGTATATTGTATAGAACATAACTCGATCGACATTTTGAATCGTAATATTTCAGAAGTGGTAATGCTTAGGAAAAAAGTAAAAGGACTATTATTGTAGATAATTTTATAATCTACAACTTTGGTCTGGGAATTTTTTTGAAAAAACTTTTACGAGAAAAATTCAAAAAAACAAAAATTTTGACATTTGACTTTGAGTAACTTTTTTAGCAGACGTGGGATCGATGATGGGAACCTTTTTTCTCTTCTTTATAATGGTAAACCTAAGGTCTCTAGCAAAATTCAGCTTTGTCGGAATTTTGATATTTTTATAGCTAAATTGACCGGACTACCATTATTGTCTAATATCATTGTCCCATCTCAGAGTTGATCTTCTTCTAGGTCTCTTAATTCCTCATGGGTACCATACTGTAATTTTTGTGGTCCGTCTGTCTGTCGTTCTTGCCAGGTGTCCTGCCCATTGCCACTTGAGGAATTTGATTTGGTGGATGACATCTATTACCTGGGTCTTTTGTCCTATCTGCTCTATTGTCTTTCTTGGTTACTCCAGCTTATTTCGTCCCAAGTGTTGTGCGGCTTGCAGTTTCCATATAATCTTCTTTTTTAAGTGTCCAGGTTTCGCATGCATATGTCATGATTAGTAGTACACATTGGTCGAATGTTTTCTTGTTTAGATAATGTGCAATTCTAGATTTAAATATGATTGAGTTTCTTCCATATGTACTCCGTGCTAACTTAACTCTTCTCTTGATTTCTGGTAGTAGAGATCAAGATGTGTACCTATTAGTTGTCTCAAATATGTACATTCTTCCACTATTTCCAGTGTTGTGTTTTGTGTTCCTCTCTCAGTTCTATTTCCCATTGTTGTGTCAGTTCTCCCTCTCCCTCTCAGAACATTCAGTGTATTTCTGCTAGATATATCAATGATCTTAATGGCATTGAAAACAAAACGCATCAAATTGATGAGAAATTCTTCGTATTTCGACTTGCGGCGCGATACTGATGCATACGGTTTTGATGATTTTATTTTCGTTTAAAACACAATGCATCGGGAAACGACGGACGACCGACCAAACAAGACGGGAGATATATACGGAACGTATGAACGCAACAAGGGACTATTAATAATATTCATTGCTGATGCAGTATAAATTATATCGAAACGGACAGCACTCAATTCGACTGGTGCTAATTCGACGTAATACACTGACCAGCTTGAAAAACGGATACCTCAAAATTTTCATTGAGTTTAAAGTTCAATATATTTTGTTCTAGTCGACCGATTTTTGTGATTTAAATTTGTCTATTATAAGAGAGGGAGGGGAAACAAAATGTTGATATTTTGGCTAAGAAAGCGTTCTTTGCACTAACACTACTTTTTCAGACCTGGTGAGATTACATTAGATTATTCAAGGTGATTCATCTCAGCTTTATTTTTATTGGAGACTAGAGATAATAGTTTTTGATCAGGAATAGGAGATTTGGGCCAAAAACTAAATACTTCGAACCGATGAGCACCTAAACCAGCATCCTTCAGGCACAAATCTGCGTTATCCAAAGATGCGTACAAGTTATCTTATATAGGAACTATCGGAAACAAGAAATACCAATCTTACTTAACACGATAGTCAAGCCGCGTTAAAAACAATCAACTCACTAACCATCATTTCGAAGTTGCTCAAAGAGTGCTTAGAGAAACTGAACAAATTAGGCAAAGGAAATAAAGTCCTCCTACACTGGGTGCCAGCCCCCCAAAGAATAGAAACTAATGAAGAAGCAAACGATCTAGCTAGCAAAAGAAGCGAACACTTCAGTAACTGGACCAGAATAACCTTCTACTTCCCAAGTAAAAACAAATTTAAAGGAGAACTCAAGAACCTGGGAGACTTGGAATGAGAATCCTCCAACAGTCTAAGACACTCAAAAAAACTTTTCAGGACTTATGACCCAGAATAATTGCCGAGGAAGATTTTTCTTGATTAACAATTAACAATTAATTTCTTGACTAACATTAAGAACAATCTTCAGATTGGCACGGGGTTTTTAACAGTCTCCTCAATGATCACCTCAGTATATTGAAGCTAAGAAACAACGACGAATGCAGATTCTGTGGGGAAAATGGGAAGAAAACACTAAAACACTGCATGATTGAGTGATTTGCAAAGACGACATCCTTTCGTGCCAACTGCACTGGTCGGTTTTGATCTTGGTCTTGGTTTGAAAAGCTATTAGGATGAATCAGAAAACAAAATATCGAGAAAAAGGCACCTTCATTTTAAAGGAGTGGTTTTTAAATTCCATACTCGCCAAAATAGCACTGTTTATAAATGTAAAAAGAGAATAGATAGTTTAGATGCAAACATGGTTAAATTCTGGCAAAGTTGCGCTTTGGGATGTTCACCAAGATGCCATCAAAAAAGTTTTAAAAATGGCAACCCTTGAAATTTAAAAATTTCTGAGCTTAGCTGAGTTTTTTGAAAACAGGGGACAGAATGAGCCCTTAAGCTTCATTTAGAACCTCCGAATTAGTGGAATAAATTAGTGGTTTCAATTAGCGTAGAAGTTTGTTCCTTTAATTTCAATGTAAGCATTCAGAACGTCTAAATTAGTGGTAGTCATTTTCAATTAGTTCAAAAAGTAAACAAACTTTTGACTTTTCCACTAATTATACTTCAAATTTTGAGGGAAATGTCATTTTGGCCATTGATTAGCATCCGTCAAAAGAAATCGTGGTTAGAATACAACTGACTACCGCAAGCCGCAAGCTGTTGCTAGTATATTCTATTAATTTTAATTGTGTTTTTTAAACCTTGTGAATAATCGTAAATTAAAAAGTATAAAGTGTAATAATTGAAACCGCTAATTTATTCCACTAATTGCGAGGTTCTCAATGAAACTTTAGAATGTGTTCAAAAACTAACTGAGCGTTTTAAAATTAAATGAATAATTGATAGAAGAACGTAAGGTGCATACTAGGCGCTTTGTGTAGCAATTTTTTTGATTTTCAACCGTATTATATTATGATTTTGGCGCCCCTTGATACTGGCGCCCGGGGCAGGTGTCCCCGGTTTGCCCCCCCCCCCTTAGATCCGGAAACTTGACGTAACTTCTAAAAGTAAAATCAATACATCTCAACATTTACAATTAAGAGTACAAAATGCATTCGGAAGTATAAGAAGATCTGTGCAAAGAGTAATAAAAAAATAAAATAAAATTGAAGAAAAAAGAAATTTGTGCAATAGGGAGGGTAGTAACCCTTTCGACCATGTAGAGCATTAGAAACTAGTTTGTAGAAGTTGATTTATTTATAATAACTACGACGAATAATATGCATATTATTGGATCGAACACTAAGATTTCAAATTCACAATAAAAAAAAGTTAAAAATAATATATTTAAATTGCTGACCTGGATATTATTTATTTGAATCCTTCAATTGGCTCGATATTCCTTATTCAATGTTAATTAGCGCTGATCAATATTGCTGCGATGAATATAATCGAATTAAATAATTTAAAAAACCAGAAGCGGACTTGAAATTATTTTAAATAATTAAATAGTTTTGTTTTTGTTGTTGTTAAGGTACCCAAAACAAAATAAAAGTATAAAATGTGGCGTATCGTTGTACTCGGGAGACTAAGTTCCTTCAAAACATGAAATAAAAAATGCAGGTCCGTATTTTAGAAAATTAAGTTGGCCTCTGTATCTCTAAAAAATAACGACAGGAAAAAATTAAATTGATTTTCAAAAAAATCCGTTTTTTTTCAAAAAAACACAGCAATCCTTAAAATTTTTAAAATTTTTTTGATGAAATCTTGGTGAACATCCCAAGGCGGCAACTTTGCCTCAATTTTTAACAATCTTCGTATCTATAACGGTTTCCGAGATACCAATGTTCGTACCCCGAATTTGTAGCACCCTGTATACCCATTTAATTATTAATATAATCAATAATTAATAATTGTATCCCTTCTCGCTCCGTACTAAGAGTAGTAACATGTCCAATTGACTTGTTCCCTTCCCTGAGAGCTCTGACTGGCCGAAAAAAAGGTCCACAATCGACGAAGAGATGGACGATGAAAACGATGAATAGTAAAAATAAAAATTGATTAACTATTTAAATTCTTCGAGAGTCGTCCGAGAAACGGAGCGACTTGAAACAGATATCTTGTGAAGATAGTACAATCGTATAAATTAAAAAAATATTATTAAAAACGCTTTTCGAATCGCGAGGCGATGCCATCTGGTGGGAAAAAAATACTATAGTCGGGTATAGAGGAATGTTTGTCGGATATTATTGATGGATACGACTTAATTCTGGTATTGTTTGTTGGACGGGTTATTTTTAAATCCAATCAAACCAATCTTGGTTTTAATCAATAACGTTTCTTGTAGGTTTCATAGTTTTGTTTAACTTTTGACTGATATATGATAGAAATGATAGTAATATATTTTTATTACACTTATAGGAGGATTTTTATTAATTACTTCGTAATGAAAACTACAAATTGTTTTTTTAATTTATTATACAGGGTGTTTCAAAAAACATGTGCCATCCTGCCTTCTCTCCTGGGGAGATTCCTCACCTAAAAATAAGACTTATTTTTCTATATCAACATAGATTCGATTCTGCTTTGTTTCGTAGCTACAGGGTCATAAATTCTCAATAATCTTTCGATTTATTATAATTTTCTTCCAAGTAGGTACTTTTAGTAACTTGAATGAAATTTTGGGAGTAAAAGTTACTATAAGTGTTTTAATGTTAAATTTTATATGCATATACCGGGTGCATCTTAAAAGTGGCTCACCCCTATAACTTTTTTATTTTTTTCAGATAAAACAACGAGATTTGGTATGTTAGTATATGACATAAATTAGGACTGATTGACATATTCAATTGTTTTCGGTCAATCCGGTTTCACCGGAAATGAGTACAACTTTTTATTTTTAAATAGCACCCGCCGTATTTTTTTACTTTATTCAATAGAAAATGACTCTGATTAGAATGACATATCATATGGCAACTTTTGACATCTTCGCATATGGTTTATTTGAAATTGTAACCTGCGGTTCATAACGACAATTTAACTCAAAATACCAAGTGTGTGGTATCAAATTATTTGTGAAAAAATGCTTTTTCCAAATATGCTAATGAGCCACCCTCGATCCATTTGAAAAAATTGAGATATGATTAAAAATACGATTTAGGCATCTTTTAACCGGCCAGGACAAGACACTAAAAACATTAGACGATCAAATCTATTTTTCCAAGGCTCCTTGATTAAAAATTAGTGTTTTTAACACAGCTATGGCACTCTAGATTGAAATTTAAAATACAATTTGTTTTTGAGCGAATATGTCAAAAGTTGACATATGATATGTCATTCGATTCGGAGTGTCATTTTCTATCGAATAAAGTAAAAAAATACCGGGGGTGTCATTTATAAATCAAAAGTTGTAGTCATTTCCGGTGAAAGAGGAAGTGACCGAAAACAATTGAATACGTCAATCAATCATAATTTATGTCATATACTAACATACCAAATCTCGTTTATTTATCTGAAAAAATAAAAAAGTTATAGGGGTGAGCCACTTTTAAGACGCACCCAGTATACAAAATATCTACATATTTTAATGCTAAAAAAGTGTCAATAAATTCATCATGGACGTGCATATGGGATGGGTTATCACTGGAATATTAAAAAAAAACATGCGCGCCACTGTCTTTTTTCTTTTGATTCGGCCTCCTTGAGAAGATAAAAGCAATTTTATTAATCACAATTAATAAAATAAAAATAAAATTAATCAATTATATATTTTACCTAATTTATTATTAAATATTATTACTATTACTTATTATTACTATTAGTCCAACATACAGCAATTTCAAATAAAAAAATAATGGTATTTAAGATAATTACAAAAAAAACAATTTTAAAAAGTTAATGATATCAATTTTTTTTACAGGTTGCTATTAGACTTGGATCAAGGCAAATAATAAAATTGCGTTTATCTCATCAAGGAGAAATCGACAAAATATCAAGAGACAACTTTTAATCGGCATTAGCTGCTTAAACTATTTTGCTATCAAGAGAAAAAAATCAGTAGCGTATATGCTTTTTTTAGATAAATATTCCAGTAATATTAACCCATATACACGTCCCTGGTGAGTATGTCGACATTTTTTAGCTTTAAAATATGTCGCATTTATAGTTACTTTTACCCCCAAAATTTCATTCAAAACGCTAAAAGTACTTGGACGAAAATTATAATAAATTAAAAAAAATATTAAGACTTTAACACCCTGTAGCTACGAAACAAAGCAGAATCGCACCTATGTTGATATGAAAAATAAATCTTATTTTTACGTGAGGAATCTCCCCACGAGAGATGGCACATGTTTTTTCAAGCACCCTGTATTGAAAAACTAGCTCGTGACTTCGTGATACTTCAAAGTATCATGTATCATATTTTACATTATAGCAAATTAATTTGAGTCTTCATAGTAAGGTATCGGTTATCGCTATTAAATATTCAATTTACTCAGTTTGCTGAATGCGTATATTATGATTGTAATATTTTAGAGAATTTGCGTAAAATATTATGGAAATAAAACAACTAAACTTTTCAAAACCCTGTTTAATACAGAAGTGTCTAGCCCCAGCAGGCAACTATTAAGCTCGACCAATCAAGTTGGTTAGCGTGGTTATTTGGAGTGTGTTAATTCATTGATTTTTGTCAAAAACTCTGACCTGATTGGTCGGGCTTAATAGTTGCTTGCTGGGGCTAGACACAAGTGTTTAATACTAACTGCTATGAAGCGAGAGATATACATGCTACAAAAAATACGGAATGTTTCTGCTCATAAACAAATATACAACGTCGTCAGGCTTACTTTTACTTACACATCACATTTACAATTGATAAACAATACAATGATAACTATTTTTTACGAATAATACATAAACTTTCCACGAAAATGGTATTTTAGATTGAAATTTCCCTTTTCCCTCTGGGTCTCGAAATTTCCCACGAGTTGGCATCACTCCCAAATAACACAAACAGTTTTATAAGAGTTATCAAAACAGCTATAAGTGACAGTGCATATAACAGTTCTTAGAACCTACCCCATGCTAACATAATTCTTCTGTTGATTTCTGGTTATAGAGATCCTGAGCTGTATATTAGTTAGTTATCCCAAAAATATCATCATCGTTATCATCATTTTCAACTTATTCAACCCTTTCCAATTATGGTGTAGCATCCCTCACATACTTTCTTTGTAGTTGGTCCCATTGTTGTCTATTATTGGCTATGGGGACCCAAGTTATCGCTGCTAATTTCCTAATAGCATGGTCCCATCTCAGGTTCGGTCTTCTTCTAGGTCTCTTAATTCCTCATGAGTACCATGTTGTTATTTTTGTGGTACATCTGTTGTCCGCTCTTCTTGCCAGGTGTCCTGCACATTGCCATTTGAGGAATTTGACTCTATGGATGACATCTAATGCCTGGGTCTTTTGTCGTATCCACTTTATTCTTTTACGGTCTCTCTTGGTTATTCCCAGCATATTTCGTTCCATTGAGCATTATGCGACCTGCAGTTTCTTTTTATGATGTCCGTTTTAAGTGTCCAGGTTTCGCATGCATAGGTCATGACTGGTAGTACACATTGGGCGAATGTTTTCTTCTTTAGATAGAATGGCATTCTAGATTTGAATATGATTGAGTTTCTTCCATAAGTACTCCATGCTAACTTAATTCTTTTGTTGGTTTGTGGTAGTAGAGATTCTGAGCTGTGTATTAGTATCTCAAATATACAGGGTGAGTTTTAAATAAGTGCAAATATTTTCAGTGGTAGTATATTTCGACCCCAGGAACACGTCTATGAGTTTTTTTTTTCGCAAAAAAAAGATCTTGAAAATCGTGCATTTTCTTTTATCGAGATATACCAGTCCTGAAAATATTTGCACTTATTTAAGACTCACCCTGTATATATTTTCTTCTATTTTCAGAATGTCTTTTCTCCCCACTAGTTCGTTGCACATCATTTTAGTTTCTGCTAAATTCATTTTGAGGCCCACTTTATTGCTGGTTATATTTAGTTTGATGATTTGTGCTTGTAGTTCTTCAGGACTATTGGCAATTAGGACTATGTCAACAGCGAATCTTGGATGGTTAAGATATTCTCCATCTATTTTCAATCCTTTGTAGGTCCAGTCTAGTTGACGGAAGATTTCTTCTAGTGTTTCTTCCATAGTTTTGATTGAGAAGATCCCGTCTCCCTGTCGTACTCCTTTGCCATTAGGAAATTCTGATGGGGTTGTTTGATTAACATTCGAATTTCTTCAATTTATTTTCCAACTAAATTTGCAAAATCAGAATATTGCACTATATTGGCACTAGGGATGTTTTTGGATCTCTCTAAAGCCTACGACTGTCTTGACCGAGAATTGCTCTTAAGAAAATTGGAACGATACGGATTTAGAGGGAAGTCTCTCGAGTGGCTACAGTCATATCTTAATAACAGAAAACAACAAGTTTCTATTACCAATGAAGGTAAAATATATAAATCCCAGATACGCACAAATAACATCGGTATAGCTCAGGGTAGTATATTGGGTCCAGTTTTGTTTTTATTATTCCTAAATGACTTAAATCTGGCAGTAAATGGACAAAACCAAAACATAATTAATTATGCTGATGATACCAATCTGTTAATTGAAAAAAAACACCTACCCGAATTAATTGACGAGAGCAAAATTCTATTAGATAATGTATCTAGAGGGTTCAATGAAAATAATTTAATTCTGAATTCCGATAAAACAAATGTCATCATTTTTCGAACAAAATTGTCACGAACAAATAGACCACTTATATATGATTCGACTAAAAATATATTAATATCTGACCACACGAAATTTTTAGGAATAATAATTGATGAGCATTTAGATTGGAGTAATCATATAGAATATCTTTTGAAAAAGCTGGGTTCAGTGTGCTATGCAATTAGGGTAATAAGCAAATATATGGATGAGAGAACACTAAAAACACTGTATTATTCCAATTTTCAGTCCGTCATGAGCTATGGGATAATATTTTGGGGCAGCAACAGCAAAATACAACGACTGTTTGTAACACAAAAAAGGGTAATACGCACTGTAAGAAAAATGAATTTCAACGAATCGTGTAGAGGGATCTTTAAGAGTGAAAAAATTATGACAGTATATGCATTATATATTTATGAATGTTTAGTATATTTTTACATGAATAGAGAATGTTTTGAGAGTAACATAATACATCAGTACAATACTAGAAAGAATTTACTAAACTATCCCGCTCATAAACTTGCGATTACGGAAAAAAGCCCTTTGTATATGTGTTTAAAGTTTTATAATGAACTGCCCTTAACACTTAGACTCTGTGGAAAGTTAAGCGAATTTAAATTTAAGTTAAAAAATTATTTATTAAATATAGAGCCTTATAGCTTGCCAGAATTTTTTAATTTCAATGGTTAATTAGGATTAAGGAAATATTGTTGAATTATATCCAATATTGTAAATTTTAGATTTATTTTTTTTCTATATATTTTCCCGTTTATATAAGTAGACTTATCTAATTTTTGTAAAATATGTGTAATATGCTTTGGAATATTTATTTTGATGTTTGACGATATTTCTCTTTATGTTTTTTTGTAACATAATTTGGAAATAAATAAATATTATTATTATTATTATTATTATAAAATATATACCCTGTATATGTAGCCTTGTGTTCAAAATATTTTAAGTAAACTGGCAGATACTTGCATCAATCACTTAATTAGAAAAACAAAACGACAAATTGTTAGAACAAGGATATTACCAGACACAGCCCGTTCTAGAGAAAATAAATCAAAATAATTTACACATATTCAAGTTAGAGAATTCGTGCCCGCATATTAAAAACACTCGGATGGTTATTAAACTTGTTAAGCAGAGACAATAAGTTTGGTGATTGTATTCAGTAGCGCACCAAAAAAACTTTTAAGCTGTTCCAGAATGATTGAAGTCGTTGGCTAAGTTCATTTTGCTGATTTTTGTTGGCAATACATTTAGAAATTTTGAATAATTATCAGCTGTTATCATTAACATCAAAACAAACCAAAATGTAAATAGGACACTGAAAAAAATATAAGCAATATTACAAAAAAATATTTGTTACAATAGAGTATTTTTAATAAGAAACTTATAAAAACATGGGCGCCGGAAGAATGAAATTTAGGGGGGGGGGCAAGGTAAAAATAAATAAAAAATTGAAACACATTTTTGGTAATTATTGGGAAAATTGGAAATCGTCCGATTTTCACCAAAATTGGTATACACCCTATTTTGAAGTCGTAGATTACGAATCTTTTTTCTTGGCGGTCTCTTACCGTTTTTCAAAAAAACGGAAAATAATTTCAATATCGAATTTTTCTTAATTTTTCACATTTTTAAGGTTTTCTAGCACATATTTTGTTAGGTATTCAATAATCAATGATGTTTTTGCTATTTTCTGTTACTTTTTTAACCAATTATATGCATAATAGAGGAAAATTTGCTAAAATAAATTTGTAAACAATCTGAAATTGTTAGGTTATAGCTTTGTTCGGGTTCTTGTTATTACCGATTCTAAACCGTCCTAGAACTCTGCAGCGCATGCGCAAATGAAATAATGTGTTCATATTTCCTACTGCGCATACCCATCTCAGTTCTAGGATCATCACAGTTCAGAATCGGTAATAAGAGAAACCCGAAGTAAGCTTATGTGTTTCTGGCATTTAAAGCAATGTTGCCAATGCTAAACCTAAATTTAGCGTGTTTTGTTCGCTCATTCTGGGATTACTAAAGGCGGTTGCCAGAAGAACGAGATCTGACCACGAAGTTGCACGAAAGAGTTTTGATTGCATTGGTTACAACTTCCATGCGGAGGGTGTTAATCTTTTGTTGTTATATTATATCAAAAAAAGATTAACCTCCTCCGCAAAGAAGTTAAAACCAATGCAATCAAAACTCTTTCGCGTAACTTTGTGGATATTTAATTATTGTGTATATTGAATTATTGTCGATCTCATAATAGGTAATTTATTTAAAATCCCTAAACACCCGAAAAATAGAAGATATGGCAACGTTGTAAATTTTCAAATTTCTAGATGCTCTAGATCACTCTCAATGCATAGGAGAGAGAAAGAAGGATATATCAAATGTCAAACTTCCATCTGGTCTCAATTTTCTTTGTTATTTTGTAAAGAAAATTGTTTTTCAGTAAAATGTTTAAAAAATGTTTTTTTTTAAATCAGATTTTGAATAAAAATCGATTTTTAAATAAAATTGCAATCAAGATGGCTTGTGTTGCAATGGCATTTTTCTAGTGACAGTTAGTAACTCTTTTCAAAGTCGACATTATTATTTATAATTTATAACAGTTTACTTAAATGTACCTACAATAGTTTAATAAGTAAGGATTCATTATTTTATCAAGAGAAATAAAGCAGTATCTGCTGGCGAAACGAATAGATATGTTACTAGTGATTTTATTTTGTGAGGAAAATTGATTCTTGGCCTCAAGGGCTTATGCTCATATGTAAAAAACAAAATAAATTATGCGTATCCATGCGTTTTCCCGAAAGACTAACCGTTTTTTAAATAACAAATATTGTAATATTTGAGGGTCATTTTCACCCTCTTGGAATTTGAGATTCGAGAAACCCCTCCTTATCGAACCTCTACACCCCACAGTCAATCCGTTTGCCAAAAACCAGCTTTAAACGTCAAGCAGTTTAAGCAGAATCTTGATTACTCAATGGTCATATTTTATGAGACACCCTGTATACATTTTTAAAAAATCTTAAAATATGTAAAATAACAAAATAAAATATACGTGTCTAAGAGTTTTTCCGAAAAACTCACCGGTTTTTAAATAAAAAATATTCTAATATTTGAGGGGTGGTTTCACCTCCTTAGAATTCGAGTTTCGAAAAATCCTTTCTTATCGAACCTCTACACCCTAAAGTCAATCCGTTTTCCAAAAATCAGTTTTTTACGTCAAGCCCTTTAAACAGGATCGTGATTATTCAATGACCAGATTTTTCGAAACACCCTGTATATATTTTTAAAAAATCTTAAAATATGTAAAAAACAAAATAAAATATACGTGTTTAAGCGTTTTTTCGAAAACTTTGTTTTTTAAATAAAAAGTATTGTAATATTTGAGGGGTAGTTTCACCCCCTTGGAACTGGAATTTGAAAAAATCCCTTCTTATCGAACCTCTACACCCTAGAATCAACCTGTATGCCAAAATTGAGCTTCTTACGTTGATAAGTGGTTGAGCAGGATCGTGATAATCAGTGAGTCAGTCACTGATGTATATTATTTCCTATATTTTTCATTTTATTGATTTCATGGAAAGCACTGTTCATTAAAATGTTGTATCCTATGTTATAGGGCTTGTTTCTCTCTACAATTTCCTGTCTCACAATGTACCGTTTGTGTCCAGGAAGGGTTCATAGTTTCATAGATGTCGATTTTCGAAAGAAATCAGTACATGTATATTATTACATATATTTTTCATTTTATTGATTTTATGGAAAGCACTGTTCATTAAAATGTTGTATCCTATGTTATAGGGCTTGTTTCTCTCTACAATTTCCTGTCTCACAATATACCGTTTGTGTCCAGGAAAGGTTCATAGTTTCATAGTTGTCGATTTTCGAAAGAAATCAATACTTGTATATTATTTCCTATATTTTTCATTTTATTGATTTTATGGAAAACACTGTTTATTAAAATGTTGTATCCTATGTTATAGGGCTTGTTTCTCTCTACAATTTCCTGTCTCACAATGTACCGTTTGTGTTCAGGAAGGGTTCATAATTTCATAGTTGTCGATTTTCGAAAGAAATCAGTACTTGTAAGGATTTTATATAATTTGGATAATAGGATTGTATATTATTTTTACAATCTAATTCTTACTTCTTTCTTGTTTTTGCCCGCGCATGCGAGCTTTCTTATTGACGAGCCGCCTCTGGGCCACACAATCCCAAAATCATCTGTTATATTTCGTATTTTCGGACTTATCGTATAAATCAAGAGAGGCTCGGCTCGATGTCCGTATAGCGGGGCAGCGAATGATTGTCTCGCTACGACTGATGACCCGTCAATCCATTCGTCATTCGAGAAGGAATCGATGGTTGTTCGGTCGGCGAAGAACGTGAAAAATTCCTGACAAATTTCAATCATTCGTAGGAGAAACAGGAACTATAGATATGAGAATATTTATTAAATTTATCAAAAATTTTATTCGTACGTTTAGTACTAGAACTAGGACTTAAGTACATGCATGGTGTCTCTCGTTTATGAGTAGAGGTACAAAGATCAGGTTTCCATATATAGGGTGGATCAAAAATATCGACTATTTTTTTTCCTCTTTATACTCTCAAAAAAGATTCTCTCCAAGTATGAGTTCTTAATTTTAATAGGAAGATCCTCCGCCTTTCAGTTTTCTAGTTTTTTCCTTGTTATTAGAAAGAAAAAATCATATCTCGGTATCTGTTATTTAAAAAAAATATTTCGTCTTACACATTTGTAGGAAATTGAATTCTCTACAAAAAAGATCCCTTGCAATTTTTTTCTAAACTTCACCCTTCGAAAGTTATTAAAGGTTGAAGTTTGATTATTTTAAGGCAGTTTACTTTTTTCTTCAAAATTTTATAACTCGTTACCAAAAAATTATTATAAACTCATGGTTTTGTAGGAAATTCACTGCTTTACAAAAAAGGTTTCTTATAATTAGTCGATTAAATTAACCGTTTAAAAGATATTCATCATCAAACTTCAATGCACAATAATTTTAACAGTTTTTGATTAATAATTCGAACAATTCCGTTAAAATCTGTAAAAATCTATAAATCTACCGATTAATTAATCAGTAGTTCTGGCAACACTGCCTCCGGCAACCACTCACTCTGTCAACTGAACGCAGAACTACACAGAGCTAAACTAAATCTTGAAATTCTCGGACAGGCTGACGGTAACGCCAGCTACATCTCGGACAGGTTTTGTGCCACGAAATCGCCCATAAGGTTACGCATCTTCTTCCGCGGGAAATGGTCGCGAACGACAGATTTGTGACTGATGGCAAATTAGTTCCATACGAATCGATTCGTGTGCATACGTCGAGGTTGCAAAATAGTTAGCAAGTAGTAGCAAGCTCAACCAATTTGCAAATTTTGTTACACAAAACAGTAGCACCGTGGGCGTTGGACCCTAGAAAAAAAAAGTAAAAAAAAAATTTTTATTAATTGTAGAAGGCGATTTAGTCCAAGAAAATAGGCTTTCAAATACGAAGTTTTGGTAAAAACTTGAATTTTTGATATAAGTTACTTTAAAAGATCTAAAAACGAATTATGAAAGATTTTTTAAATTCACCCCCGAGAAGGGATGAAATAAATTAAGTAATATTTCCAAAATTTCGGAAAAACGGTAGGGATTAGAAAAAAAAGTTGAATTAAAAGCAGCGGCGTGCGGTCCATGGAAGCGGGCACCGCTTCCCTAAACTTTTTAAAGATAAAAAAAATGAATAGTTAAACGTTAATAATACTGTTATAAGTATATATATATATACGTTAATAATACTGTAGTAAATTTAATTAGCCTTTTACTGCATGGATGCGCGCCTGGAAATCGCCGCCGGTTGCCTATCCCTCCTTCGTGTATAGGTGTTATTGACCTCGAACGCAAACGACAAATTTAAGCAGGAAAATCGCGCACAGTTGCTAGCCACGGCAGCGATCTTTCGGCCGCCTTCCGCGACTTTTAATTTATCGGGACGGGTTCGCTTGCGATTTTATAGGTAATATTGTATTTTTTTTTCGGATTTAACTTAGTATTTACTGTTTCGTTTGTAATGGAGGGTCAAGAAGGACAATCTTCTGCTTCTGCTAGTGTAGAAAATTAATTTAAAATATCGTATTTTAACTATTATAACTTTATGTGTTTTTGTTTGTTTAACAAAATTTTCGATAGAATTTTAATCGAACAATGGAATTGGCCTCGGAATTTTCAAAGGTAAGTTTTTTAAGAAAATGTAAAAGTAATGTCTCGTAATAGGGTTTTTTACCGATTCGCTTCCCCGCCTATAATTGTCACCGCACGCCGCTGATTAAAATTTGTAGAGCGTCAGATTTTACATAAAAATGGTCTCTTTGCTTATAAAAGCAAAGATAAAAAAACAAAATTTAAATATATGAATTTTACAGCAACTTCGAAAAAAACACTTTATATTTATTTATTTCGCCACCATTTGGTGGTGAATTTAAAAAAAATCTTTCACAGTTCGTTTTTCGATATTTCAAAGTAACTATCAAAAATTTAAGTTTTTACCAAAACTCCGTATTTAAAGACCTATTTTCTTGGACTTATTGAGGAATGGCTTTTTTAAATTTGAATTTTTCCAAGAACTCGTATTTAAACGCTAGCCTTAATTAAAGATTTTTTTATCTGAACTAACAAAGACATGGAAACGCCTCTGTCAACTACCCAATATCCCTTTTGTTTCTTTCCATATTTGTGCCAGCAGCCTCTCGACAATAAACAACACCGCCGCCGCCACGCTCGCTGGCTCATTCGATTGTCCTTTTTTTAAACGGCTACATCCGGCAATCTCGGCTCTCCGCGCTTCGCTCTAAATTGTCACAAATCCGAACTGCTTCCGTTCAGCTTTATTAGTATTCCCATTGTTTTGTTGTTTTTCTAGGGAATGGCTTACCGGACGCCGCTGTTTCGTAGAGAAGTAAGTTTATTAAATGTAATGAGAGGAGAAAAAACGTTTTTATATCTGTATTCTTAAGTATTTTATTAAAATAAAAATACTTTACTTACTTTGTTTCGTAAAATATTCGCAAGTAATAATAAAGTTAAGTTTACGTTTTTACCACTTTTCGGATATACCGTTTTTAAAAAAAGTTTTAGTAAATAAGACATCGCATGACAACACCGTATAGGCTTGGTGCAATTCAGTTGATTTCAAACAAAGGGCTTTGTTATAGGTAATATTTAAGTATTTTAGTGTTTTACTTGTGCAGTTATGGAGACTATAAAGCACTCAAGGTACGAGGTTTGTGTGATGTAACGCTGATTCGGGTTGTAAAAATTAAGTGAAAAAGAAGAAGAACTGGGCATCGCGTTATGTTGTGATAACTTAAAATGATAATAAAATTGTCAAAAAAATGTTAACGGGTATAGGAGAGCGTAATTAGGGCGTTGTTGGGTGCAATAAGATTCAATGACTGAACTTTTCCTGATATTCAACTCTCCCGAAACAACATTTAATAGCTTCGTAGTTTTTCACACCGATTTGATCAAAAGCAAAAATGGATTCAAGCAGTTCGACGAAACAAAGTGCTCGTTACATAATCAGAAAATTAAATAGACATATACTATGACAGGATAAAATTTACTTTGCAATATTAATGGTATACTTTTTTTAATCGATTAGTGATTAAATGTTTTATCAACTTCTTCTAAAATTATATTTATGTAGTTATAGTTGTTTACGATATTACCCGATGGTGGCAGCACCGGCGGAAAATGCACCAAGCCCTTCTATAGTACTTGAAGTAATAATAGAGTACTATAATATGCAGAATTTCATGGCTTTAAATTGCAACTTTATCATTTTTTTTTGGGACACCCTGTATACAAGAAGATGTTTTTAAGAAATGCTTCTTTATGTTACCAATGCAACATTTATATAAAACTTTTGCCAACACAATAATTATTCATACCTTTGTCAACAACGATTATGTTGAACCTTCTCGCACAAATGGAAATAAAACTCTAAAATTCTGGTACATAACGTATCTAAAGAAATTTCATTCAAAATTTTTGAAAAATTGCTTTAAAATATCAAATCAATCTATACAGAAAAATAACCAATAGATAATCATAATTAATTTATTAGAAATAAAAAATAATAGCTATATTTTATTATATTTTTTTACGAAGTATTAAATTTCTAAAAATAACCAATAGATAATCATAATTAATTTATTAGAAATAAAAAATAATAGCTATATTTTATTATATTTTTTTACGAAGTATTAAATTTCTAATTAATTTTAAATTAATTATTATTTTTAAAATACCTCTCTCCATTATTACATTCTGTTTCCGCTCATATTCTCATAACAGTATTTTAATAAACGAGGTGTCACTTAATGAAGGAAGATTTCCTTTGAAAGAAGACAATCACAATTCGAATTTAATAGCAGTAAAATTACAAAATTACACGGCCAGACAAATACAACGACACTTTAAGCTGATGTAAATAAACACAATAGGCCTATATTTTTGAAGAGTTTTGGAGACGCCATGTTTCATTTACGTCACGACTTTTTAGCCGATCATACCAACAGGTATGGTAGGCTATTAAGATCGGCAAAAAAAAGTTTTTTTAATTTCACTCAAAATGAGTTATTTGGACCATAAATGACCTAAATACAAATTACTTTCATGGTGTCTGTCCGTCTGTCCGTCTGTCTGTAACACGATAACTCAAAACCCGCTAAACCGATTTTAACCAAATTTGGCACAAAAATACTGTGGCACCCGAGAATCTGGCCATTAGTTTTTGGTGGGGGTGGGGGGTTGGTAAGGGTGTACTGTCCGTCTGTCCGTCTACAAAAAGTTTTTTTAATTTCACTCAAAATGAGCTATTTGGGTCATAAATGACCTAAATACAAAGTATTTTCATGGTGTCTGTCTGTCCGTCTGTCCATCTGTCCCTCTGTCCGTCTGTCCGTCTGTCCGTCTGTCCGTCTGTCCGTCTGTCCGTCTGTCCGTCTGTCCGTCTGTCCGTCTGTCCGTCTGTCCGTCTGTCCGTCTATCCGTCTATCCGTCTATCCGTCTGTCCGTCTTTCTGTAACACGATAACTTAAAATCCAAGAAAACAACCCCAATATAGAAGCACTCAACATAATACCTCAGTATAACAGCCTCGATGTATTAGACATTCCAATAACAGAACAGGAAATAAAGGACTCCATAAAACAGCAAAACAACAAATCAGCTGGCTGTGACGCGATTCCGGCGGAAATCTATAAGTGTGCAAGTAAAGAACTTATTGGTCATCTTAAGGCTCTCTTTGATGTCATATGGGAAAGCGGAGAGGTACCTCAGGACTTTTGCAACGCGAATATATTTAAGAACAAAGGAAGTGCATCAGACTGCGGAAACTACCGAGGAATTTCACTACTGGCTATCGGAGGAAAAATACTTGCAAAAATTATGTCAAACCGCCTACACCCACATATAGAAAAAATCCTCCCAGAATCGCAAAAGGGTTTTCGCACCAACCGCGGTACCGTCGATTCCATATTCTCCATCCGGCAACTACAGAAAAAAGTAAAAGAGCAGCAGTCTAAACTTTACGTTGCATTCATCGATCTAACAAAAGCCTTCGACTCTGTGAACAGAGATGCACTTTGGGCAATTATGAAAAAGTTCGGAGTACCCATCAAATTTCTTACAGTGTGTAAAAGCCTCCATAACAACAACAAATGAAGAATGTCATATCATGGATCACTGAGCGATCCCTTCCTAACAAACACAGGCGTTAGGCAGGGATGTGTCTTAGCGCCCCTCCTATTCAATATATTCATGGCAGCGCTCTCCATTATAGTGGACAGCAAACTGCAGGAGAGAGGTTTGGGCATTAGATACAGATACGACGGCGGTCTGTTCAACATAAAAAGACTCAGGGCAAAACACGTACAAAATTCATCACAGAACTTCAATACGCTGATGACTGTGCTCTAGTTGCAAATACGTTACAGCAATTGCAAGAAATTTTGAACACATATACATGAGCATACGAGGCCTTGGGACTTAAGCTGAACATCGATAAAACTAAAATCATGTGCACTCCCCCGGAAGATCACAACAATGCTATAAAAATCGGAGATGAGCTGTTGGAATATGTGGCGGAATTCAATTACCTCGGCTGTTTGATTTCGGAAAAGTCCAATATCGACTCTGAAATTCAGCACAGGATTAGCAGCGCCTCAAGAGCATTCTGGAAATTAAAAGACAGGGTTTTCTACAATCATGACTTTAGCACAAAAAATAAACTTGCAGTGTACCGAGCGATAATAATTCCCACCATGTTATATGGAAGCGAAACCGACACATGAACGCATTAAACAAATTGTAACAGAGACATCTTAGACAACTCTTAAGAATGAAATGGTTCCACAATGTCTCAAGCGTGTCGGTCCTTGAAAAAGCTAGCTGCGAGAGCGTCATGATTACAAAAACCCGCTTAAGATGGGCTGTGTATGCAAGGTATGCAAGAAAACCGCATACCAAAATCTCTGCTTTACGGTGAGCTTGTAGACGGTAAGAGGAGGCCGGGTGGACAACTCAAAAGGTTCAAGGATATTTTCCACGAAAACTTAAAGGGAATTAACAAGCAGAATGAGTGGGAAGAGGCAGCTCACAATAGAACGGAATGGAGAAGAATTGTAAAGTCAGTTAAGAGCGACAACCAAGAAGTAAAGAGGCAACAAAGCAATGAGATTTTTGAATGTCTGGAGTGCGGTAGACAGATAACATCACGTATCGGGCTTTTCAGTCACAGAAAAGCTCATGAAAGAAAACGCCTTGCGTGACCATCTTCTGATGCGTGTCAAATACTCGTCAGCGAGTAATGGCGGTATATGTATGTAACTTAAAACCCGCTAAACTGATTTTAACCAAATTTGGGATAAAAATACTGTGGCACCCGAGAATCTGGCCATTAGTTTTTGGTGGGGGTGGGGGAGTAGGTAAGGGGGTACTGTCCGTCTGTCTGTAACACGATAACTCAAAAACCGCTAAACCGATTTTAACCAAATTTGGCACAAAAATACTGAGGCACCCGAGAATCTGGCCATTAGTTTTTGGTGGGGGTGGTGGGTTGGTAAGGGGTATGGGAGGGGGTTAAAAATTGCAAAAAAAAATCGTAATAAAATTACAGCAGCTAGGGAAACGCGGTTTCCAATTTAAGATTAGGAACTTTAAGATTAGGAACCAATTTAAGAAAGAACTGCCTACCAACTTTTAATTAACATATGTTAGTATGGGCGGCTATACGTGCCTCCCGGTGCCAATTTTTTTATATCATTGAAGAAATTTTACAGTTTTGTTAGTCATAATTTTTCTTATAATTTTTAATTTAATTTTTAACTTTTTTGTATCTTAAAGTTCAATATATTTTGTTAAGGCGGGCTAATTTTGAAAAATTTTTAAGCAATTTATAGCTAAATTATATGAAATTTTAGACTTAAAGTCCCCAATATCTGTCTGAGTCATCTGAATAGTCTTATCTAGATATTAGTTTTTGAAGAAGGCAGTAACACTAATAAACACATCTGATATACAGGGTGTCTTAATATTCCGTGGACATAGAACTACTACGTATTTTTGGAATCAAACTAAGTTCATTGGACACAATTTACCTCTATAGAAAAGTGCTTCGTTTGTCCGTTAGAGGGTATCAAACTTAAAAATATCAATATATGTTTTCAGATATTTTATTATTATCTATACTAATATAAAAAATTCTTAAATGACTGGCATACTGATTAATCACGATTCTGCTCAAACCACTCAACGTAAGAAGCTCAATTTTGGCATACAGGTTGATTCTAGGGTGTAGAGGTTCGATAAGAAGGGATTTTTCGAAATTCCAGTTCCAAGAAGGTGAAACCACTCCCCAAATATTACAATATTTTTTATTTAAAAAACGGTCAAGTTTCCGAAAAAACACGTATATTTTATTTTGTTTTTTTACATATTTTAAATTTTTTTAAAAATGCATACAGGGTGTTTCGAAAAAACTGGTCGTTGCTTAATCACGATCCTGCTTAAAGCGCTTGACGTAAAAAGCTGATTTTTGAAAAACAGACAGAAACCAAACCAAACCAAACCAAACCAAACCAAACTCAAAAACCGCTAAACCGATTTTAACCAAATTTGGCACAAAAATACTGAGGCACCCGAGAATCTGGCCATTAGTTTTTGGTGGGGGTGGTGGGTTGGTAAGGGGGTATGGGAGGGGGTTAAAAATTAAAAAAAAATCGTAACAAAATTACAGCAGCTAGGGAAACGCGGTTTCCAATTTAAGATTAGGAACTTTAAGATTAGGAACCAATTTAAGAAAGAACTGCCTACCAACTTTTAATTAACATATGTTAGTATGGGCGGCTATACGTGCCTCCCGGTGCCAATTTTTTTATATCATTGAAGAAATTTTACAGTTTTGTTAGTCATAATTTTTCTTATAATTTTTAATTTAATTTTTAACTTTTTTGTATCTTAAAGTTCATATATTTTGTTAAGGCGGGCTAATTTTGAAAAATTTTTAAGCAATTTATAGCTAAATTATATGAAATTTTAGACTTAAAGTCCCCAATATCTGTCTGAGTCATCTGAATAGTCTTATCTAGATATTAGTTTTTGAAGAAGGCAGTAACACTAATAAACACATCTGATATACAGGGTGTCTTAATATTCCGTGGACATAGAACTACTACGTATTTTTGGAATCAAACTAAGTTCATTGGACACAATTTACCTCTATAGAAAAGTGCTTCGTTTGTCCGTTAGAGGGTATCAAACTTAAAAATATCAATATATGTTTTCAGATATTTTATTATTATCTATACTAATATAAAAAATTCTTAAATGACTGGCATACTGATTAATCACGATTCTGCTCAAACCACTCAACGTAAGAAGCTCAATTTTGGCATACAGGTTGATTCTAGGGTGTAGAGGTTCGATAAGAAGGGATTTTTCGAAATTCCAGTTCCAAGAAGGTGAAACCACTCCCCAAATATTACAATATTTTTTATTTAAAAAACGGTCAAGTTTCCGAAAAAACACGTATATTTTATTTTGTTTTTTTACATATTTTAAATTTTTTTAAAAATGCATACAGGGTGTTTCGAAAAAACTGGTCGTTGCTTAATCACGATCCTGCTTAAAGCGCTTGACGTAAAAAGCTGATTTTTGGAAAACAGATTGACTTTAGGGTGTAGAGGTTCGATAAGAAGGGATTTTTCGAAACTCGAATTCTAAGGGGGTGAAACTATCCCTCAAATATTAAAATATTTTTTATTTAAAAAGCGGTAAGTTTTTCGGAAAAACTCTTAAACACGTATATTTTATTTTGCTGTTTTACATATTTTAAGATTTTTTATAAATTTATACAGGGTGTTTCATAAAATATGACCATTAAGTAATCGCGATTCTGCTTAAACTGCTTGACGTTTAAAGCTGATTTTTGGCAAACGGATTGACTGTGGGGTGTAGAGGTTCGATAAGGAGGGGTTTCTCGAATCTCAAATTCCAAGAGGGTGAAAACGCCCCTCAAATATTACAATATTTGTTATTTAAAAAACGGTTAGTCTTTCGGGAAAACGCTTGGACAAGCATAATTTATTTGGTTTTTTTACATATTTTGATTTTTTTTAAAAAATCATACAGGGTGTTCCAAAAAGTTGGGTAATTTCTTAACCACGATTCTACTTAAACTGCTTGACGTAAAAAGCTTATTTTTGGCAATATTTATTATCAAATATTACCAAGTTATATAATAATATCGCCATAATGTTTTTTCTCATGCTGACATAAATGTGAGAACATTTTATCCTTTAGCTTTATCATCACCATTACAAATGATTAATTCGACGCGAACGAAGTCGCTGGTACACGCTAGTATTTTATATTTATTCTGATTTTTATTTTTATGCGGTTGGTACTTTTTCTTACTTTCTTAAAAGTATTTATACTCAAAACTTTTTAGAATAAAACAAATGATTTTCTACAAAACTTTTTATTTCAAAACATAAGCTACCAGTAAGTAAATATAAAAAAGCTAAACATGGGTCGTTGCCACAAATATTTCTTTTCTGCACGAATGAGTGGGAATAGCGGTAGAGACATAGTTGCTAAATTAAAAATTTTATTAAGCATTTTGACGACAGAGGAATATTTTTTATATTTAGGTTTGGTGTGTAAAGACTTTTTCAATATGTATGTGAGAGAAAAGAGGACAGTACGAATAAAAAGAGGACTGTCCTCTGGAATAAAGGACGGCTGGCAACCCTAGTTTAGGCTACCTTCATCTTTATGTTCAGAAAATTGAAGATTGGAAAATTAGCTCTGTATAATAATGTAATAAGTAAGAAAATCTGTTAAACATTAAGAATTAAATAAAACAGAGTATAATGCTAAAACTCACTTAATAAACACAATAGCCCCGACATATTACCATATCAAAACCGGCCATATTTACTGAAGTATGAAAAGCGTTTTATAGTAATTGAGGATGAGGTGCGCCCCGCATGGTTTCTGATTTTCCGTCATAAATTTTTCGAACCGCTACCGGAAGACGATGAAAGCTATCTTTAATTAGAGAGAGAGACAGAGAGAGGTATAGAGTAATGATTATAGTAATTTCCAAGTTGATGTTAATTGTCTATTGTTGTCAATTGTTTGAAACGAATAAAAATTGTTCAATAATAAGGTTTCGAAAATCAAATTGTGTAAACTTACTAATACAGTTCTTAAACGATTGAACTGCTGCTTAAAAATATCCCAGATTTTCTGAGTAACAGCACAAAATAGTTAATTTTTTACTACCTATATTTAGTTACTTAATTTGAAAGATATTATTTATTTTTCAGTAACTGTTTTCGAGTGTCTTAGACCGGGTTAAAGGATTCCCATTCCAGGTTACGGATGGTCTTCCAGGTTCTTGAGTTCTTTAAGTTTGTTTCCACTTGGAAAACTGAACGGTTCTGGTCCAGTTAGAGGAGTGTTCGCTTCTTTCCTAGCTAGACCGTTTGCTTTTTCATTGCTTTTTTTCCATTAGTGAACGAACATCCCGACAGAGGAGCACTTTATTTTCTTTGCCTAATTTGTTCAGCTTCTCTAGGCATTCTTTGACCAACTTTGAATTGATGGTTACTGAGTTGATCGCTTTTAGTGCTGCTTAACTACTGGATAAGATGGTTATGTTTGTTTTCGATAGTTCCTATCCAAGATAAATTCTAAAATTTGTAAATTGTAATTAGCAGTAAACACCATTAAAAAATCAAGAAGATACGGGCCAAGTAAATGACGTCTAGAGCTTGAAGTCACACAACGATAACGAAAATGAAAATGAAATGGCCAAACAAGGCTCACCAATACCTACCATTCATAGGTCACAGAACAGTGGGTGGCCAGGGTGGTCAACAAATCTTTAGAATGGTAAGGAAATTTACCAGGGCCGAGATATGCGAAAAAGTTTATAGTGCATGGAACATTCGCCAATATCCGAGGCAGACCTGATTATTATTACAATGTTTTTTTCAGTTCAATTATTATTACAAAGTTTTGTGATATTGGCAATGCTGATTCAATATACAGAGTGTCCCAGAAATAAGTGCAAGTATTTTAAGCAGGGTTGGAAAAAATCATGATTTTTTAAAAAAAAATCAAAAAAATCAGATTTTTTTTATTTAAATCAGATTTTTTTGATTTAAATCAGATTTTTTTTTATTCAAAACAATATTTAAATCGGATTTCCAAACGACCAGGACTTATTTCCAATTAAAGTCCTATCCTAAATGGCTAAATCTATATCCCGATACCAATAACATTAACAATTCTACGGGGCGTATGATTTTTTCACATCGGTCACCAATATATTCCGCAAAAAAAGTCGTTCGCTTCAGATCAAAACGGTTTTTTTCAAACGTCTCAAAAGTATTAATTTTTGTCATTTTAACGCCAAGACATAAAAGTAAAGCACCTAAGTGTCAAATTCAACGAGTGTACAAATTGTTATTATATTATTGTTGCTCGATTACTGCTTACATTATTTGCAATGTTTGAAATTGATTAAAAAATATTTGTAATGTTTAAAAAAATAGTATGTTCTATTCGGAGTAGAAATATACTTTTTATGCCTCCCTGTAATGTCGGAATAGCTTTACGATGGTCCTTCAAAGGTACAGCATCGTCAAAAAAGTATAATTTTTACTCCTAATAAAACAATACACTATTGTTCCGAAAAAGTCTTAAGTCGAGAATGAATATGTTAATTAGTATGTATTATCTAATGTCAAAGTGTAAAGTATTTACTGCAGATCAAAATGTCGGTAGGAATTTGGAAACATACAACCGTTTCAAAAAAAATATAAAACAACATATTTTCTGACAACGATTGTAGATTCTCGGGAATGAAGATATAGCCTCTATACATATAAGAAGAATCTAGTTCTGCATTATAGTTCGCGAATGATGTATTATTCGATGTATGTATTCGAACAGCGAATTTTTGTCACTTATACATAAATTTTAAAATTCCTGCGTTTAGCGATCTAATGAATTCTCACGAAATTAGTTCAAAAATCGATCCAACAATTATTAAATTGATGAATAGTTATTTTTATATAGTTTTATAACGTTTACAATTATTTTTCGATTTATTATCGGTTATATAGAAATATTTTTTAGTTTTCTAGGACACACAGGGCCGGCGGAAGGGAAATATTGAGACCGGGTGAATACCCTACCTGGCGCCCCCCCCCCTCCAATAGTTAACATGTTAACATAACAACTAAGTATATTTATGCAACTTTAACAATAAAATTTCACTTAAAGGTACTTCAAAATTCTTCTCTTCGTTCAATCTTAGTCCGCGGTTGTTGTTTTTTTCTCTACCGGATGCATCTTGAAAGTGACTCACCAACTACTCAAACAAACTTAGAAGAAATAACTCTTTTAATTTTTTAGATACAAAACGAACTTTGGTATGTTAGTATATGATATAAATTAGGATTGACTGACGTATTCAATTGTTTTTGGTCACTTTCTGTTTCAACGAAAAACTATTGATTTTTAAATGGCACCGACGCACAGTGCTTCGTCCCATGGACAAAAATCGAAAAAATAAGTTAAAATTTACTAATATCTGAATATATAATTTTATACTTATAGCAATGTTCAACCATCCTGTATATTATTTTTCATAAACAGCGTTTTTGTTAGCAAATATTTTCACTAAAAATAAATTTTGCGATCATTATCTCATCAGTGAAAAGAATAACATTCATAGTAGTTCTGTATATTATGGAGTTAAACGGGTACGTACATAATTGAAAGCCACTATGGATATTGTTAAACAAGGTATGTACTTTAAATTTATTTCTAAACCAGTTCGTGATTGTTTAGTTTTTATTTATTTTTTAAGATTATTCTTAAATGGGTATAAAAATTTTACGTTTTCAAACTTCAAAAAGGCATTTAAAAAAAACATATCAAAACATATCGTATTTATTGAATATTTTTGTTGCCATATTCATACACTTTTAATTTTTGTATAGTTCACCTGCGTCTGCTGGCGACGAACTTTATTTTATAATACTTTTCAGATGGAGTAAAATTGATAAGCAATGCCGATCTGGCTAATACTTGGCTTGATCATAAGGACAAGAACTCAAAATTATTTGTATTTCAAAAAATATGTTCTTATTAGATATTGATGAACCTTCCAGTCAAATGAGACATTACTTGTGCCTGAAAAAGTCCACTATGTTGGAGCGAAACGTCGCATAAAAAAAGTGTCCATCTTTCAATTTATTATAAAATCTCATACCCAAGAAAAGGAAAAAATAATATATGGATATGGTCTATTAAAGAGGTAACTATTAACATCCAAACCCCTCATACCGACAAAATGAACAGTAACAACGCGAAAAAGTAACATATTAGAAAATGATGTACAGAAATATCTTATATGTGAGGATACTTCATCTACCTGTGATTTGAATACTATAAATTTGGAAGATTCTGTCAGCAGTGATTCTCCTGAATCAGAGTAGTTACGATCTATGCATTTTGTTGTCCTAAAGTAAATTTATAGTATCTTAAGTTTTTTTTTTAATTAAATATAACATTAGTGTTTCTTTTTCATTAAAGAAAAGCATTTTTATCTTATATTAGGCTTATATTGTAGGAATCATGTTCTAATGTTATTTCAATTCTTTTTTATCCCAGGAATTTATTTAATACTTACACCGTTTTCATACTATAACTTATTATTTGCTTAGATGGAACACAGCTCCGACATTATTATTATTTATAAGATTTTTTTTCATAAACGTGGGACTAAGAACATCATCATTTAGTACAATGAGAGTACTCATCATTTGTGTCAAATAAACCTAGTTTGAATAAATTGCTTACAATAAAAGAGAAGTTTTGGATTTTTGTCCTCTAGAGCCATATGTTCGAAGCACTGTGCGACGGTAGGTATATTTCTGGTTTATTCGATAGAAAATGACACTCTGAGTAGAATGACATATCATATGTCAACTTTTGACATTTTTGCTCAAAAAAATCGTATTTTAAATTTCAATCTAGAGTGCCATGGCTGTGTTAAAAACACTAATTTTTAAACAAGGAGCCTTGGAAAAATAGATTTGATCGTCTAATGTTTTTCGTGTCTTGTCCTGGTGGGTTAAAAATGCCCAAATCGTATTTTTAATCCGGCTCACTTGCATATTTGGAAAAAGAATTTTTTACGAATAATTTTGTACCAAACACTTGATATTTCGAGTCAAATTGTCGTTATGTACCGTATGTTACAATTTCAAATAAACCATATTATGCGAAAATGTCAAAAGTTGACATATGATATGTCGTTCTATTCAGATTGTCATTTTCTATCGCATAAAGTAATAATATACCGAGGTTGACATTTAAAAATCAAAAATTTTATTGATTTCCGGTGAAAGAGGAAGTGATCAAAAACAATTGAATATACGTCAATTAATCCTAATTTATGTCGTATACTAACATACCAAATCTCGTTTTTTCATCTGAAAAAATAAACAAGTTATAAGAGCGAGCCAGTTTTGAGACGCACCCGGTATATAAATGATAAGTATAAGTGATCTTTGAAAACATTATTATTTAGTTGCAAGCAATTGCATTATTTTTCTATAAGAATTTAAGAAAAACTTCTTTTCTTTTTCACAATCAATCATTTCGTACAGAATCAGTATAGGTATGATCAGATACAGTTTTGTCGGCTTCAAAATGAGGATCAGCCAGTGTTTGAGATTTGGGATGCATTCATTTGTCTTGTTTTAATGAGAAATTTCTACGATTCTGCTACCATTTACCATGTATTACTACATACTCAATCCAGAACAATCAAAATCACCAAAAGATAGAAATTTTTCCCACTGCTGTTAATAAATTAATGAGGCAAACTTACAAGCTTTTTTTGATAATGATATCGGGATCATATTTAGCTTCTTGCGAATTGAATATTTGTTTCATATAATTTTAGGGCAGATCAGCTATTAACAAATAAAGAGTGTGGGTAATAGACAAAGTGCAATTTTGAGCGGTCAGTCTAAAACTGTCAATTTTGCTGGCTCTTGACCCAAAACAGTTTATTGTTTAGAGAAAATTTATAAAAACAAGAATTATAGAAAGGAAAGGTTATTTACAAAAAGGTTGAAAAGTGCCCCTCACATTTGGCGCGCCGGGCGGTCGCCCGGTCCTTCCGCCGGCCCTGAGGACACATTTTTATAACTTTTACATTTATTTTTTGATTTATTATAAAGTTTCAATAATTTTTTTTTTGATTTAAATCACATGATTAAAATTAAAAAAATCACTTGATTTAAATCACGATTTAAATCATGATTTAAATCATTTGATTTAAATCATGCCAACCCTGATTTTAAGGGATGGTAGATATGGCTAAAAGAAAAAAAAATCTCTTTACCATTTTTCTAATAAGTCCAAAATAACCGAGTTATTTTACTTTGAAAATTTAATCGAAAAATGCTTTTTTGCTTAAATTTTGAGAACCACCGGATCTTTTCTGGATTTTCTTTCATGTAAATTTAATCCACTATACCTATGTTGCCATATTATCAAGAAATTATGTTTTTTAACTTAAAACTAAAAAAAAATCCAAAATTTGTTTCAAAAAATTCAAAATTTTCAAATTTTTTTTTCGCAAAAAAAATTATAGGCGTGTGTCTGAGGCCGAAATATACTACCAGTTAAAATACTTGCACTTATTTCTGGGACACCCTGTATATTAGGTATATACCTACTACCAACTCAGTCGTGACCTATGCATATAAATACTATACGAAAGCTGGACACTTAAAACGGACATTAGATATAAGGAAACTGCAGGTCGCAGGAAGGCTTAATTAGAACGAAATATGCTGGGAATAACCACCTAAAAAAGACCGTAAAAGAATAGTGTGCGGATACGACAAAAATAGTAGATATCATCCACAGTATCAAATCCCTCAAGTGGCAATGGGCAGAACACCTGGCCAGAAGGACGGACAACAGGTGGATCACAAAAATTCCGGCATGGCACCCACGAGGAATCAAGAGACCTGGAGAAAGACCAAATCTGAGATGGGACCATGAAATTAGGAAATTAGCAGGGATAACTTAGGACCGCATAGCCAACAATAGACAACAATGGGCCCAACTACAAAGAGAGTATCTAAATATGTGAGGGACGTACCACACCATAATTGGAAATGGTTGAATAAGCTGAAAGTGATGAATGCACTTTGATGGAAACATATATACGAAAGATGTTTGTACCAGTTTTACTGAAGCAATGACGAGTTATTCAACAAAACATGTTAGGTGGTACAATTCACTTGACTTTACACACCTCTTGACTTTTTGAGCACAATTTGACCGGACTATATACCAGATCATCGGTACGTTATTATTTTTGAGAATATATTCGAACCAAAAACAACCGAACAAAACCAATCCAAAATTTGTTCGAAACAATCGACTTTTACAAAAACAACAAACCGCTAGAGCGGTTGCATCCGAACAATCTTTCCCGCGGTGGACGGGCAGTCGGACTCTCTCGACCAACCACAGCCGGAGCCGCGCGATTGTAGGCGGATCTGTGCCGTAACATTGACCTATGGCGGAAAACTCCAGGTACGGTCTGCGGTGGAATGCGCGCGCGAATCCGCAGCTTTTATAGAGATTTTATGTTGATCAGTGTCAGTGGCAGTTTGAAGGATATTGTACCGTGTTTGGTTGTTTCATAATCGGAGTTGTTTGTTGCCACTGTCTTGTCGCAGATAATATTGTTTGAGACTCTATTGAATTGATATCGTAGGCGGCCTATAGGGGAAATATAAATAAATCAAGACGCTTTCATATTGAATAAGAATAAAACATATCTATGTATTTATACTAAAATCAAAAGCTAGTTAAAGCGATTAAGTTGTTTAAGATATTCCCGTTTACTTTTTAACACTCAGTCCACGTAAAGCCTATGTCAGTGGCGCAGCTAGCATACGGCAGTTCGGTGCGAAGCACCGGGGCCCCACAGGAATTTGAAATCCCGCAGAGCTCTTCAAAAAAATATTTATTAAAAAATATACATTATTTTGGTTTTGTTGTCAAGTTACGCCACTGGCCTAGGTCATTTCTTTTTAAGATTTCAGTTAACTTAGAGTCTTCAACATCTGATGAGCAAATGTAGGACCAAGATCAAGACTCCCCTTGGTCTTGATCTTGCAGCTTAATAAGCAGGTCATGGCAACCATATTTGAGAGAATTATCTGAAGATTAAACAACTGCACGATAGTCAGCATGCATACAGAGCGGGCAGATCCACAGAAACTGCTCTGTACCAATTAACAGAATTGTGATACTACTATAGAGTAACAACAAATTAATACCTACATTTTATTATAGCGAATTTATATGTAATTACTTTTATAAATTCACAAAGCGTTAATAAATATTAATAAATTTAATAAAACACGTGTTTATAATTATAATATTTACTATAAAGGTTAATAAAAAGTCACAAAACTAAAAGATACCCACTGCATCTCTTCTTGTCTACACTGATAAAAAAGAAAGACTTGAACTAAAGTCGTCATCGTTCTTTTTCAAGAACGAAAAATTAGTGGCAAGAGAATTTATTTTAGCGTAAAAGAAAATATTTTGCCTGAAGAAAAAACTCTCTTAACTCAAGAACTCAACTGGTTCTCTTGAAAAATTCGAAAATTTCTCTTGAATCTATTTTCATTCAACCAAGTGCAAGTTACTTTGTTTTAAGATAATAAGAAAAATACGCTAGGAAGTACTTCATTCAAGAAACATTGCATTTTTCCAATAGCTAAATACTCTTTTGATGAAAAATAATAACGACACGCAAAGACGATGACGAAGGACGGTATATACAATCAGTCGGCAGTCCGATCAGTCGTACGTCGCATTTCATAGGTCCCACATCATAGTACGCAGGGGTTTTGTTGCTTGGAATTTTCCACTTGGAATTTTGCATAATTTGCTTTTTAAACGCATATCGTATAACAAATTAGTGATCGTTATTAACATGCATTTGTCATTTGGATTATTTAAAGGAGTTTCTGAAAAAATGGAAATTAGAGCATTTATTTGCTATATTTGAAGGTAAGAGACATTTACCTAATGCAACTGTATTAGAATTTCAACAAAAATTTTAGAATTTCAAGTCGTCGTATTAAAAAATTCAAAATGTGACCAAAGCTTATAATTTTAATAATTTATTTGCTTTACTTTGATTAATCGTGATGTAACATTTTTTTGTAATTTGTAGAGTGATGAACCACCCCAAAAAATACCAAGGAGTGAAGAAGCAGAAATAACTACTATCGAGGAAAATAATATCACTTTACTTACTACAGACCAGCAGGAAAACCTAAATTTATCAGAAAATAATATACCTCGTAATATGCCTGTATATGATGTATAGACTTCTCTTAGATCAAAATAAATTTTAGTTGAGTCAATAGTATTCGCTATTTTTTAAGAAAAGGGTCTCTTTAATCAAGAAATGTCCCTTTTCAATCAAGAGTTTTTGCATGAATCAAAGAGACTATCGTTCTTGTAGCAAGAACTTCTTTGCATATTCATTTTGAGTCAAGAGTGAAATACTTTGGACAGATAGATTATTCTATTCTCTAAAGTAATTTTTTAAAGCTTATGAAAAGATAGCTAATGCTTTGGGTAAAGAAACGTCGTTCTTGGCCCTATTGAAAAGCGCCAATCTTTTGGGTCAAAGTCATATTCATTTCGACTGAGAGATCCTTTTTTTCAGTGTAGAAGAACCTTAGTGGAATTCTGCGCCTAACCACAATAGGAACAAAATTGCCATTAGATACAAAATAAAAAAAAACATGCAAGAAAAAGGTATACTTATATCTAATCAAAACAGTCAACCTACCAACTTAGAGACGTATATAGAGTCCATATGTCATATGGATGTATAGAGCCCTCTATACTCCGGTCCTCTATTAAATTTGTCCTCTGAAAAAACTGTCTGAAAGGATAAATAATACTTAGAGCTTAGAGATATGTTGATACAGAAAAATCATGGAACAATTATGTTTACAAAATCGCTAAAATTAAAATGCAAATAATTATAATAAATGGAGGTTGTGTTTTCTAAGCGAGTCTGGCTTTATATTTACAAAACTACATATAAAAATATTTAATATAATATATTTACCCTTAAATTATAAAAACACTAATCACCCACGCATTGAAACTCCCACCTGTTCAAAAAACAGCTTAGATTAAAAGGTTCTTCGTCTTTCATCTAACTATACGTTTTCAATCGATTACTTATTTCGCATCAGCTTTACAAGCAGTCCCGTGACGTGGCGTCATTTTTTACTAAATATATTATGGTAAATTCACACAAGTTTTGTGAAGTATAGAGACATGAGACATGCAATTTTACTACAAGATTGTAATTATATGATTTAAATTTAATTTTTAAACTAACAAAACTCATTGTGAAAATAATATCGTTTAGTAATAACGTCTAGTAAAACCTCTGACGAGGGGTATAGGGGACTCAAAAAACGTTTAGATATTAATAAACTGTTCTGCTAAATTATATTTTTTGTGAAACTATGCAAAAATATGTTATTTTTACAAATTTCTTATTAAAAATTAAAAATACTCTATTATATCAATATTTTTTTTGTAAAATTACTTATATCTATTTCGCCAAGACACTCGCCAAGTCGGTAGGACTTTGACATTTACATGGCCATAGACCGCGGTTCGGATTCCGCGTAAACAAAGTAGGCCCCCGTCCAGATTAGCCTTTAGTAGCAAAAAGGAGACATTAACTTCAAATACTTTTATACCTAATTTCGAAAAAGTTGCTAAAATTTTTAGCAAGTGCGTTACGAAACGTGGCAACACCGCTCGGATATAGTCCGCCAGCGCAGTGTTGCCTGTGCGTGGGTTATATGGGGCAATTAAAACTACAATTTAATCTCGCTAGTTTAACGGCTGAAAATGTTTACTACAACGGCCAGGAATGACCGCATAAACATAAATTTATAAGTAATGATAAAATCAGGCGATTTTATGAGAACGCGCGCGTTTTTTTCCGTTATGCGCCATGTTTTATACTCGCCACGGCCAACTTGGGTAATTTATGGGCGAATATGCGGGCGCGCTCGTTTCGATTTTCGAAAAAATCACTTAAATGGTCAAGACGTAGCCTCAGGGCTTCTGCTTAATTTCTTCTAAACGTATCACTATTTAGTGTTTCCGCCAGTAAAGAAGTAGATTAGTCTTAGTAATAAACAGGTTCAATAACCTATACCCATAAAAAGAATTCACTTGCTCTTGTTCATCAAAAAGAAGTTCTTAAAATTTCTATCTTGTAAATTTAGCATCCCCATTTTTAATCGTAATTACTAACAGAATTACAGATTCAATTGTACAGTGTGTCCCATTTTGGTTGAAATCATAGGGTATCTCCGTTATTAGTGAAGATACAAGGGTGCGGTTTGCACAAACCTGTACCACTTTTTCGTCAAACGGAAGATGCTGCAAACAAAATTTTTATAGCCCTCTTCATTTCTGAGCTACAGGGTTTTTTCGAAAATTTTGCAATTTGGGACATTCCCTGTATCTCTGTTATTGTTAAAGGTATCGAAAAGGCGAAAACTGCTTATTGTAGATCTTTTATGTAGAACTTTTTACGTAGAAAAAAATATTTTTGATAATATGAACTAAGGTTATGTTTTTTCAAATGGAACACCCTGTATATTTATAAATCATATGATCTGCCTTGCTATGAGCTTCTCAAAAATATATATCACTCTATATTTATTTTCACTATTTACTGCAATATTTAAAATATGTCATTTTCTTATTAGTAGGCCGTGATAAATAACAAAAATCAAAATGGTATTTATTAAAATAGTCATAAACATATTAAAATTTAGTTGGGATTGATATATTTTACTTTTGAAATAACTGTTACCACTGAAACTGTGAATATTTTTTTTTATAACGGGATGGGTTTGCAAATATCTAAATCTTGAATTATTAAAGCATTTTTCAGGTGTTCGATTGTTGGTTTCCATTGTTGTAGAGCCCACGATATATTTCGTATTTCAAAAATCCCCAAAATCAGAAATCGAGAACGTCGAAATCCGGGAATCGAGGAGGCTATCAATATGTGTTCATTGGTTCCAATCATAGACTTAAAATAAAATATAGACTACACTATTTACATCTCAACGCGGACAAACAACCTTTTTTGTACACATGTTTACTTCTGGGTACAGTCGACCGAGCCTTCCTCATCCAGCCTATGTTGTCACGTCTTTAATATTATCAATATTTTTTTTCTTGTTATACACATATATTGAGATATTAATACTACAGTTTAATAAAGTAGGTTTTAATATTCCATAGATGTATTTAAATAGTCCTTATACTACTAAATTATAAGTCGGATACTGTTTAATAAGGATAAGTTCTTACAATATGACAACACCGATTAGAGGCGAGGAAATTTATTCATTCATTTATTACCTTGTAGTACGCGCGTCGCACGTGTGCGGTAAAGCTTTGTTGCCGCTATGTCCCCGGCTGTATTAATGCATTTTCTTAGCTTGTAGTTCTTAACTGTTTATTTTATTGACTTTTTTCTGTTCAAGAACTATAAAATATGGTTCGCCAGTGCCAAATTTAAGAAATTTGACTTAAATAATCCATTTAAGCCTTGAAACGACTTTCGACCGGTAGGCAACTCTCAATTTACCCATTGGGAGTCAGTGGCGTTGTTGTAGAAAGGCGCTTATTTAGATAATATTTTAGTAAAATGTAAAATCTGAATTTTTTCTCTTATATTACATTATTTACTTACTTACATTGTAACAAAATCATAATTATAACCCTGTTAATAATTAATAATGTTTTTATTAAAAATATATTCCGGTTTATTCTAAAATTATCTTCAGAATCTAAAATAACATACAAGAATTTTAATATGATATTACATTATGAGACAATATTTTTTAATATACCGGGTCGTCTCAAAAGTGGTTCACCGCTATAACTTTTTTATTTTTTCAGATAAAAAAACAGATTTGTATGTTAGTAGGTATATGACATAAATTAGGATTTATTGACGTATTCAATTGTTTTTGGTCTCTTTCTGTTTCACCGAAATGATTACATCTTTTGATTTTTAAAGGCACCCTCGGTATATTTCTACTTTATTCGATAGAAAATGATAATAGAATTCTGAATAGAATGACATATCATATGTCAACTTTTGACATTGTCGCTTAAAAACAAATCGTATTATAAATTTCAATCCAGGGTGCCATGGTGTTGTTAAAAACACTAAGTTTTAATCAAGGAGCCTTGGAAAAATAGTTTTGATCGTCTAATGGGTTTCGTGTCTTGTCTAGGCCGATTAAAAGATGTACAAATCATATTTTTAATCATACATATGTCAATTTTTTCAAATGGAACAAGGGTGACTCGTTAGCATATTTGGAAAAAGCATTTTTTTATGAATATATTGATACCACACACTTGGTATTTCGAGTCAAATTGTCGTTATGAACCACGTGTTACAATTACAATTAAACCATATGCGAAAGTGTCAAAAGTTGACATATGATATGTCATTCTATTCAGAGTGTCATTTTCTATCAAATAAAGTAGAAATATACCGAGGGTGCCGTTTAAAAATTAAAAGTTATAGTCATTTCCGGTGAAACAGAAAGTGACCAAAAACAATTGAATGCGTCAATCAATCCTAATTTATGTCATATACTAACATACTAAATCTTGTTTTTTTATTTGAAAATATAAAAAAATTATGGGGTTGAGCCACTTTTGGGACGCACCCGGTATAATAAAGACAGTACCGAGTTAAATAAATGTAGTTTTCATTTTATCCCCTTCCTATCACCTTCCTTGCTTTAATGGAACAGATTTATGTTTTCTCTATTTTACATAATAAGACATCACTTAACCAGAAAAAAAATTACAACAATCATATTTTTTTTTCTCTCTCTGTCGCCGATTCTATTATATCTGTGGAATAGATCCTGTTTTCATTAATATTAGGGGTTGTAAATGTTTGACTAAAATAATAATTTATTATTAATTTCAATAATTACCTAATTCCTCGATTATAAAATTTCTTCTATAACGTGTATTTTATTATTTTTATCCTTTTTGGACTCTAAATTGTTTTTTCTAAAGTTTTATTTAAAAAACCTGTCCTAAATCTTAATAAAATATAAAAAAGTTTAAATACGATATATTTTTAATTTAATTATAGCTTCATTAAAATAAAAAAATTACCCGGCTATGATACGGAGAGTTCAGGTCAGGTTCAGGTGTACTTGAGAAACGAAAGACAGTGTTGTGTTTCTCGGTAGAGTCGTCAGGGAACGACCGTTACGACAGAGACAATCTATCTATCGCTCGTGTCGCACTCGTTATAACCTAAAACAATAACACAACCAAAAACACAACAATAACAAGATAGTGTCTGACCGCATGTTCCAGCTATTTATGAATGAGATGCTCAGTCTATATTTTATTTTAAGTCTATGGTTCCAATTCATTGATTTGAAAAATAATAATTTAACAGTATTCTAATATTTCCATAGTTATGAGGGGGAATGTTCCCCATCTTGCTGAAAGTATATTTCACGTAAATTAGCTAAAGGAATGTCTAAAATTTCCGATACGATAGATTATTCTTACGTATACACGTATTCCAAGATTTACAAATAGCGGTAGAAAGTTAAGTTTCCCTAATATATAAAGAATTTATTAGCTGCTCCGAAAATAAAACAAGAGACAGATAGCAGTATACTTTTAATAATTCTTTAGTTTCTTTTATTATCAATCACGGCCTACTAATAAATATGATCTTTTAATAAAAACTTTTAAATATTGCAGTAAATAGTGAAAATAAATATAGAGTGATATATATTTTTGAGAAGCTTATGGCAAGACAGATCATATGATTTATAAATATACAGGGTGTTCCATTTAAAAAAACATAACTTTAGTTCATATTTTCAAAAATATTTTTTTGGTAGAAAAACAGACTACGCCACTGTATTCTACGTAAAAAGTTCTACAATAAACAGTTTTCACCTTCTAGATAGCTTTAACAATAACAGAGATACAGGAGGTGTCCCAAATTGCAAAACTTTCAAAAAGACCCTGTAGCTCGGAAACGAAGAGGGCTATGAAAATTTTGTTTACGGCATCTTCCGTTTGACAAAAAAGTGAGACAGGTTTGTGCAAACCGCACCCTTCTATCTTCACTAATAATAATAACGTAAAATCTAAAATTATAATCTAATATAAACAATTTCTCAACAATTTTTAGATTACAGTTGGGGGTTGGAAACTTTGGTGTTACAACAACTAATTCACCACCATACACCAAAACTCTTTACTTTTAACCATGTTAGCATCATCAGTAGGTCATTAAATCTAAACTAATATATACAAATTGAACATTTATACCCAGCTCAGGTGGCACTGACAAAACTTTGCAAAACTAGCCAGTAGCCAGTTTAGTTTTGACAGTCAGTCTTCAAGTTGTCTACGCTGTCTACACCAGCTCTCTAAGGAGCAAACATATACCACAAAACTAGAATAGCGCCAACATAATTATAATTTGTAAGAAAGACAGCAAAGAGGACATACAAAACTATAGACCAATAAGCCTACTACCAATAACATACAAGGTATTCATCAAAAGATTAATCAACAGAATGCAAAACACGCTAGACGCTACCTTTGACGCTACGCAACCACGAGAACAAGCAGGCTTTAGAAGCGGCTTCAGCACGATTGATCACATACATACACTAAAAGAAACTATCAGGCGAACAAAAGAATACGAACCTCCACTAGCCATAGTCTTTATAAACTTTGAGAAAGCTTTCGACTCTGTCAGAGCCAGTATATATTTTTAGGGAACAATTTCTGTTACATTTTTTAGAATAAAGGTAATTTCAGTTTAAGATGCACATGTTTTTCTCAATCCTATTCAAAAGTGAAAGTTTATGGATTTACTGTTGGTGACGGTTGGTCTTGGGAACTTTTGTCTATTAATTTGTGACCGAAGACAAGGGTTCCTTCGAGGACGTAGTTCAAGTGGCTATTGAAGTAGGTACTGAGTTAAAAACATGTGCCTTATTTTTTAGAAAACTGAATATTTGGGATTTTAGTCTTTAGTATCGTATAGATTTTAAAAGGAAGCGGAAGGCGGAGTCGTACCGGGTTCTGTATAATTTACGCTTTTCCATTCTCTTTTTAATTAATCATTTATTCGGGGATTTTGTTTATTATTAGTTGCAAGTAAGCTCAGTATTTAATAAAGGTTGTATACAGGGTGTTTCAAAACAAATGCGAAAAACTTCAAGGGGTGATTCCTTGTTCAAAATAAAGGGTAGTTTGCTTCATAAACGTTGGGTCAAAAGTCAACCATTAGGGAGATATTGCGGTACAACGATGGCGGAAAAATAATGTTTTTATTTTTTATCTTGAAAACGAAAAGAGATAGACTAATAAAATTTTATGGAAGCATTACTGTTATGAAAACACACTTTCTGGTAATTTTTTCACTTTTTAAAATGAGTGGAAGGGGTTGAAATAAACTACCCTATCATTCTTGTTAACGAAATTTAAAGAAAAATCTTATCAAACACATGCAAAAAAAATTAATTTGAATAGTTTAGTTTGTTTAGAAATTTTTATCTCTTGTATTTTTTTCATAAAACTCACCGATTTGAAATTAAAAATAAAATGTAAAGCATTACATGTCAGGACAAAAACATTTTCTGATAAAGAATCTAGTGGGCTGCTGTAATTTTTTTAGGAAAAATCTAGTCAGCCGCTGTTACTTTTAGGATGTTCCTAATATTATTTTATTTGACATTACTCTACTGCAATACGTTATTATCTAGATGATTATTATTATCGTTATTATCACTAGATTCTTAATCTAAAAATGTTTTTTGTCCTGACATGTAATGCTTTACATTTTATTTTCTAATTTCCAATCGGTGAGTTTTATCAAAAAAACACAAGAGGTAAAAAAGTTTCTAAACAAACTAAACTATCCAAATTAAAGCATTTGCATGTGTTTGATAAGATTTTTCTTTAAATTTCGTTAACAAGAATGATAGGGTAGTTTATTTCAACCCCTTCCACTCATTTTAAAAAGTAAAAAATTACCTGAAAGTGTGTTTACATAACAGTAATGCTTCCATAAAATTTCATTACTCTATCTCTTTTCGTTTTCAAGATAAAAAATAAAAACATTATTTTTCCGCCATCTTTGTACCGCGATATCTCCCTAATGGTTGACTTTTGACCCAACGTTTATAAAGCAAACTACCCTTTATTTTGAACAAGGAATCACCCCCTAAAGTTTTTCGCATTTGTTTTGAAACACCTTGTATATGTAAATAAATACGGCTTTTATTTCCAAGGAGACGTGTTGTTAAGACGGGTAGTTTTTTCGACGCGACAGACTCGATATATCCTAAGGCAATAATAGAAGCCAATAGAAGAAACAAGGTCTGGACAGGCTTTATATTGAAACTCTCGCCAATATACAAAGAAGTCAAAACAAGAGTAATGATATATCAAACAACCCCAGAGTTCCCAACTGGCAAAGGAGTACGACGCAAAGAGACGCGATATCTAAAAAGCTCTTTATAGCAACATTAGAAAAAATCTTCCGTCAACTGGACTGGACCAACAAGAAATCTTAAAAATAGATGGAGAATATCTTAACTATCGAAGATTCGCTGATGATGTAGTCCTAATTGCCAATAGTCTTGAAGAACTACAAACACAAACTAAACAAAACGAACTAAATACAGCCAGTAATAAAGTAAAAATTTAGCAAAAACTAAAGTAATGTACAACGAACTAGTGGAAAGAAAAGATATTCTAATAAATAACACAACACTGGAAATAGTAATACATATATTTGGAACAACTAACACACAACTCGGGATCTCTACTACCAGAAATCAACAGAATAATTAAGTTAACATGGAGTACTTATGGAAGAAACTTAATCATATTCAAATCTAAAATGCCACTCTATCTAAAGAAGAAAACTTTCAACCAATGTGTACTACCTGTCATGACCTATGCTTGCGAAACCTGGACACTTAAAACGGACATCATAAGAATACTGCAGGTCGCACAACGCTCAATGGAACGAAATATGCTGGGAATAGCCATAGGAGACCGAAAAAGAATAGAGTGGATAAAACAAAAGACCCAGGTAATAGATGTCATCCACACAGTTAAATCCCTCAAATGACAATGGGCAGGACACCTGGCAAGAAGAGCGTACAACAGATGACTACAAAAATTACAGAAGTACCTCTCTTAGTACCCACGAGGAATTAAGAGACCTAGAAGAAGACCTATTGAAGAATATTGCTATAAGAACACAGGTCCTAAGGTGCTACGTATTCTACACGCTCCTATATAGAGTGGAAGCTTGGACCTTGACAGCTTGGAAGCCTTTGAAATGTGGTGCTATCGCCGCATGCTCAGGATTTCATACATCATACACTTACCATGTCACAAACAACACCGTGATCCAAAGAATGCAAAAGGTACTAGAAATTATACATAGTGTATAGTGTGAAAGTGAGAAAAATGGCATACCTTGGGCGTGTGATGCGTAATGATAAATACCAAATTATGGAATGTAATACCGCAAGATGTTTCGGGATTACCGAATAATATTTTTACCTGACATGAAATGCGTTACCCGCGCGGCAACACTACGACTCCGAAGAAGGGGTAGTGTTGCCGGTATCGCATTGAGTGTCAGGCAAAAGTATTAAGTAATCCCGAAACATCGAGTTGTATTCAAAAGATTATACGAACGAAAACGAAATAAAGTACATACGTAGTTTAAGGAAAAGAGTAGTTGCACTCTCGCAAATATTTTCTGCCAGTTTTTGCAAGCTGTCGAATATCGGCAGCTTGCAAAGCGTTTCAGTTGAATTCCGTCCGTCGAGCTGCGAGGTTCGAGCGTTGCGTCCCAGCACAGAGACGGATTGACAAAAAATGAGTGCCTTACTGTGTGCTGCTATTAATTGTAGCAATAATTCAAAAAATTGTTCTTTGAGTTTTTTTAGATTTCCATCGGATGTAAGTAATTATCAATAAACATTTAATTATATTTGTTTATTTTAGAAGCTGAGATATTATGTAATTAATTAAATGTTATTATTCTTTTTTAGCATGTGGGCAAATCTTAGAAATAGTTTTTTAGATATACAGGTTGTCTCAAATATGCGCATGAAAATATTCTTTGGTCAGGGGATTTGCCATAAAATTTTCATTCCAATAATAATTTACGAGATAATTTATATAGATTGGTTTTTGAAACAATTTTCGAGTAAATATTTTGTACATCTAAAGTCTCCGCAAATTATTCATATTTTTTAAATGAAAGAATTTCCAAGAAGTCCAATATCGTCGTTCTTGTCGAAGATGTGAAAAAAGTTTTATTCATATATGTTTCAAGATTTATAAAGGGTCGTATCCTAAAATATTTTGTTATATACAGGGTGTCACAAAAAAGTTACGGTAAAGTTAATTTTATTTTTTTTTAATTATTTTACAACATTCTATATACATTATTCTATATAGGGTATTTTTTATGGCGATGGCGTCACCAAAATCGGAATATTTAAAATGGTATATTTCAATTTTTTTAAATGCAACATTCTGTATATTATTTTTCGGTCAGATGCAGAATTAAAAAGTGAACATTTTTTATTTAAAGTGTTTCCCTAAATTTTTAACGGTTTCGCAGATATTCGCAGTATCATATTACATATAGCTCTTTCAACAGTAAACTTTTATCAAAGCCACCTAATATGATCTTTGTCTGATATTTTATCGTTGAAAATCCCATATGTAATGAAATACAGAAAATATTTGCAAAACGCCTAAAAATTTAAGAACACTTTAAATACAAAAATGTTCACTTTTAATTCTACATCTGAAATAAAAATAATATACTAGGTGTTGCATTTAAAAAAATGAGATACAACATTTTAAATATTACGATTTTGGTGACGCCATAAAAAATACCCTGTATACGATAAAGTAAATTTTTCTACACGAATTTATTCTGGTGTCCTTGTCATGTTTAAGAAAACATAGCTAAGTATTAATAAAGTTATATTCACTCTAGTTTTTTGCCACTTTTCATATATAATGTTTTTAACCAAAGTTTTAGTAAATAAGAAATAGAATGGCAACACCGCAGTGTGCTTTAAATAGAATCCAGTTATCTACAGAAAATTAAACTTGTTTAAAATTAAAAAAAAATTGTAGAAAATCTCTGAAATAGATAATAATATAAAAATATGTCATTATATATATTTTCCGCATTTCTTCCCATCAGAATATTTTCAGATACAGGCGATTTGTTACCTACACGAAATGTGAAAACATTCTGTTTTCAAGCAAGTTTTTACTCGATGATCAATTTATTTTATTTTATTTTATTGGGAACTCATATTTTTCTAAATACATATCTGTGAAACTACGGCGGGTGCCACGACTATACTTTGCCTAGTTAATAGACCACAACTATACAGCTACGTCAGTGGTCACGGGAGGCGAGAACAAGGTCATATAAAGTGGCAGAAAAAGAACAAAGGATTTGACAAGGAGTAAATCTACTATATGGTACATATATCCTTCTTATTTTGCCATTTTGTAATAGAATTGACGGGATATTTTGTGGAACTGACAGAAATGACTTTTGCATTAATATTTCAAAAAATGACAATTACAATATGGCCACCAAGCGATAATCACTTAAATGATTATCACTTATTAATCACATCCTTCTATATAGGAAAAATATACATAGAGTTGTATAATCCAAGTAATACTGCAGGGCAAAGTAGATAGTAGAAGAGGTCAGAGACGCCGACGAACATCATGGCTGAAAAATATTAGACTGTGGACGGGAATGACGACCGTACATTTATTCAGGGCGGCTGTCAATAGGATTATATGGACCAAATAAATGATGGCCAACATCCATAGAGGATAGGCACTGAAAGAAGAAGAAGACCGAAACTGAGATGGGACCATGATATTAGGAAATTAGTAGGGATAACTTGGGCCCGCATATCCAACAATTGACAACAATGGGCCCAATTACAAAGAGAGTAGGTATGTGAGGGAGGTTACATCATAATTGGAAATGGTTAAATAAGCTGAAAATTATGATGATGATAGAATATAAGCATCTAAAAATATCTTTAGATATTTTTTAAAAGGTATGTATTGAAAGAACGAGGCTGAACCGCTCGCTCACTCTCAAACTCTTAAATATTAAAATACAACGACCCGCCGCGCGCCGAGCCGAAGCCCGTGTATATTTATGTTAAAATTTCAATGTAGATTTCGAATATTCCCTCTCGGGAAAAATCGACAACAATACGGTAAAGTATAAATGCCCGGTTCATATTTAATATAAGCTCTTTATTGTATGCAAATGGGAGACGGAATACATTATCGGAGCCGCTCATGTAACGAATTTTATATATCGGGGATTAACATGGTCGCGTCGGTCTCTCGTCGTCGGCGAAAAGACTGAGCGCGGATAATAGTGAGGGGTAAGGGGGAAAGATTGGCGTGTATACAGAGGTCGTGTAATGGTGGGTTCATACTAGTATTAGGCCTAACCCTAAATATTAACAGTAAGAAGTTACCTTAGAAGAAGTGAAGAGGAAACCTAAGAAGTTACCTTCTGACTTCAGGAAATCAAATAATTTGGGACTATCCCTGGACAGTAAACTTCTATGGAACATGGAACAGGCATATTAAGGCATATAATACTAGCAAAGCCACAAAGGCTCTCATGATGGGCAGAAGACTGGAGGAAAATAGGTGCTGTATATAGGGTAGACCGGGGATAAAAGTGCCGCGGGGAGAAAGTACCACTTCCCGCCAATTTTTCAAATCTTTTCAGATTTGTGCCGCGTGGCAACAGCGCTAGTGAAAAGCATCGGCGCACTTGCATCAATTTAGTTCGATTTCGACCTTGCTGTAGAGCACGCGCTGTTTTTCCGTTTTTCGGCGTTCTAAGTAAAATTGTGCTTAAACTTGTTTCTTCTTCTACAGCCGTCAATATTTTACGAAATTGGATTACGTAAGTTTATTTTACAACCATTATCGTTCCTTTTGTTTAACTTGGGTTCATTTTAATCGATAGGACGGTGATTTATTGGTGATCCATATTTTTAAAAATAAGGATAGTTTGGGGTAAAAAGTTCCATGTTGCCGGGGTAAAAAGTACCGATGGCACTTTCTACCCCATCCCGGAACTTTTTACCCCGTTCTCCAATTTTATAGTTTTGTGTTAGTTTGGGCTGTAGAAATATTGTGATTTTTTTTCCAGAATGCGTAACTATACTCGAAAAACTCAAAGAGGTCAAACGCCTTTGGAGGAAATGAAGAATGCTGCCCGTCTTGTAATGGAAGGACAGTCAGTGCGATCTGTAGCCAAGGCTTTTAATATATGTAGGGTATCGCTAAAGCGATTTATGGATCGTCTTTTACTGATGCAGAGGAAACTGCTTTATTTGAATATTTAACTCAGTTGTCGCAAATATATTTTGGCTTAACGCCTAAAGATGTTAGACGATTGGCCTATGATTGTGCAGTTTTTCACCAAAAGAATATTCCTCAAGCCTGGTATGATAATAAACAGGCAGGCAGTGACTGGTTTACCGTTTTTCTACGGAGAAATCCAAGACTTTCTATTAGGACTCCTGAGGCTACTAGTCTAGGGAGAGCCACGTCGTTCAACAAAACGAATGTTGAGAATTTTTTCAATAAGTTGAGTGAAGTGAACGACACTCATTTACTCGTTCTAATATATGGAATACTGATGAGACCGGAGTGTCAACGGTCTTGAAACCTCCACGAATTGTAGCTAAAAGAGGGTCGAAACAGGTAGGATCGATAACTTCCGGTGAAAGAGGCACCAATGTGACATTGGCAACTGCAATTTCTGCAAGTAGAACATGCATTCCGCCCATGTTCCTGTTTCCGAGGAAGAACTACAAAGATTATTTTATTCGAGGTGGGCCTCCTGATAGTATTGGCACAGCGAATAGCAAAAAGAATCTTACTTAAGTAAGAACAATCTTCGGATTGTCACGGAGTTTTTAACAAGACACTGCCTCCTCGTTGAACACCTTAATAGATCGACGTTAAGAAAATACGGTTAATGCAGATTTTGTGGGAAAAACAGGGAAACACAAAAACACCTCATGCGCCTGAGTGCGCCGAAACGACAACCATTTGTGCCATAAACTTTGGTACGATTATTGATATGAGAGATGGAGAACTAACCTCTGTACAACCGTCTATTGGCTTTTATCAAAGTCCTGAGACTGTAAGCATTGGCGGAACTACAGTGGTGCCCAGGGGTGCCCCCCCCCAGGTACTGCTAGGCACCCTCCAGAGAAATCTTGAATTACGGCTCTTGGCTAGCTCAGTCACGTTGGAACCCGCTTTCAAATAAAGTTTTCGATTTTTGGCTTATTATTAAATACAAACGATGCAATTGATTGTAGTAAATTCAATTTTTTTGTAGTACTAATAATTAGCCAGAAAAAGTAAACAATTGTGCGCAATGTAATAAAGAGAAAATATATTGTTTTAACAAAGGTCTAAAATCCTTCAAAATCGTTTGTAGTTTTATGTAGTAGCAAAATAATTCAATAAAAGATCCTTGGAATTAGTGAATTATAGTAAAATATGAAAATTAACATAGTTTGACATAATGTCCTTTATAGTTGTACCCAAACTACAAACGATGCAATTGATTTTAGTGAATTCAATTTTTTTGTAGTACTAATAATTAGCCAGAAAAAGTAAACAATTGTGCGCAATGTAATAAAGAGAAAATATATTGTTTTAACAAAGGTCTAAAAACCTTCAAAATCGTTTGTAGTTTTATGTAGTAGCAAAATAATTTAATAAAAGATCCTTGGAATTAGTGAATTATAGTAAAATATGAAAATTAACATAGTTTGACATAATGTCTTTAGTTGTACCCAAACTACAAACGATGCAATTGATTGTAGTAAACTCAATTTTTTTGTAGTACTAATAATTAGCCAGAAAAAGTAAACAATTGTGCGCAATGTAATAAAGAGAAAAAATATTGTTTTAACAAAGGTCTAAAATCCTTCAAAATCGTTTGTAGTTTTATGTAGTAGCAAAATAATTCAATAAAAGATCCTTGGAATTAGTGAATTATAGTAAAATTTGAAAATTAACATAGTTTGACATAATGTCTTTAGTTGTACTCAAACTACAAACGATGCAATTGATTGTAGTAAATTCAATTTTTTTGGAGTACTAATAATTAGCCAGAGAAGGTAAACAATTGAGCGCAATGTAATAAAGAGAAGAAATATAGTTTTAACAAATGTCTAAAAACCTTCAAAATCGTTTGTAGTTTTATGTAGTAGCAAACAAATGCAATAAAAGATTCTTGGAATTAGTAAATTATAGTAAAATTTGAAAATTAACATAGTTTGACATAATGTCTTTAGTTGTACCCAAACTACAAACGATTTGAAGTCCAAAAAATGTGTTAATTTTTATTTTTTTAGAAAATTTGTAGGTATTTAAGTAATCTACAGGAACACGGTTTGATAACCATGTGAACGTTTTATTCAAAAAATGTGTTTATTAATATTATTCTTCATTTTTTGAAGAACAAAAGACCTAGGCCCCCCCTGGGCTCAACCCCAGGCACCTCCCAGGATGAAATGCTAGTTACGCTATTGAAGGATGATTATAACTCAAGAAAGGAAAATACAATAGTTATATATAATGTCGAATGACTTTCCCCTCCCATACCATCTACAATCTAGAAAATTCTAGGTTATTTACCCCCCCCCGTTATATTAGATTAGATTATCCGAAAGCCCGAAGACCAAAACTGAACCCTGCAAGGCCAATACCAGTATTCTTATTAACTGCAAGACTTTCTTCTTGATCTTGCATTTTGCCCATAACTATTCTTCAAGACGCACACTAACCATTAGCGTAACTAGCAATTTATGCTGGAGTTGAGCCCAGGGGCTTTTGTTTTTTTAAAAATGAAAAATAATTTTAAAAAACACATTTTTTGAATAAAACGTTTACATGAATTTCTCTATCAATAAATTTCATTGACTTGGTAATCAAACCGTGTTCCAGTAGATTACTTAAATACCTACAAATTTTCTAAAAAAAAATTAACACATTTTAACCTAACCTAATCTAACTAAACAAAATAATATTAACTAAACAAAACTAGAAAACGTAATTTTTACTGCATCACAAGCAAAGAAAAATTAATACGTAGCCAAGAGCCAAGAGTCATAATTCAGGATTTCTCTGGGGGGTGCCCAGCAGAACCAGAGGGGGGGGGGGCGGTGCCCGGCACCCCCGGGCACCCCTGTAGTTACGCCAATGACACTAACCCGATCAAATGTAAGAATCTAGCATCACATTCTAGCTGTACATATTATACTTGCAGGTTGTAAATAAAAAAGCAAAGTTATGATATTTTTTGTTAAATTCTTCAATAAACCAACAATAACTAGTATTACCTTTTCCGTAGCATTATAGTAAATACATTTTGTACTGGTTTAACATTTTAAAAAGACAAAAAATATTACGTTAATCGAAATTAATAATAATCTCTCAAAGAATGAAAAAAACTGAAAGGGTATGGACATTTGGAAAAGTATAAACGGGATTAACCATTTTAGAACAAGAAAAATTTTTACGAAGAATGCATTTTCCTCAAAATACCTATTAATAAAAAAGGTCTTCTTGTGAAAACGATCCGGGAAACATACGGTATAGTATACCATCGCCCCATATGAAAATCCCTGAGCAAACACACTGACAGAGGCAGTTGGGACTAATAAATCTAAATTCTAATTCTGAAATCAAATACGGCTCGATTAATTTTAATCGTCAAAAGTATGATTCAAACCAACCCCGTAGAAGAACTGAAAAAAAAAACAGGAACGAGAAGGCGAATGCCAAATATACAGGGCCGTAATGATAATTTACTTGTATAAATACTTTGATAAGAAATAAATGTACCATTAATTTCTGGAATATATCTTCGGTTAAACATTAATCTTAATTTTTTTAAACCAGTACCTTTTGACATTATTTTTCTGCAGAACTAAAATCCATTATTTACCTATCGTGTGATGTCGATATTTTACAGCTACTCCAGTTTTTAGTATGGTCCTTCTACCATATTCGAGATGCACTTATCTACGACGAGATGGTATACGAACTTTATTGACAGTAACTTTTTATTGATAGTAACTAATTGGTGTATCTGTATAAGACTTTCTGCCTTGGCAGCGATTATTAACCATAAACTGTGCTCTGGTTTCTACAGTTAATTTTCACTCGATTTTTCCTCCAGTTGACTTCAAAAGACACAAAACACACGTAATAACACGAATCAAAATGCATCATCTACCAAAACGCAGGGTATTTGACAAAAGTTGTCACAAAATTATAACCTATAATTTGGCAAGACTTTGACAAACGTCAAAAATCTAAAGGCGAGTTCATACGCATCGGCGTCCATTTGTCGTTCATCGTTCCGTCAAACCAATAAAATTGAAATACGATCTGTCATTTTCGAAATAAACCAATAAAACTGGTTAAAAACAACAAGTGGCGACGCATGACGAATTTATATTTAAACTCATCCATAGTTAACTTAAAAATTATTAGAAACTTTTTTTAGTAAAATAAATAGATTGGTATGGGACGTCATCTGCTTTTCTTCTGTCATCGTCTGTCGAAATCTTACCTGAGAAAAAAAACAGAGTATATATTCTCATCAATTAGGTTTGTAGCTTCTGAATAACGGTCTAGGTAAAGCATCTAGCTCAGTCGCCAGCTTAGAATTAGAATTATTAGAGTTAGTAACTCGCATTTTCATTGGAGGATACTGTCATATTTGTTTCAAACCAATAATCAACTAGAATATTCGTATAATTTAACAAAATTACTGTAAACCACTTTAATACGAATTGTTGGTTAGGTTCAAAATCTTTTCTCTTCTTAAATAATTTTAACCGTTTTTTTTTCCTTCAGTTTAACGGCCTTTAGCTGCCTGGACTATACGGCCCGTGGATAGATTTCCTATCTCCATTTCTTCTATTTCATCACTGAGAGCGCCCTTTCGGGCATCTGGAACGAATCCATACCCTCCGTGTTTGGTCTTCAGAATGGACTATTTCTTCTATTCTTCAATTAAACTTTTTCAACTTCTTTCTGCTTCTCCCACGCTGGTAGCGTCCGGCTACATAGGGCCTGGTTACCCCCGTGACAACGTGAAAAAAGGTTGTCTTTAAAAATATTATCTATCTGACCTTCTCTTCTCCCACGCTGGTAGCATCCGGTTACATAGGGCCTGGTTACCCCCGTGACAACGTGAAAAAAGATTTTCTTTAAATGTATTTCACAAAAATATGTGTCTGAATGAGACACGAACTCAATTTAACACTTTTGCACCAAAAAATAATAGACTTTTATAAAACGATTACAATTGTATCTTCAGAATAACAACTTGGGCTCCCGAACAATCAGCCATCAGACAACATACGATGCTGCCTCGACGACAGACCGAACGGAAGTCCTATTTTAACCGTTAACATTATTAGGCATTTACATAAAAGTGTGTATTTTGGGTGGTATTCCACAAAATTTGCAGGCTATTAAGGAAACAGTGTCCCACTAAGAATACCTCTCGGCTGTATCTCGGAAAGTAATAGCCCTAGCGGCTGCGGAAAAAAATATTTATAACTAAAGAGGCTATGGAAAATTGCTGGAAATTGTTTTCAAGTTTGTAGAACGACCGCTAGGGGGCGCAACTGCAACAAAAAATATAAAAAAAATGGAGTTTTTACACAATTTTGCCTAAATAAGGTGTACTATAAGTAACAGCTTCATAATCTCCAGTAAATTTTAAATATTTTTAGTTCGAGCCATTTTCCTCTATCTACCAAAATAAAGTGGTGGGGGAAGGTTAGATATGTTTTTATTTGAATATTAATAACTCTGGACTGGATGATCGGAATCCAACAAGCGAGGGCTCGTTTAAAAGAGCGTTTCTTACTCTATATTGTACCATATAAACAATAATATAATAATAAGCTTTTGAACGTGGACGCTAGGGGGCGTTGTCTTACAATTTAACAAACATTGCGCTTTTTTTCAAAAAAAATTAAATGCAATAGTATATGTAATTTTAGCTGATAGTAAAGAGTAGTAAAACCTTAAAAAGTCAGCGAAAACCGTATCTTGATATCTTCTTTCAAACCGAAGATATTAGCAAAATTATAATAAATACCAAAAAATAAGCCCTTAATTACCTTACTTTTACAACACGGTATCAGTAGCCCTCTTGATTATGCCCATTCTATCCTAAAAATAAGATAGAAACAGTTAGTTTGTTTTAAAATCGACGATATACCAGAATATCATAATATCAGATGTATTAATATCTAATAATTAAGATATTAATAATAGTGAACAAGAAACGATGATTCAGTGAAGTCATGGTAGGCTTTGGAAAAAATTTGCGTTTGACGCAATAGTATAAACGTCAAATTGTTATTAGATCAACATTTTGATAGCCTTAGCAGCCTTTTTTATCTTTTGATTACTTTTTCAAAATTTCAACTACTTCAAATAATAAAGACATTTTGAAAAAGCATTTAAAAGATAAAAAAAACGCTGCTAAGACTATCAAAATGTTGATCTAATAACAATTTGACGTTTATACTATTACGCGAAAATCACCTTTTTTCCAAAGCCTACCATGACTTCACTGAATCATCGTTTCTTGTTCACGATTATTAATATCTTAATTATTAGATATTAATACATCTGGTATTATGGTATTCTGGTATTTCGTCGATTTAAACATAAATTAACTGTTTCTATCTTATTTTTTGTTAGAATGGGCCTAATCAAGAGGGCTATTGATACTGTATTGTAAAAATAAGGGCTTATTTTTTGGTATTTATTATAATTTTGCTAATATCTTCGGTTTGAAAGAAGATATCAAGATGCGGTTTTCGCTGACTTTTTAAGCTTTTGCTACTCAATACTACCAGCTAAAATAGCACATACTATCGTATTTAATTTTTCTGAAAAAATGCGCTATGGTTGTTAAATTGTAAGAAAGCACCCCCCAGCGTCTACGTTCAAAACCTTATTATTATTATTATGGTATAATATAGAGTAAGAAACGCTCTTTTAAACGAGCCCTCGCTTGTTGGATTCTGATTATCCAGTCCGGAGTTATTAACATTTAAATAAAGATAGATCTAACCTTCCCCCACCACTTTATTTTAGTAGATATGGGAAAATGGTTCTAACAAAAAAAATCCAAAATTTACTGAAGATTATGAAGCTATTATTTATAGTACCCATTATCTAGGCAAAATTCTGTAAAAAATCTATTTTCTTATTTTCCATAGCAGTTGCGCCACCTAGCGACCATTTTACAAACTTGAAAATAATTTCCAGCAATTTCTCATAGCCCCTTTAGTTATAAATATTTTTTTCCGTAAACCCTACGGCTAATACTTTCCGAGATACAGCCGAGAGCTATTCTTAGTGGGACACCCGGTACAGATTACAGAAATAAATTGAAAATAATATTTATATTAAAACAGCAAACATCATTATATGTCACTTTTTCAAACATGTCCTTCAAATACTTTAATTTAATAGCTGTGTTAGTAAGAAGTTTCACTTCAAATATGCGTACAGAGTGCACACACTGTTTTTTTTTTCACTTATTTTTTACATATTTTAGCTTCCATGCCTATAGAGTTAATCGATTTGATATTATCTGATTTTATAAAATAATTCAAAATTTATAAATTATTGCTATAGTCTGTGAAACGAATAACTTTGAATTTGACAGTTCCCGCGGACTTTTCTAGTGTATATTTTATTAAGTTAGCAACTTGCGGCCATGCTGACGCAATGCCGTCTCTAATAGAACAGCCTCGCAGCGAGATTTATGACGTCACGCTAGTTAGATACTACGGATTAATTATGTTGTAGAATACATGGAAATCATAATTATTCCTCGTATATGTAAATTTTTGGATTATATTCGAGACTATTTTTTTTCATATGACACAACACTGATGAATGCTATAAACGTTTTTTTTAAACATAGCTATAACGTTTTTTTTAAACAAAACAAAATAATGAAAAACCAAATAAAAACTTAATCAGCGTTTTTCCCGAACCTAAATCCCAACAAAATCAAAAATTTGAGAATAATTTTACATATAAAATGACAGCGATCTTTATTTCATAGCCATCGCTGACGCCTTTTTTTCTATGATATTGTATTATTTGCAAATATAATTTTTCGAACATTGATGCTTGCAAAATATACATATAAATTTTGTGAATGCAAATAATAATATATCACTATTAGTAGATATTGAATGTTTTTTGTTAAATTAAATCGATTTTCAAACCCCAAAATTTAAAATATATTTTACAATTTACCCATTATCTTATGTACCTATTCATTATTTGTATATTGTGAAGCATTTGCTGCATTTGTATGGTTCATAGTTTATTTGCCAAAGTATTTATTACGATAAATAGGTATATATAGTGTATTTATTAACTGTATATTATGTATGTTTCATGTAAACTATATCGTTTTTAAAATACAAACCAAAAATACGAGGAATAATTATGTTTGCTATGTATTCTACAACATATTTATTAATCCGTGATATCTAACTAGCGTGACGTCATAAATCTCGCTCCGAGGCTGTTCTATTAGAGACGGCATTGGTCTGATATTTAGAAATGTCAAAGGTTGATGACATTTAACTTTTGTCAATTATGACATTTCGTGTTGATTTTTGCAAGAGGAGGAAGAACTGTCACTTGTTTTATTATTTTCCTTTTCTATTTCACGAAATTAAAAAGAGTTACCTATCTGATTCGTTCAGGCACTCATTTTAAAGAATATCAGTAACTTTTTGGACAGAGGGATTTTATATTTGCCATGTTGGTAAAAAATAACGGTCAAAATTCAAAGTTATTCATTTTATAGACTATAGTCAAACTTCTTTCATTTCGATAGTAATTCACTCACCTTCATAAAAAAAATCTAAGTTACTTTTAGATGTTTCACGAACTTAAAACTTTTAATTGTAGGTAGGTAGCATTAAACTTATAACCAAAGGAAAAAATAAAAAAATCTCAAAATATCCTTATGGATAAACAGTTAGCTGTCTAGCTAATTCTCCATTTAGTTAAAGTATTAAAAGATATATTTTAAGGAACTAAAATTATAAGAAAAATTTGAGTTCGACTCTGTACATTAAAATAAATCTAAATCCTCGTATGCAAATGAGCCGCCCGATATAGAAAAGGGTAATATCGAGAATATAAAATTTCAACCCCTCGTTTAAGAATACCATAAATCAAAAAATCCAACAATGCTGACTGGTTTTCCTCCATCTTTTCGATTTAGCCGCTCCGCTTAAAAATTTGCATAACAACTTCCAACTAGCTGTTAATATAATATCGAGTTCGTTTTTAAAATTGTGTTATAAGTTGTCTGGATACTTTCTATCTATCCTAATATGTAGTAAAGTTGTGCAAATATTTAAGTTTTTCATATAATTAGTTATTGATATGATGGGAAACATTGAAAAATAGAACATTTGAACTAAAGAGATCCTTATGGAGATAGATCATTATGGAATTTTAAAAATATACGTAAGTCAAAATAGCTTTCTACTTTACTAGGTAAGTACTAGTTTGGTTTCAGTATGTCATAGGAGATAGAAACAAGACAAATATAACATACCAGATGTTATTTGCTTCTAGGGGAAGCTGCTAGGGGGAATCTCCCCTCTGGCACTTTAACTGGGTCTAAGGAGCATATCACTGTCCTGTCCCTGGCTGTAGTGTCTTGGCCAGGGAATTGCGGGAAAAATATCAATGCCGGATGGGACTACCCTCTCCGTCAAACCAGGTATCCTCTACTGTCTGTGGTCATGTATCACGAGTGGGGGAGGTCTTTAAAACCTAAATCCTATGATGGCGGAACCAAGTCAAACGGATGCGTGGCTAGATAGAACACTAGATTCTACTGGTCTCAACCTTGGGACACCAGAAAGCAACACATTGTATTTTCGTCTTTCTTACTTCTACATGCGGGGCTCCGTAGAAGTGCGCGGACTAATCCACAAAACACATACACAGAAGAAGTGCAAGCGTCCTGTTAAATATTGGAAAGTTAAATTGACGTTTAAATTTGAAACTCTTGATCAGCCTATACTATTTTTTTAATTCTTTAGTTACTTTTAATTATGACATACATACAAATACTACTATATATCATAATTTAGAAAGTAAAATTATATGGGAAATGTCATCAATTATCATTTTTAAGCCAACTGGACGATTATTTCAAATGTACAGTATATAATTTCAATATCCTAAGCGGAAAGAAAATAGATCACCTTTCTGTTTTGTACTATGGTCCGTTCCTTCCGATGGCTCATCTCGTTGATATTTAGGAAGGTATCAATAAAATATATATTTTCCTATCGGTCGTGGGATGAAAAAACATAAAATTCAGTTTGATTTGATGATCCTTTTCTGTTACTTAAATCAGGAGAATGACAATGAGCATGTTAAGATAAAAAAAAATATTTGCCTAAATAATTACTGTATTAAATTTGCAAATCAAAGTGCAGCGTGTAAACAAAAGAAATAAAATGGCGCCAAGTCAACAACCTGAGAAGGAGAAAAGTGCCCAAGTAGCATTTGGACGTTATCTAACGTCGGGTATACGTCGCGTTCAATAAACCCGACGTCGGGTACCAACGTCGGTTCGACCACCTGACGACCCTTATTTGCACCTAAATGGGGAATGCAGATTCGGGTCGCCTCGACGTCGGTGTCTGACCTAATAGAGAATGTAATTCTACCAATTACCAACGTCATATTACGTTGGATTTTAGTTACTTAAAATTCGTCGCTAAGCACTTACGTTACGTTTGGTTTTATATTCGCTACCAAGAATACATAAAAACCTAACCAAACTACCTAATTACAAATGGATTCATAATCACTCCTCGAATATAACTATAAGTGCCTATCTAATTTCATATTATAATAATTCTGAATCATTAATCCAGACATCAGTTTTGTCAACGGAAGTCACTTTCTTGATATATCTGACTAAAATACTCCGGAAAACAACGAGCGCCTTCAAAATTAGGTAGATTTATGAAATAAAAATATCTATAAAAAAGTAACTCGCAAAATATTTTTTTTTAATTTTCTAGCTGGTTTAATCATAAAACTGTACTGTGGTTCCCCCCAAACTGAACCTTATCAATATTATTCTACTAGAAATCGAAATGTGAATATAAATTTTAAAAACAAAAAACGATTTTAAAATGGCTGACAATCGGATATGTGTTAAGAATGGCGGATTTCTGTGTCCGACTTAATATGAACTACCAATATACCAATTCCGACCGGGTCTCCAACATTAGTCGTCTCACACGACCGAAGTCATCAAACCGGACGACCGGCAATCATATTATGACTTATATAATTCCAACGTACGCCACGTAACCTCACTTTGCGTATCAGTGATTAGTGGAACTATATTTTAGTTTTTGTTTTCTCCTTAAAAAAATGGGCAGCCACTTTTTTAAGCCTAACCTCACATGTCGGAGGAGGATGGGGTCTGCTAGTTTCCTAAGCTAAAAAATGAAATTAAGATGCACCAGTGTAATGCAGCATCTCTTCCGGATAAAAAGCATTTACGGGTGGAGGCAAGACATCACTACTACTATTATTATTTTGCAAAAGCCTCGACCTCTTTCTGTAAATGTAGATGAATGTCTAAATGCCTTTTTAGTGTTTTTTAGGCATAATAAAAAAATTAAGTTTGTTTACAAAAACTTTTTATTAGGTTATGTTCATGATGTTCATTAGGTCGCAAATGCTACTTAATGGGTTGTATTTACTGACGTAAATAGAGATACGTAAATTAGGTTATAAATATGAACATAAAATACAACAAAATATAATTGGACGTTACTTTAGAGATTATCAGTGAGACGTATCCTATTCGGACAACGGGTAGACGTCGGGCTAGTTCAAGTATATATGTACGTCGTGCAAGCCAACGTGGGAACGACGTTGGGAAATTAATAAAAATGGTACGTTGTTATTTTGTACGTCGACAGATCGTTGGATTTACCGACTTGGATCCAACGACGTCGCTTTTAATAGGAAAGTGACGTCACAGGTCGTATCACCAGCACCCGACCTAAATTTGCACAAAGTCTGACGTCGCTCCAGGTCAGATTTAGTTCGAAGTCAGATAGATGCTACTTGGGTACCAATATCAAATATACAACAGAAATATAATTTCTTCAGAAAAATTAATAAAATTAAAAGAATAATGTTACAAGTACAGATCAAGAGACAAAATAATTTATATAACAAAACTGAAAAAAACGGCGTCATAGAGGGCTTAGAAATGAAGATATATATATCATAATTTAGAAACTAAAATTATATGGGAAATGTCATCAATTATCATTTTTAAGCCAACTGGACGATTATTTCAAATGTACAGTATATAATTTCAATATACTAAGCGGAAAGAAAATAGATCACCTTTCTGTTTTGTACTATGGTCCGTTTCTTCCGATGGCTCATCTCGTTGATATTTAGGGAGGTATCAATAAAATATATATTTTCCTATCGGTTGTGGGATGAAAAAACATAAAATTCAGTTTGATTTGATGATCCTTTTCTGTTACTTAAATCAGGAGAATGACAATGAGCATGTTAAGATAAAAAAAAATAGTACACATTATTTATCAGCACTTACATACACGTTAGTCCGAGGAGTTTTATCAAAAACATATATTTGCCTAAATAATTACTGTATTAAATTTGCAAATCAAAGTGCAGCGTGTAAACAAAAGAAATAAAATGGCGCCAAGTCAACAACCTGACAAGGAGAAAAGTGCCCAAGTAGCATTTGGACGTTATCTAACGGGGTATACGTCGCGTTCAATAAACCCGACGTCGGGTACCAACGTCGGTTCGACCACCTGACGACCCTTATTTGCACCTAAATGGGGAATGCAGATTCGGGTCGCCTCGACGTCGGCGTCTGACCTAATAGAGAATGTAATTCTACCAATTACCAACGTCATATTACGTTGGATTTTAGTTACTTAAAATTCGTCGCTAAGCACTTACGTTACGTTTGGTTTCATATTCGCTACAAAGAATACATAAAAATCTAACCAAACTACCTAATTACAAATGGATTCATAATCACTCCTCGAATATAACTATAAGTGCCTATCTAATTTCATATTATAATAATTCTGAATCATTAATCCAGACATCAGTTTTGTCAACGGAAGTCACTTTTTCGATATATCTGACTAAAATACTCCGGAAAACAACGAGCGCCTTCAAAATTAGGTAGATTTATGAAATAAAAATATCTATAAAAAGTTACTCGCAAAATATTTTTTTAATTTTCTAGCTGGTTTAATCATAAAACTGTACTGTGGTTCCCCCCAAACTCAACCTTATCAATATTATTCTACTAGAAATCGAAATGTGAATATAAATTTTAAAAACAAAAAACGATTTTAAAATGGCTGACAATCGGATATGTGTTAAGAATGGCGGATTTCTGTGTCCGACTTAATATGAACTACCAATATACCAATTCCGACCGGGTCTCCAACATTAGTCGTCTCACACGACCGAAGTCATCAAACCGGACGACCGGCAATCATATTATGACTTATATAATTCCAACGTACGCCACGTAACCTCACTTTGCGTATCAGTGATTAGTGGAACTATATTTTAGTTTTTGTTTTCTCCTTAAAAAAATGGGCAGCCACTTTTTTAAGCCTAACCTCACATGTCGGAGGAGGATGGGGTCTGCTAGTTTCCTAAGCTAAAAAATGAAATTAAGATGCACCAGTGTAATGCAGCATCTCTTCCGGATAAAAAGCATTTACGGGTGGAGGCAAGACATCACTACTACTATTATTATTTTGCAAAAGCCTCGACCTCTTTCTGTAAATGTAGATGAATGTCTAAATGCCTTTTTAGTGTTTTTTAGGCATAATAAAAAAATTAAGTTTGTTTACAAAAACTTTTTATTAGGTTATGTTCATGATGTTCATTAGGTCGCAAATGCTACTTAATGGGTTGTATTTACTGACGTAAATAGAGATACGTAAATTAGGTTATAAATATGAACATAAAATACAACAAAATATAATTGGACGTTACTTTAGGGATTATCAGTGAGACGTATCCTATTCGGACAACGGGTAGACGTCGGGCTAGTTCAAGTATATGTACGTCGTGCACGCCAACGTGGGAACGACGTTGGGAAATTAATAAAAATGGTACGTTGTTATTTTGTACGTCGACAGATCGTTGGATTTACCGACTCGGATCCAACGACGTCGCTTTTAATAGGAAAGCGACGTCACCGGTTGTATCACCAGCACCCGACCTAAATTTGCACAAAGTCTGACGTCGCTTCAGGTCAGAATTAGTTCGAAGTCAGATAGATGCTACTTGGGTGGTGTCCGAATGACAAATTATGGGTCACCAAAAATTGTTTGTCTCCTTTCAACGCACGCTTTAGAAAGAAAAACAGATGCACTCAATTACTGAAAGATCGTCAAGGTTTTATCTGTCACTCTTGTGAATAGTTTTTCGGTAAGGAAGATTCCTAGAAAATCGCTTGTAGCCAAGTTTTTAACCATTGCCAGGTCTCCCATAAGAAGTGTTATCCCCTGGGCTAACCCTTGCAGTGTATCACCAGCTTTGCTAGAACTCCAATGTATCATCAGTAGTCATCCACTCGAGGGGGGGAGACCATGGTCAGGCCTTTGCAATAGGAATTGACCTCGAATCGAAGTATGCAATAGAAAGAGATATTATATCCTCTATTATAGATCCGGGACAACACCGGTATTAGGTCTAAAGAGAGATCAAGTTAAAGAGGTGGAGAAAATGGAGGCAGATCGTCCACCTCACGGATACCTCAGCCGGAGACAGGCTCCTCGACTGTGAAGGACCCGGAAGGCTAAACCCTAACCGTGGCAGGGGGTATAGCCTTGCAGGAGGTAGATGCCCACTCCTCGGAGTATGAACATCTCTTATCAGAGGAGAATGGGAAATACTATATCCCCCCTATACAACAGAAAAATCTCCATGTATGATGAGTTATAGACTGTATCTGTATGATGAGTTATAACTCAAGAAAGGGAGGCACAATAGATCTCCCCCCTTCCACTCATTCTATATTCTACTGGCCACCCTAACTTGAATAACCAGCTCATTTATTCCAATTTTATAGTTGTGTCGATCCGTATCAATCTATAACGTGCGAATAATTTATTTCGCTTCACAAATTAATAATCAAATATTTTTTAAATGCCATTGAAATCATACTCTTTCCGCACCTGGTAGGTATTAATACGTTACTTGTAGGTATTTTGCATAACCGATGTGACATCGTGGACTACCTCGGCGCACAGTAAATAGGGATGAAAAGAATATATCGATATTTCTGATGAAAGGTTTATAAATTCAATAGCAAAACATCGATGCTCTACTTGAAACTATCAACTTATTGATATTTTACTTTTCTTTGCACATCTGCATTATAGGAGCCATGAGAACCTGCTCAACAGCAGCAGTGGAGGTCTTTCAAGACCTAAAACCACTGCACATTGTCATTGGTAGATATGCCAAAGCGACAATGATTACAATGTTCATTATCGGAAACAGTACCGGGAGGGTTATCAGCTCCGGAGCTTAGAACACTGAACCAAGACCAAGGTACCTATTCTTGATCACTCGCATCTTCAAGAAAACCATATAACAATACATGTAATTCGTAAAGAATAGCTCCGCAGAACCGTTCTGCTTCCTAAGTGGAAACCAACTTAAAGAAGAACTCAAGTACCTGGAAGACTCCATCCATAACCTGGAATGAGAATCCTCCAACGGTCTAAGACACTGGAAGAAAATTTTGAGGGCTTGAGACAGAGAAAAATCAAAGATTTTCCTTGATTTAAGTAAGAAAAATCTCCGAGGTTTTTAACAGGACACTGTCTTCCCAATTAACACCTCAGTAGATTGAAGCTGTGAAACAACGGCGAATGTAGACTCTGTGAGCAAAATGGGAAACACCACAACACCTTATCACTGAGTGCGCCGAGACGACAACCATTCGTGTCATAAACTTTGTTACGATTGATACCGGAGATGGAGAACTAACCTCTGTAAAACCGTCTCAGATACTGGCTTTTGTCAAAGCCCTGAGACTGTATGATGAGTTATAACTCAAGAACGGCAAACGCAATAGATCTACGACACTTTCCCCTCCCATACAATCTACATCAACAAGTTTTAAATATAATCTCACTTTCGAGTTATAATCGTGTTTGAAACAATAAAAACACTTTTAAACAATAATGCCGGGTCCAGACCAAGGCGACAAAAAGTAAACACGATTTTGAGACAAAAACAAGACAAACTTGCGACAAAAAATGGGGAATTCTGACAAGACAAACTTGAGACAAATTGTCCACACATCTATGTACATAAAAGTACAACAAAGTCAAAAGTTTAGTTGTAGCGAATGAGTTTTATTAACCATGTGTGATTTTACTGGTCTCCTATACTGTTGGTTGGCAGCACACGCCATCCACACTGCGCCGACAACTTTTTTTGTCTGCTTGGTCTGGACCCGGCATAAAATACCCACGTTTTGTTTAAAAATAAAAAAAAAACATGTTTTTTCAACTATTGGATTTCAAGTATCGATATTCATTTTTGCAATGTTTCTATCCCTAACGCCATATAACATATATGTATATAAATATGCAAATTGAAAGCGATCGGCATCGAAAGACCATCTCGATCCACGTACGACCAAAAACCGTGCGAAACTTATGCAGATTTTGACAGAGGACAGAGGGGGCGCTCGCTTCGTCCTCTAACAAGGCCCGTATTCATATTTAAATAGGGTTATTGTAACTCTTTGCTTCATCGATTCTGATACTGGATCGGAAATACATACAACGCACTCATCCAATCTATAAACCCGTAATTGTGATTTATCTCCGGTTACGGTCGGTTAAATATATGTATTTGTAATTAACGGGCGGCTGGTTGTTGTCCAATATGTTTTTAAACGAACAAAAAATGGTACAAACAAATTCAGCTAGAACTCTTTTCGTATTTAACATACATCAGGAGCATTTGACTATTCTATTAATTGATGAATGATGAATGCACACTGCATTCATCAACTAATAGAATCATATCAATTCTCTCTGATGTAGTATAAGTTTGCATTTCGGCAAATTTCAGAGAAATGTTTTTGTTTTAACTGACACAAAATGATAACTAGTTGTTAAAGTTGGACTAATAGACAGCTACGTTGAAGTAACGTCAAACATATCACCAGCCACCTAGATTTTATCAAATAATAAAGAAATATACTGACACTAATGTAGGCTGTCGATGGTTTTGAAGCACGCCACTGCCTCTTGCCGGTGCCGCCAAAATATTGGCATCAGCAAAAATGCATGGAGGAAGAAAAGGCGGGCAAGGAGAGCAATCAATCGGCTACTACTCGTGACTTGGCTAGTGTTTTTCTTAAGCTTTTATAGCTTTTATCTCAGAAGTGAAGTAGTGAATCCCTGAACTTTACTTTGTACGGTGTGGCATTACAAACAATTTTATTATGACGGAACCCGGCCCAAACCCTGACAGTGTCAATAACCATGGTGAAAATGCAAGCTTTCGCTCCGAAACACCCCCGATTTCTCAGCGAGTTGTAGAGACAATGGCTAGGGAATTAGAGCAGCTCCGAGAGGTGGTAAGTGCAGGCTCAATGACTCCTAACATTATAAATAAAAAATTTTCACATTCAAATTGGCAATTGTTTAAAGATGATAGATTGTTGACCCCCAAGAAGGGGACTTAAGTGTCGACGACTGGTTATATAAGATAAATCAATGTGCTAGGCTCTATCATTGGGATGAAGTTTAGAATTTTAGAATTTTAGAATGAGTGGGAGGGGGGTTAATCACTTCGACCTTACAGATCCATTGTGTCCCCCTTTCTTGAATCATAACTCATCATACAGTCCCAGGGCTTTGACAAAAGCCAGTATCTGGGACGGTTTTATAGAGGGTAGTTCTCCATCTCCAATATCAGTCGTACCAAAATTCATGGCACGAATAGTTGTCGTCTCGGCGCACTCAGTGATGCTGGTGTTCACCATCTTCCCCACAGAATCTGCATTCGCCGTTTCTTCTTAGTTTCAATCTACTGAGGTGTTCATTGAGGAGACAGTGTCCTGTTAAAACCCCGTGACAATCCGAAGATTGTTCTTACTCAGACCTAGGAAGATCTGTGATTTTTATTGATCATAAGCCCTCAGAAACTTCTTCGAGTGTCCTAGACCATTGCAAGATTTCCATTCCAGGTTGCGGATGGAATCTTCCAAGTTCTTGAGTTCCTCCTTGAGTTGGTTACCACTTGGAAAGCAGAACGGTTCTGGTCCAGTTAGTGGAGTGTTCGCTCCTTTTCTACCTAGATTATTTGCTTTTTCATTGCCTTTTATCCCTTGGTGAGCAGGCACCCAGTGTAGGAGGACTTTGTTTTCTTTGCCTAATTTATTCAGCTTCTCTATGTATTCTTTGACCAATTTCGAATTGATTGAGACTGAGTTGATCGCCTTTAACGCTGCTTGACTATCAGATAAGATGGCTATTTCTTGTTTCCGATAGTTCCTATCTAAGATAAGTTGTACGCATCTCTCGATAGCGTAGATTTCTGCCTGTAGGATACTAGGGTAAGTGCCCATTGGTTCGGAGTAATTAGCTCTCGGCCCAAACACTCCGATCCCTGTTCCCGTATTGGTTTTGGAAGCATCAGTATATCAAGTTATGGTATGGTCGGTATGGTCTTTTAACTGCTGGGCAAGCGTTTCGCTCTTCCAATCCTTCTTATTGCTCAATACTACATTGACATGTTTGTCAAAGTTGTACGTTCTTGGCATATCGTCCACTGGGAGTTGCAGGAGTAGTATTTCCTTTTTGAGGGTGTTCCAAGCCCCTGATCTGACAATTCTCCCAGTACTAATTCCGTTAGTGACCATTCAATCATTGTCGCATTGGCAATCTACCAATGACAATGTGCAGTGGTGTTAGATCTAGAATAACCTCCATTGCTGCTGTTGGACAGGTTCTCATGGCTCCTGTGATGCAAACACAGAGTCTCTGGAGTCTGAGTCTCTGGACTTTGCATAGGTTTAGCCTTGCCGTCCGTTGCTCTAGTTTTGTGTACCAGGCAACTGCTCCATAAGTAATCATGGGTCTTACTATCATGGTATACATCCAGCGCAAAATGTTAGGGGAGCAGCCCCATCTATTTCCCGCCAGTCTTCTGCATATCATGAGAGCCTTTATGGCTTTGCTGGTAGTGTTCTTAATATGCCTGTTCCACAGGAGTTTACTGTCCAGGGTTATTCCCAGGTATTTAACTTCCTGTGTTGGCAGTATTTCCTTTCCATCTAGTTGGATTCATTTCAAGTTTTTCAGACTTCGCCTTCTGGTGAATGGCACTATCGCGGTTTTGTCTGAGTTGATACTCAGCCCGACAGTCCTACACCATCTCTCAGTGATACGGAGTCCTCTTTGGATAATATCACACAAGGTGCCTTCATGTGGGATGAAGTTACTATTTCTTATTTAGCATTAGGCAAACTAAAAGGTCTCGCCCGCATCTGGTACGATAGCTTGAAAAGCAACCATTTTACTTAGACAGAAATGACATCTCAGCATTACGCAAGGAAGTTACTACGAGAATTGCAGCTGATCAAGAGTTGCAAAGACATAGATTTAACTAAAAACGGGCAAAAACAAAAAAATATAACGTAGGAGACCTCGTCATGATTAAAAAATCAGATTTTGCAGCCACAGGGTAAAGTAAAAAACTTCTGCCGAAGTTTAAGGGTCCATACCGGGTAACAGCTGTTTTACCCAACGACAGGTACGTGATGACAAGTCTCATTGAAGGTCGTCGGAAGGCAACCACGGTGATGAGCGTTGATCAAATGAAGCCTTGGATCATGCTGGGAGATTCTGCTCCAGAAGTAAGCATACAGTAATAGTTTGTCTAGTATGTACAGCGCAAGCTCGACGCATACAATAATAGTTTGTCTGGTATGTACAGCGCAAGCTCGAAGCATACAATAATAGTTTGTCTGGTATGTACAGCGCAAGCTCGAAGCATACAATAATAGTTTCTCTGGTATGTACAGCGCAAGCTCGAAGCATACAATAATAGTTGTTTGTCTGGTATGTACAGCGCAAGCTCGAAGCATACAATAATAGTTTGTCTGATATGTACAGCGCAAGCTCGACGCATACAATAATAGTTTGTCTGGTATGTACAGCGCAAGCTCGAAGCATACAATAATAGTTTCTCTGGTATGTACAGCGCAAGCTCGACGCATACAATAATAGTTTGTCTGGTATGTACAGCGCAAGCTCGAAGCATACAATAATAGTTTCTCTGGTATGTACAGCGCAAGCTCGAAGCATACAATAATAGTTGTTTGTCTGGTATGTACAGCGCAAGCTCGAAGCATACAATAATAGTTTGTCTGATATGTACAGCGCAAGCTCGACGCATATAATAATATTTTGATATGTACAGCGCAAGCTCGAAGCATGCTATAATAATTTGTCTAGTATGTAGAGCGCAAGCTCGAAGCATGCAATAATAGTTTGTCTGGTATGTACAGCGCAAGCTCGAAGCATACAATAATAATTTGTAGCAATACAATATTTGTATTGTTAATTACAGGATAGTGATGGCCAAATTGGGGACAATTTGGAAGAACAGGATGACCGAATGTAGGCTGTCGATGGTTTTGAAGCACGCCACTGCCTCTGGCCGGTGCCGCCAAAATATTGGCATCAGCAAAAATGCATGGAGGAAGAAAAGGCGGGCAAGGAGAGCAATCAATCGGCAACTACTCGTAGTCGTGACTTGGCTAGTGTTTTTCTTAAGCTTTTACTAAATCAAAGACTAAATCATAAAAACGAAAATATCTAAGAAAATCTTGGACAGGCATAACTGACCGGTAAATCGTTATGTGTAGACGAGCCTTTAAGGTATGTACTTCTAGAAAAATGAACAAATTACAATAAATTTGCATATTGTGTATTGTAAAGCTGATCGAGACAGAAAAAATTCACATTTCTGACTGAGCAACCTATTTTCTGATAAAACGGTGGCTTATTATGAAAAGATTATTGTTATAGCGCGAGTATTATGTTTCGTTTTCGCCTGTTAGCGATCCATTATTTCGACCGGATTCCAGCCATTTTTATCGTTTCGTAAAATGCAGAATTGTGACTTCCACGAACAATATATCAGTCCCGCGTTCTGCCACATAAACGAAACCCGTTTCAGTGTTTTTTTCTGTCGTAAAATAGCCGATTCCACAGAAAAAGTAAGTTTAATCATTCTTCAATTTGTAAAATTCAAACTACACTAACCGGCACGAAAAACGGTCACCTTAAATTGTTCATCAATTTTTGAGTTTAATATACAGGCTGGTTTGAATTGTATTCCGGAAACTTATTCTGCAGATAAAAATAAGTAAAAAAGTTCGTATACTTAAATTATGTCCTAAAATGCTTCATTTCGGAGATACAGGGTCTAGAAGTTTCATTTTTATATCGGTTTTTTCCAAATAATTTCTGAACTAACATCAATATTTAGATGAAAATTGATGTCTGAGTTTTTTTGAGCATCAGAAATTTGATTTCGATGTCAATATGACTCCTACTTTTAAGGAGCGCCACCTACATGATTTTATATTGATTTGAAATATCATAACTTTTTGTCCGTACCTGAGTATAAAACTACTGAGTGAAAAAATATGTATTTTCATAATTTTCTACATAAAGAATGTTTCTTGGTAAAAGTTACTACGAGTAACCGTTTTCAAGATATTTGGAATGGAAATAGTCAATACATTAAACATGTTGACTAGATAGTTATTTGACTGAAATGATAATTTGGGAATTTTTTATTTTTTTAATCTAATCATGAATGTTTCTGGAAAAAATACGATAAAATAGTTTCTTTTGAATCTTTCACACAAAAACCTTTTAAATTTATTATTTCAGACTAATAACTATCCAGTCAACATGTATAATTTTTGTAATTATACCATGTATTAGTGATGGGAATAATCGAATTATTTTCACCATCGAATAATTAGTAATAATTCATATTTCACAATCGAATTAATAATTCGAATTATTTAGTAGAATTATAAATTTAACCTAAAAATAAACACGTTTAGGGGCTATTTTAAACAAATCTGAACTATTTCCATACCTATATTCTATCATTGAATAAAGAATAAAAAAAATATTCTTTATCCAATGTATTCTATTAACTGTGCCGAAGCCGTTTAATAAATTAAACCATAATTTATAGTTTTAAATTTAAAAGTGCCGAGTTTATGATTGTTATTGTTATGGCCTTTTATAAACATTTCAATTCCTATTGAAAAAACCTCCTCTCTAAAATAAAAGCTTCTTCTAAAACGATATAAGTATGTCCTTGTTTACGTGCGGTTCGTATGTCTTTTTTTGGGTGAGATGGAAATGAACCAAATAATAGTAGTATTCTTTCGTTCTGAACGAAATGAAAATGTTCAATTAAACTGATTTATTCCTACGTGGTATAGGAAATAACAATGATTTCTGGATTTTTCTATATCGGATCGTTCCTTTCTTTGTCGATTCCCTTTATAAATCAGTTTAAGTGAAAATTTTCAGTTCGTTCAGAACGAAAGAATACTACTTATTACTAATATTCGTCCATAAGAGGTTATGTTTTATGTTCATTTGTAATTCGGTTACCACAGATATAATATAAAATACTACTAATTTTTATCTCGATTATATCGAAAAAGATAATCGAATTAGTTAGTTTTAATTTACTATCGAATTAGTCGAATTATTTAATTCGAATTTTCCCAACACTAACATGTATTTAGATTCCAAATATCTTGAGAACCATTAAGAGACCTTTTTTTACTTAAAAAATGACGAGAATGTATATTTTTTTTACTCAATAGTTTTATACAGGTACGGACGAAAAGTTATTACTCTTCAAAACAGCTAAAACATATTATGTAAGGAGGGCCCCCTACAAGTAGGAGTCATACTAACATCGAAATTGAATTTCTCGTGTCAAAAAACACTCAGCCAACAATTTTCATCTAAATATCGGCGTTAGCTCAGAAATTATTTGGAAAAAATTGAAATAAAAATGATACTTCTACACCCTGTATCTCCTTATTTTGTTGTAGTGGGCCGATTTTGAAGATTTTTTAAGCCCTCTTTTTTTTAATTAAAAATTGCGAGTGCCTATCTGTCTGGTATACGAAAGAAAACAAAATGGTGTTATTTGAGCGAAAGTTTGAAAGACCCTGTGAAATACTTTAAAAAATTGGGGAATTAAAAAATGTCACCAATTTATCACCAAGATACGTCTTTTCTAGAAGTAGAATGTAGAATTTTTAGGAGGGGGGTTAATCACCGCGACCTTACCGATCTATTGTGTGTTCCTCTTTCTTGAAAAACCAGTATCTAAGACGGCACCACAAAGGCCAGCTCTCCATTTTCGACATCAGCTATACGCTATACGAAAGTTTACGGCATGAACGGTTGTCTCGGCGCACTCTGTTATAAGGTGTTTCCGGCGTTTCCCCATTTTTCCCACAGAATATGCAATTTATTTTTTATTAAACCAATGCAATTTTTTTTTATTAAACCAAAAATTCGTAATACAAAACTAAAGGGTCAAAACAAATGACAATGTTACACTGAAAAAAAGGATCTCTCAGTCGAAATGAATATGACTTTGACCCAAAAGATTGGCGCTTTTCAATAGGACCAAGAACGACGTTTCTTTACCCAAAGCATTAACTCTCTTTTCCTAAGCTTTAAAAAATTACTTTAGAGAATAGAAGAATCTATCTGTCCAAAGTATTTCACTCTTGACCCAAAATTAATATGCAAAGAAGTTCTTGCTACAAGAATAATAGTCTCTTTGATTCATGCAAAAATTCTTGATTGAAAAGGGACATTTCTTGATTAAAGAGACACTTTTCTTAAACCAATAGCGAATACCATTGACTCAACTAAAATTATTTTGATCTAAGAGAAGTCTATACATCATATATACAGGCATACAGACATACAGGCATATTACGAGGTATATTATTTTCTGATAAATTTAGGTTTTCCTAGTCTGTAGTAAGTAAAGTGATATTATTTTCTTCGATAGTAGGTAGTTATTTCTGCTTCTTCACTCCTTGGTATTTTTTGGGGTGGTTCATCACTCTACAAATTACAAAAAAATGTTACATCACGATTAATCAAAGTAAAGCAAACAAATTATTAAAATTATAAGCTTTGGTCACATTTTGAATTTTTTAATACGACGACTTGAAATTCTAAAATTTTTGTAATTATTTGCTTAAAAAAATCGATACCTATATTCTTATTCTATCTACACTGATAAAAAAGATAGACTTGAACTAAAGTCGTCATCGTTCTTGAAAAAAAAAATTAGTGGCAAGAGAATTTATTTTAGCGTAAAAGAAAATATTTTGCCTGAAGAAAAACTCTCTTAACTCAAGAAAACTTGATCTCTTGATAAATTCTAAAATTTCTCTTGAATCTATTTTCATTCAACCAAATGCAAGTTACTTTGTTTTAAGATAATAACAAAAATACGCTGGGAAGTACTTCATTCAAGAAACATGGCCATTTGTCCAATAGCTAAATACTCTTTTGATGAAAAATAATAACGACACGGAAAGACGATGACGAAGGACGGTATATACAATCAGTCGGCCGCGGCAGTCCTATCAGTCGCACGTCGCATTTCAAAGGCACATCATAGTAAGCACGGGTTTTGTTGCTTGGAATTTTCCACATCATAATTTGCTTTTTAAACGCATATCGTATAATAAATTAGTGATCGTTATTAACATGCATTTGTCATTTTTTATGGACAAATTTTAGGATATATGGATTCTTCAAAGGAGTTTCTGAAAAAAATGGAAATTAGAGGATTTATTTGCTATATTTGAAGGTAAGAGACATTTATCTAATGCACCTGTTTAGATAATGCATGCGTGTCTATAGATAGAATAAGAATATAGGTATCGATTTTTTTCTGCAAATAATTACAAAAATTTTAGAATTTTAGAAAGTCGTCGTATTAAAAAATTCAAAATGTGACCAAAACTTATAATTTTAATAATTTGTTTGCTTTACTTTGATTAATCGTGATGTAACATTTTTTTTTGTAATTTGTAGAGTGACGAACCACCCCAAAAAATACCAAGGAGTGAAGAAGCAGAAATAACTACTATCGAGGAAAATAATATCATTACTTACTACAGACCAGGAAAACCTAAATTTATCAGAAAATAATATACCTCTTAATATGCCTGTATATGATGTATATACTTCTCTTAGATCAAAATAAATTTTAGTTGAGTCAATAGTATTCGCTATCGGTTTAAGAAAAGTGTCTCTTTAATCAAGAAATGTCCCTTTTCAATCAAGAATTTTTGCATGAATCAAAGAGACTATTGTTCTTGTAGCAAGAACTTCTTTGCATATTCATTTTGGGTCAAGAGTGAAATACTTTGGAAAGATAGATTCTTCTATTCTCTAAAGAATTTTTTAAAGCTTATGAAAAGATAGTTAATGCTTTGGACAAAGAAACGTCGTTCTTGGCCCTTGAAAAGCGCCAATCTTTTGGATCAAAGTCATATTCATTTCGACTGAGAGATCCTTTTTTTCAGTGTATAGTCATCAGGCATGCATTATCTAAACAGGTGCATTAGGTAAATGTCTCTTACCTTCAAATAAAGCAAATAAATGCTCTAATTTCCATTTTTTCAGAAACTCCTTTAAAGAATCCATATATCCTAAAATTTGTCCATAAAAAATGACAAATGCATGTTAATAACGATCACTAATTTGTTATACGTTATGCGTTTAAAAAGCAAATTATGTAAAATTCCATGCAACAAAACCCGTGCGTACCTATGAAATGCGACGTGAGACTGACCGGACTGCCGACTGATTGTATATAGCGTCCTTGGTCATCGTCTTTGCGTGTCGTTATTATTTTTTATAAAAAGAGTATTTAGCTTTTGGAAAAATGGCCATGTTTCTTGAATGAAGTACTTCCTAGCGTATTTTTGTTATTATCTTAAAACAAAGTAACTTGCACTTGGTTGAATGAAAATAGATTCAAGAGAAATTTTCGAATTTTTCAAGAGAACAAGTTTTCTTGAGTTAAGAGAGTTTTTCTTCAGGCAAAATATTTTCTATTACTCTAAAATAAATTCTCTTACCACTAAATTTTTTTTTCAAGAACGATGACGACTTTAGTTCAAGTCTATCCTTTTTATCAATGTAGGAAATAAATAAATAATTGTTGCTGAAACTTAACATTTTTTACAGCAGCGAGCTACCACCTGAAACCCAAGCGCGAAATTTAAATTCCAGTTAGACAGTCCGGCGCCGAATACGTCCATGGTTGGCAACAATGAATTTAAAAACCGCACCCTCAATTACAAAACTAAAAGTGTAATTGATATCAAATATAAAAGAACTTCTTTAAGTTTTTAGTTTAAATTTTTAATGAAAATTTCGAAAACGAGACATTTTATAAAGAGGCTATTTACCGTTTTGGCCACCGTGTAACGGCTTAACGCTAAATTTCTTCTTGTGATGGACGTTAATTGTCGCTTAGAGCTGTTTTCGGTCAAAATAACGGATAGTTATGAACCGTAAACCAAATATTAAAATAAATTAACAGTACGTATGCTTGCGTACGACCGGAGTTCGTACTGCCGTGAAAGAATTGCCCAGTGAGGCCTAAATGGCCTATACGAGTTCTCTAATAAATGATCGTCTATAAAGTGTAGAACTGACGAATTGAATATTAAACGGGCTATACAGGGTGTCCCAGGAATAAGTGCAGATATTTTAAGAGGTGGTTAGATATGGTCAAAAGAAACATCTTTTCTCTCTAATATTTTTAAAATATATTAAAAGTAAACGAGTTATTTAACTTTGAACATTTAAAAAAATAATGGCAACATTTTGAGAACCGCTGGCGATAACCGGGTATTAAGGCTGGTATTTATAGTTGCATCTCGAGACGCCAAGACGGTCTTGGGCTCTCGAGAGCGGAATCCACAGAATACACGAGCAAACGTCATTTTGGAGATTGCGATTTTCATTTTGGATAGTTTATGTGATCTGTGGATAGTTTCTTAACCTAACTTTTTTAGTAAACAAAATAAATCCCTTGTAAATCCGTTTTGTCTGATTAAACAGTTTTGAATTTTGAATATGTTAGAAGAGTTTGAGGATATTTTGGACCATGTGGAAGAAGAAAATCGTCTTCGAGTTCCAAAAGGTATATACGGGATGCAGGAAATCCAATAGAAATGTTTAGCGAGGGGGATTTATGCCAATATAGGTTTAACAAGGCTACAATTACAGAAACTATTTTACCTCTTATAAATTGAAGACTTGCAAAAACCTACCAATCGTGGTTTACCCATTCTCCCCGTTGTTCAATTACTAATTTGTTTACACTTTTATACGACTTGTAATTTTCAGATGGTAAATGGAGACTTGCGTGGTGTTTGCCAACCTACAATAAGCCAGATAATCAAGAATAATGCAATAATGTGGAAGTATTTCAAAATCGCAAAAATTTTTTTTAGTCTAAATGTTCAGGTCCCAAAAGGGAAATTATGGATATTATAGTTGGATATCCAGGGTCAAGTCATGATAGTGTTATATTCAATCGAAGTAATTTAAGAATGCTAATGGAAAGGCGTGATATTCGTGATTTACTTCTTGGAGACAATGCATATAGATATAGGCCAATTCTATTGACTTCTGTTCTACAGCTAGGTAATCAACAAGAAACCAGGTATAACTTTGCCCATAGAAGAAAGCGAAATGTTGAAAGGCTATTTGGGACTTGGTAAAAACGTCTTCCATTTCTCCGAGGTTTACAAAACAACTGTTGCTATTATTTGTGCAACAGCTGTTCTTCATAATATTGGTTTAAGGGAAAATTTAGATAATTTTGAAGATGCTAATTTACACATTCCAATTATAAATAAAAAGGAAGAGGGTTAGATTTTTGAAGAAATCTTATTCAACATTTTGCAAATTAATGTATTTATTGTATTAATATATGTATATCTAGTAATTATGTAATATGTTAAGTAATGTTCCAAGGTAACTAGTACCTATATAATAATTTTATTTACTTTTCTATTAGTGTTAAGTTAGTGTTTATATATTTACATGTAACATATTTTAAGTAATTTCTTATAGTCTATTATTAGTTATCATAAAAATACTGTTTTTCTATACTTAAATAACATATGATTTCTTAGTAGTTTTACGCTCACTATGACCAGACAGTTAAGTGCTTGTTTTAACTGGTCACACAGAATTTTCCCACTAATACATTAAAACTAAAAAAATTGTCTTTTTATTTTCTTCATCATGAATATTTATATAAATATCATATCACATAATATACAATATTGGATGTATACCGTATACCTATAATTTTCAAGATTTTATTCCTTGGTGTAAATTCTGTATTCTTATTGAGTTGACCACTCTATATAAAGTTGATACTCCATGTTTTATAGTTTTATTTAGAATAATATTTCACAATACACATTCTATGATTATTGCGTTTTTACTGCTTCCTTATTTCTTCTCGTCTAGATGACATTCTTCTCTATTCTTTTTTTTCTAGTCTGCTACGTAAATCAGTGACTGACAATTTTTGCCTTTACTTATAAATTTAATTTATTCTCTGACACTCGTCCAACCTGACTATGTCTTAGTCTCCAAGACTTAATTAACAAAACTAACTTAAAAATTACCTACAACAATAAAAAAAATATTCATTCTAAATTTATGATATTTAAAGATTTTAAAAATTTATGAAACTATTCAAAACTAAATAAACCAAAAGTAGTATTCATTAAACATTAAACATATTCTTCTAAATACTTCTGTTTATGTGTTTTTCTGTGTCATGGGGTAGAACTTGTGTCACTGTAAATAGTCCCTTATATTTAGTAGCACTTTTCATATAGACCATGTCTCCTATCTTTGTGATACCTTTAAATCTATATGTTTATCATAATTTTTTTATACTTCCTTTGTTCCATTTCTATATGTTCTTTGACCTCTTTTCTCAATTTTTCAGGTAATTGAATACTTTTCATTCTCTACCGTCAATAATCTCACTTATCCATCTTCAATCTTCGGAATATATCCATATAATAATTCAGGAGTTTTTTTCGCCAGTGGATTTATTCACAGATGTATTTATAGCTCTTTCTATATTCTTAATATATGTATCCCATTTGTTGTTATCATCTGCACAAGCTGAAGGCAGTATCATTGGAATAATAATGCTGTTCAACCATTTATGGTTGCATCATACAAATTCACCCAAATGTTCTGCTATTAAAATGGACACCCTCTTGATAATCTGGCTTATTGTAGGTTGGCTAATACCAAGCATGTCTCCATTTAATATCTGAAAACTACAAGTCGTATAAAACCGTAAACAAATTAGTAATTGAATAACGGGGAGAATGGGTAAACCACGATTGGTAGGTTTTTGCAAGTCTTCAATTTATAAGAGGTAAAATAGTTTCTGTAATTGTAGCCTTGTTAAACCTATATCGGCATAAATCCCCCCTCGCTAAACATTTCTATTGGATTTCCTGCATCCCGTAATATCTTTTTGGAACTCGAAGCCGATTTTCTTCTTCCACATGGTCCAAAATATCCTCAAACTCTTCTAACATATTCAAAACTGTTTAATCAGACAAAACGGATTTACAAGGGATTTATTTTGTTTACTAAAAAAGTTAGGTTAAGAAAGAGGTGGTTAGATATGGTCAAAAGAAACATCTTTTTCTCTCTATTATTTTTAAAATAAATTAAAAGTAAACGAGTTATTTAACTTTGAACATTTAAAAAATAATGGCAACATTTTGAGAACCGCTGGCTATAAATACGGGCCTAAGAGTTTTCACGAGGTTTTTCAGCTTATTCGACGTCCTGTGTTGCCAAATAGTCAAAAGAAGTATTCTGAAATCCCTGGCACCTGGAATGAGTTGTTGTGTGTCGTTCGTATACGGTTTATTTGTCTGATTTTATCGATGTTCCGAATGGTGAATTCGGATAAACATGTTGGTATTTTCTTTTATGTGATATCAGTATGAATAATGAATAATATGGTGAATTATTTTATTAAATTTAGTTCTAAATAAAGTTATTTTTCGGTATAACCATGATTTTCGTAAATCTCATGCATAAGAATAATTTTACCCAGCTTGGTTCTCATTGAAAGGGTTAAGTACTAACAAATTTAGGTAGGGACAAACAAAATATTTAAAAGAATGTTTTTTTTTATTGAAACTTCTTCGTACTATAGCAATGTTAAGAGTTATATTTTAAGAGTTAAAAATAAATATAAAAATGTGATATGCCTAAAAATAATTAATGTGGTTTGTCTCTAGAATTGTAAAATATACACTGATATGATTAGAATTAATACTCGTAATTTTTTGTGTACAAATTTAAAATTACAGTGAATACAAATAACAAGTATGTTAAATATGGATGTAGGGGGTGGCAACACTGCAAGGTTACGATACACTGTAAAGAAATCTCAAAGGAATAAACACAAGTGGCACTAAATTTTTTTTTAAATTTCCAGGAAAATGTCAAGAAAAATAGACTTTTTTTGAAAAAAAAACTCCATAGGCGTCTTTTTTGGACTAAAATCGAGGGGTGTCTCACTATTGGAATTACCTGTACATTTTCTTGGCAGTCGCTGGCAGTCATTGGCAGTCTTACGGCAGTCGCCTATAATAATTACATGGCAGTCATAGGCAGTCTCAGAACACTCCACTAACTGGACCAGAACCGTTCTGCTTTCCAAGTGGTAACCAACTCAAGGCGGAACTCAAGAACTTGGAAGATTCCATCCGCAACCTGGAATGGAAATCTTGCAACGGTCTAAGACACTCGAAGAAGTTTCTGAGGGCTTATGATCAAGAAAAATCACAGATCTTCCTGGGTTTAAGTAAGAACAATCTTCGGATTGTCACGGGGTTTTTAACAGGACACTGTCTCCTCAATGAATACCTCAGTAGATTGAAACTAAGAAGAAACGGCGAATGCAGATTCTGTGGGGAAGATGGGGAAACACCAGTACACCTCATCACTGAGTGCGCCGAGACGACAACCATTCGTGCCATGAATTTTGGTACGATTGATATTGGAGATGGAGAACTACCCTCTATAAAACCGTCCCAGATACTGGCTTTTGTCAAAGCCCTGGGACTGTATGATGAGTTGTGACTCAAGAAAGGGGGACACAATGGATCTGTAAGGTCGCAGTGATTAACCCCCCTCCCACTCATTCTAATTCTAATTCTAATTCTAGGCAGTCTTCTTCGCAGTCATTTGCAGTCGCTTGGTATTAAAACGATATGTTGGCAGTACATGTACATTTTTTACCCAAGTGAGACACCCCTCGACTAAAATATACTGCCATTTAAAAATCTGCTTTTATTTCTGGGACACCCTGTATATAGCGGCTATATGACATTCTTAAATAATATAATTCAATAATTAAAGTATTCTTAAAGTTAATCCTCAATTGCTAGAAGCATAAATTAGAGGAGATATACAGGGTGAATCAAGCTTAACTTGAGTTATAAATCCTCCCCTTTCTTTAGTTATAACTAATCATACAGTCTCAGGGCTTTGACGAAAATCAGTATTTGAGACGGTTTTACAGACGATAGTTCTCCATCTCCGATATCTATCGTACCAATGTTTATGACACGAATGGCATTTTCCCCACAGAATCTGCATTCGCTATGTTCATTGGCAAGGAGACAGTGTCCTGTTAGAAACCCTGTGACAATCCGAAGATTGTTCTTAGTTAAATCAAGGAAAATCTTTGATTTTTCTCCATCGTTAGTCCTGAGAAACTTCTTCGAGTGGTCTTCCAGGTTTTTGAGTTCTTTAAGTTTCCACTTGCAAAGCAGAACCGTTCCGGTCCAGTTAGTGGTGTGTTCGCTCCTTAGGTACATCGTTTGCATTTTCATTACCTTGGTGTGCTGTCACCCAGAGTAAGAGGACTTGCCTAATTTGTTCAGTTTCTCTTTGATCAACATCGAATTGAAGGTTACCGAGTTGATCGCTCTTAAGGTTACTTGACTGTTGGATGGATAACATGGGTATTCTGCACAGTTCCTATCTAAGATAAGTTGTAGGCATCTTTAGACAGCGCAGATATCTGCCTGAAGGATGCTGGTGTAGGTGCCCATTGATTGCTATCCTCTATTATAGCTGTATTATTTTTTCTTGCATTTGTATATACCTAAATATTAGTAGGTATGGTTTTCATTTTCAGTTCTGCTATAGATAGTATAAATACTACCTACCAATTATTTTTTAAAAGTTGCTCTACTCTGAGTACTTTACTCTGAGTACCCTAATATAAAAATTCTCTTAAAAGTATTTACATACTATAAAACCGCATTCGACTCTCTCAACAGCCTGACAACATTCACTCGTGATCGCAGCACGTGTTCCCAACGTTACGTGACCGTTTTTGTCCCCGGTAATCGGTCTTGTAGTAGTACCTTTGGTAATACTTAGCCATCAGCGTCGGCGTGCCGGCGTCTTCTTCTTCTTCGCGAAGAGCCTCGGGTCATGACTACCGCCGAGAAGAATGTCCGTCAAGTAGCGCGAGGTCTCGGCCACGCTAATCTATCGATCTGCCTATTTGTTTACCGTCTTCTGTGCGGTGTAGTAGTAGACTTATAGTGGGGTATGGGAGCTGTGTTATAACGATATCGCGAGATTATTATTATTATATAGGTTGTTCGTATGAACAACTTCTTAGTAACTAGCTTTAGGATGACGACATCCGTAACCTGGAATGGGAATCTCTCAAGTCTAAGGCTAAATGATCGGTGATTTAAGTATGAACAATCTTCGGATCGTCACAGGGTCTTTAACAGAACTTTGTCTTCTCAACGAACGCCTCAGTAGATCGAAGCTAAGAAACAACGGCGAATGCAGATTATGTGGGCAAAATGGGAAATGTAGAATGTTTAGGAGGGGAGTTAATTAACCTTGTGTTCCCCTTTCTTGAGTTATAACTGGTTATAACTTATCATGCAGTCTCAGGGCTTTGACAAAAGCCAGTATCTGAGACGGCTCTCCATCCTCGACATCCTCGACATCAGCCGTACCAAAATAAATGGCACAAACGGTCGTCGTCTCGGCGCACTCAGTGATAACCTGTTCTGGTGTTTCCCCATTTTCCCCACAGAATCTGCATTCGCCGTTGTTCCTCAGCTTTAAGCTTTAGCCTACTGAGGTGTTCGTTGAGGAGACAGTGTTAGAAATCCCTTGACAATCCGAAGATTGTTTTTACTTAAATCATGGAAAATATTTGATTTTTCTAGGTCGTAAATACTGAGGAACTTTTTCGAGTGTCTTAGACCATCGGAGGACTCCCAGTCCAGGTCACGGATGGAGTCTTCCAGGTTCTTCAGTCCCGCTTTTAGTTGGTTTACGCTTGGAAAACAGAACAGTTCTGGTGAAATTAGTGGAGTGCAAATGGAGCGCCTTTTCTAGCTAGATCATTTGCTTTTTCATTGCCTTCTATCCCTTGATGAGCGGGTACCCAGAGTAGGAGGACTTTATTTTCTTTGCCTAATTTGTTCAACTTCTCTAGGCATTCTTTGACCAACTTCGAATTGATAGTTACTGAGTTTAGTGCTGCTTGACTAACGGATAAGATGGCTATTTCCTGTTTTCGATAGTTCCTATCTAAAGCCGGGTCTTCACCAAAGTAACATATGTCGACGACATTGTCATCAACTTTTGTTACTATTTTCATAAATATTGTAGAGAAATGTAGATCGTACCTACCAAAAAAATATTGTTGCTCGACTTCATTTTACGACTAAAGAGCGAAGGTTTATTTAGTGTTTATCAACATGTGGAACGACGAGGATGTAATTATAATCTAAGCTTCATTCCTTATTATTTCTGTTCTTATACCAAGTATGCTTAATGTCCAAAAGTTCGGGGTGGGTTAGGTTAGGTTTTTTAGGTTAGTTGATAGTTTTCAATCAGATTTCTTGGTTTATCATTGCTCCACTCCATACCAAATTTATTTTTAGCAATAGAATCAAAAACAAACTTCTAGCCTTGTGAACTACACGAGTACAAAGGGCAAAATATACCCGATAAAGTTACTGATAGGAGTTGATTCGGTGGAGACGCCTTTCGACATGTTTGTAAACATTGTCGTCGACACGATTTTTCTATGATGTACCGCTCATCAAGCGAAACATGAAACAAAGTCGGCGACTTAAATCTGCCACATAAAATGTCGACGACTTTACGGCTTAAGATAAATTGTACGTATCTTTCGATAGCGTAGTAAGCGTAGATTTCTGCCTGAAGGATGCTGGGGTATAAGTGCTTATTGATTCGGAGTATTTAGTTTTCGGCCTAAATAGTCCTGTCCCTGCTTTGGTTTTAGAAAATGGGGAAACACCAGAACACCTCATCATATTGAGTATGCCGAGACGCAACCGTTCGTGCTTGACGGATAAACTTTGATATGACTGATATCGAAGATGGAGAAGTAACCTCTGTTGCTTTTGTCCAAGCCCTGAGACTGTATGATGAGATATAACTCAAGAAAAAGAGACACAATAGATCTTTAAAGTCACGGTGATTAATTTCCTCCTCCCATACAATCCACGTTCTAATACACATATCATCGTTTATAACGTTCTTCGCTGTCTTCTGATTTCAGTCTCGATTGGTTTCTGTCCGTCCAGAGGTTTTCGTCTATTCCTCTTGTTCTGATGTTCAAATCTATTCTTGCTATCCAAATCGGTCTAGGTCTCACTCTCTTTCTTTTAACTTGTAGTGTTCAACTGTTAATTGCCAATGTTAATATATACTAATAAGTATATAAAATCCTTAAGTGACTGACTCACTGATTAATGATCCTACTCAAACCACTCAACGTAAGAAGCTCAATTCTGGCATACAGGTTGATTCTAGGGTGTAGAGATTCGATAAGAAGGGATTTTTCGAAATTCCAGTTCCTTCCGAAAAAACGCCAAACCAAACACGTATATTTTATTTTGTTTTTTAAAAATGTATACAGGGTGTTTAGAAATGTCTGGTCATTGATTAATCACGATATTGCTTAAAGCGCTTGACGTACAAAGCTGATTTTTGGAAAACGGATGGACTTTAGGGTGTAGAGTTTCGATAAGAAGGGATTTTTCGAAACTCGAACTCTAAGGGGGTGAAACCTTTGGGTGAAACCACCCCTCAAATATTAGAATATTCTTCATTTAAAAACCGGTGACTTTTTCGGAAAAACTCTTAAACACGTATATTTTATTTTGTTTTTTTTACATATTTTAAGATTTTTTAAAAATGTTTACAGAGTGTTTTATAAAATATGACCATTCAGTAATCACGATTCTGCTTAAACTGCTTGACGTTTAAAGCTGATTTTTGGCAAACGGATTGACTGTGGAGTGTAGAGGGTCGATAACGATGGGTTTCTCGAATCTCAAATTCCAAGAGGGTGAAAACGCCCCTCAAATATTACAATATTTGTTATTTAAAAAACGGTTAGTCTTTCGGGAAAACGCTTGGACAAGCATAATTTATTTGTTTTTTACATATTTTGAAATTTTTTAAAAAATCATACAAAAAGTTGGGCAATTTCTTAACCACGATTCTGCTTAAACTGCTTGACGTAAAAAGCTTATTTTTGGCAAACGGATTTTTTGAAAGTCAAATTCCAACGAGATGAAACTACCCCTCAAATATTACCAAGTTATATAATAATATCGCCATATTGTTTTTTCTCGTGCTGACATAAATGTGAGAAAATTTTATCCAGTTTGTATGTTAATGGAAATTCTTGCTTTGCTTTATCATCACCATTACAAATGATTAATTCGACGCGAACGAAGTCGCTGGTACACGCTAGTTTTATATAAAAATGATCCCATTAGTATTTAAAAATCTTAATTAGATAATTATTTTTATTTACAAAAGTTATGAAGATATAAAAACTATAAGTATGTACAGTGTATACATACCTTAATAACTTTTAACTAAATTTAAATAATTCATTAACAAAACAATGCAACTATGCCTGAACGATACTAAAATTAATTACGATGTTTTTTTCTTTGTAGTCAGCATTGTTTTATCGTCTGTTCAATTAAGTGACTTGGATCTGGAATTTATTCTCGGAATAAAAATAATATTATTTTATATTTTTACAATAAATAATCAAACGCGCATTTATATAGGGAATAATTAGAATATTAGAATATAAATTTTAATAGAGTTATCCGTTATTTACAATATCTCCACTATTAAATTAATAACTATGTATATGGACAATACATTTCCAGAGGCAAAGAATTCAGAGACTCTGAAATTTTTGTAAAATTTTATGTTTAATAATTTTCCTATCTTTTTTTCTTTTATTTTAATCTACTTTCAAAATAAACTTTATGGTTGGTCTACACTCTAAGAAGAACTGTAAATTTTAAAGACGTTAAAGTTGCTATATTTCGAAAATACCATACGATCGAAAAAAACAGCGTCAAAGACGGCTAGAGGATGACAATCGATGATAATTTTGGTGAGGTGAAGCCCTAGACGTCATTTGCTACGCCCGTACTCTTCCTTTTTTAATGGTGCTTGCTAGTAGGCCTTCAGACGGTTGTAATTTATTTTTATACTAAGAGTAAGAATTATTTTTGAGTGGTGTATAGTTTAAACCTCGTCAAAATTATGATCGATTGTCATTCCCCAGCCGTCTTTGACGCCGTTTTTTTTTTTTCGATCATACGAAAATTAGACTATTTTGTATTAAAAAAATCCCAAAAATTTGTTCCTTACATGTTATCTACAGGGTGTCCCAGGCTGAGCGTGCATTAGAAATTTCTAGAGAACTATACAGGGTTGTTCACCACATACGACACGGAGTATTGTAGCTAAACGATGAGATTTTTACAAATTGTAAGTTTTGGGTTCGATGAAGGACTATTAGAGGTACAATTTAAAAATAATTTTACAAGATACAGAGTGTCTCAAATAAGTAAAAAATATCAAAGTTGTATTTTTTTAAATGGAACACCCTGTATATTATTACATTTTTAGTTTCTACGATTAAAATAAAGGTAAATTTGATTAAAATTTATTATACTTAAACCTTACCGTTTTTGAAATATTTTCAATTTTGTGAAATTGCAGTATAAATTTTAAGGCTTCATTTCTCCAAGGGTATCAAAGTTATTAATACTAAATATTTACTGAAGTTTATTTACTGATCAGTTATTGTGTTGCAATAATAAAAATAATACTACCTTATACAGAGTGTCTAAAATTTATTTTAAATAATTATTAGCTTCAAACGGCAATAACTGGTTTAATTTAAATAGAACACCCTGTATATTTTACGATAATCAGATGCACAATTTAATTGTCTATCAAATTATATTATACCATTTTTTACCTATCTCTTTAAGTTTCCGTAGAAAATGCATTTTCTTGTAATTTAGAACTTATTTATCAATATACCCATGGACTATTGACATTTCAGATTATTTTTAAAGATGTACCAAATTTTTAAAGAGTACAGATACTAATATTGTCGATATAATTCGTTTATTTCATTAAAAAATAAAAAAAACTGTTTAAATATTTGTTAAAGAGGATCAATTAATATGATTCCAGCTGTGATTCCAGTATTCAAACTACATTAACTGACTGTTTGCGTTGATTAATAATAATTGCTCCAAATACTAAAAAACTGGATTTTGTATGGGCATTAGACAGTGTGATAAAAAGTAACACCTTAAAAATGATATTTCATTTTTTAATAAATGCTTATTTATAACAACAGAGACTTTAATTTGATAAGTTATTATTATATTGATTTCTGACTCAAATCCACTTTATTTATAATAATTTATTAACGAACACAATTAAGTATGTCATTAATTAGTATATGGGCGGAAATAATGGTGTTATATTTAATTAATGGTATAGTCTTTTATAAAGATTTAAATAGTTTTCTTTTTGCATACAAATGGGCTAGTAATATTATCGCTTTACTAAAAACGATAATATTACTAGTCTGTACATTTTGTACATTTGTTGCTTTAAAAACATCTAAAATGTCAGTATTCCATGGGTATATTGATAAATGATGTCTAAATTATAAGAAAATGCATTTTCTACGAAAACTTGAAGGGATAGGTAAAAAATATAGGTATAATACAACTTGATAGACAATTTGATTGTGCATCTGATTCTCGTAAAATATACAGGGCATTCCATTTAAATTAAAGAAGTTATTGCCGTTTGAAGCTAATAATTATTTAAGATAAATTTTTAGGCACTCTGTATAAAGTAGTATTATTTTTATTATTGCAACACAATAACTGATCAATAAATAAACTTCATTAAATATTTAGTATTAAAAACATTGATACCCTTGGAGAAATGAAGCTTTAAAATTTTTACTGCAATTTCACAAAATTGAAAATATTTCAAAAACGGTAAGGTTTAAGTGTAATAAACCTTAATCAAATTTACCTTTATTTTAATCGTAGAAACTAAAAATGTAATAATATACAGGGTGTTCCATTTAAAAAATACAACTTTGATATTTTTTATTTATTTGGGACACTCTGTATCTTGTAAAAATATTTTTAAATTGTAGCTCTAATAGTCTTTCAACGAACCCCAAACTTACAATTTCTAAAAATCTCATCGTTTAGCTACAATACTCCGTGTCGTATGTGGTGAACAACCCTGTATACAATAGCTTGATCGGAGATTTTTTGTACATCAATGTTTCGCAACGGGATCTATCGATTAAAAATATTTTCAATATGGCGGCACTTCCGGAAACTTCGGACAGCAACTTTTTTATTTTAAATAGGTACCCCCATTTTTTATTACATATTTAAATTATCTGCAAAATTTTATGAATTCTTATGTCAAACATTCTATATCTAGCATTAACTGTTTTTGAGAAAAAAATATTTAAAATTTTTGGAGGAAAAAAACTGCCTGTCAAAAAAAATTGTATATCCTAAACGTCAAATTTAGTGATTACCACAGCCACTGTGACATGAAGAGAAGACACGTAGCTATCTATTTCAAAAATTAAATTGCTTGAATGTCATATAATATTGGCCGTAGCTGTCATGGAATTGAGGGATTAAAAAATTATCATAAAGCATTTTTTTTTTAAAGCACTTTTTTATTTCACTACTGAAAAGGTTTTACAATTCATTACTTTTTGATTATACTTGTTCCTGTACCTAAAATAAAATATAAATCGTAAAAGTTATTTAAGATTTAGTTTAGAATTTAATATCAAAATCTATAAAATTTTATGGAGAATTTAAATATGTAATAAAAAAAAGGGGTATCCATTTAAAATAAGAGAGTTCCTGTTAACTTCCGGTTCCAAGTGCCTCCATGTTGAAAATATTTTTAATCGATAGATCTCGTTGCAAAACATTGATGTACAAATAATCTCCGATTTAGACATTGTAGTTTTCTAATGCACGCTCAGCATGGTACACCCTGTATATTTATGTACGAATCACCAAGAAAGAAATACTGTTCTTAAGTAAGTGACATGATACCTAAAAATGTATTTTTCCCACCGAATTTTTTTTCTAATTCTGACTTTTACCTGAAATCTTATTCCTCGGTTGTCCATAAAAAAACTTTTTCTAAATAAAAGAAAAGTAAAAAAGAAAAGTAAATCAGCAAAGTAAACTAACAAGCAGATGCAGGACGGTCGTAGAGTGAAACCTAATCCTTAAATTCGATTCTCAGAGAGACCCTTTCGGGCCTAAAGGGCTCAGGTAAAACGTGACACGAGGAAGCGGCACGCATTCTTTAAAAAATGCGGGAAGAGCGCTCATCTTTTAGGTATAAATATTTTAATAGTTCTCGTTTTTACGTCATTTTATGTCATACAAATTAATAATAGCTTTTAGATTAAAAATATAATTATATTATTATTTATATAAGATTGATAAAACCTAATATTACTGAGTTATGTTGATAATGTTTTTCACAGCATGACAATATATTATTATTTTTTACCGGTTCACCGAAATTGCGAAAAAATCAGTTGATTTATTTATTTCATCCCTTCTCGGGAATGAATTTAAAAAAAAATCTTTCACGGTTCGTTTTTAGATCTTTCAAAGTAACTTATATTAAAAATTTAAGTTTTTACCGAAATTTCGTAGTTGTAGACCTATTTTCTTGGACTAAAAAGAAATATTAATAAAGAACAATAATTATACCCGTATAGGGTATAATATACCAGGGTGGCCCGAACTGTATTCCGGAAACTTCAGCAGCATATTCTGCACACAAAAATAAGTGAAACAGTTCGTATAAATGTATGTCCTAAAATTCTTAGTTTCGGAGATACAGAATGTAGAAGTTTCATTTTTTTTTGGATTTTTTCCAAATAATTTCTGAAGTAAAGTCAATATTTGGATGAAAATTGGTGTTTGGGAGTTTGTTGACATGAGAAATGAAATTTGATTTTTATATCAATGTGACTCCTATTTATAAGAGGGCGCTATCTACATATTTTTTTAACTGCACCCCAATAAATCAGGCCCTGGGACTTTTAAAAGATTTTAAATTTAAAAATCAAGTTATATTAAAATACTTAAAAAATCATCAAGATTGGGACACACACTTAAAATATTGCACCTCCCTATCATAGAGATCTCCATTCACCCTCTGAGAATATTATCACTTCTGTCCACACCCGTACCCGAATCACTTCCTCCGATGTTTTGACAGTATGACAATGAGTATCGTTGACCACCGACCTTCCGCATTCCCCTACAAAGTCTGCCGGCCACACGCTGGGCATTAGGTGGGTCATCTGCACGGTAATATCTTAACGAGCAGCTAATAGATGCGGTGTGACTAAGGTTTTCGCAAGGTGCAAGTAGATGGGGCTTGTGGATCTTTGGGTCAAGTGGCAACGATGAGGCGATTAGGGATATTTTTTATATGCCTCGTAGAATAGTACGGATCTTTTTTATGATAAGGACTTTTATAGAATAGATTTTTTTTGATAAAAAAGTTGAAATAATATTATTGAAAGGTTGAGTCGTAAAATAATTTAGCATATTGTGGGAAAATTCTTCTAAAGGGGGGTTTTGACCCTCAGATGATTTGCGAAAATTGGCTTGTGTAAGCCAAATTGTACCAAGAAAATGTAAACAGGTATCATTAATTTGTGCAGTTCAAAAACTTGGCTTGAGCAAAATCTGTCTAGATAGGAACTATCGGAAACAAGAAATAGCCATTTTATCCGATAGTCAACCAGCCTTAAGAACGATCCACTGAGTAAACATCAATTCGAAGCTGGCCAAAGAATGCCTAAAAAAGAAGCGGAACTCAAGAACATGGAAGACGCCATCCATAACCTGGAATGGGAATCCCCCAAGACACTCAAAAACATTTCTCAGGACTTATGACTCAGGACTGAGAAAAATCAAAGATTTCCTTGATTTAAGTAAGAACAATCTTTGGATTGGCACGGGGTTTTTAACAGGACACTGGCTCCTCAATAAACAGCTCAGTAGATTGAAGCTAAGAAACAATTGCCAATATAGATTCTGTCATTAGCGTAACTACAGAGGTGCTCCCCAGATGTTGCTGGGCACTCTCCAGAGAAATATTGAGTTTTGACTGAACAATGACTCTTGGCTAAATATTTTTTTTTCCATAGCAACTGTTAAAATTGCCTTATATCTATCAAAAATAGTAGATAAAATAGTACTTTAACCGGAAGGGTAGATTAAATGATACTTTAACAGCGAGGATAGGTTAAAAACTTTATTTCTTCTCGCACGTTCTTTAATTGCTTCCATTTTTGAAAATTTTTGTATTCCTTTTTATAAGTTATTCGGGATTTAAATGGAAGTAGTTTGGATATGGCGTTTGTCGCCTCAACCTGAATATCTGTTGGTAATTTACTTATTTCGTTTTGAGCCATTTCTGGCTCCAATTCAATCAGCAATCGACACAAAAGAGAATTAAAAAATATTGACTCAAAACTGACAACTAAAGAGACAGCTTTATTTATTTGTCAAATTACATAGAAACCAACGCCAACCCAGCACAATATTTTTTCTACTCGTAATAAATTCCTTGAATTAATAATTTCTGAATATTTTTTAAAACGTAACTCGGTATGGAAAAAAATATTGTTTTATACACGACGATAAAATTGCATTATCGTCTCCAGAAATTAATTCTCTCGTGATTTAATCGCTCGTGAATTAATCTTTTCGGTCGACGATAAAATACCATTTTATCGTCTTGTATAAAAAAATAACTATTATTTGCTTCTGATGTAGTAAAAACGACTTTTCCCATTTTTATTTAGTTAATATTATTGTGCTTTGTCCAAAAAATGTGTGTTAGTTTTTATTTTTTTACAAAATTTGTAGATATCCAAGTAATCCACGGTAACATGTGTTTATAACCAAGTCTTTACCAAATTTATTGATAGAGAAATTCATGTAAACGTTTTTTTCTCAAAAAATGTATTTATTTTTATTGGTATTATTTTCATGTTTTAAAAAACAAAATCAATAGGCCCCCCTGGGTTCAAACCTAGCTTCCCCTCCAAGGTGGTTTGCTAGTTACGCTAATGGATTCTGTGAAGAAAATGGGGAAACCCCAGAACACCTCATCACTGAGTGCGCCGCACTAAAACCGTCTCAGATACTGGCTTTTATCAAAGTCCTGAGACTGTAGAGTGAGTTTTAACTCAAGAAAGGGGAAGCAGAATGAAGGAGTGTCACTCTAAAAGTGACAAAATATTGTACGTGAAGGGCCTGCTTTAGTAAAATGTTTAAGTAAAAATAAATGAATATATTGCTAAATCTAATTTTATAGGTAATTTTTGAAGAATATCGACTAATGTTTTCTAGCTGTCTGTCATTCTTGTTGCTAGAAAGAAAAGGTTTAATAATGACAGCTGCTATTTCATATAGCACACATTATTCAAAGGTATCGCTGAACACAAGAAACTCCAAAGCCGAAAAAAGATTCTTTTCCCAGCTAAACTACTATTTTCTATAAACTTTAACAAAATTGTGCAAATTTAAAACCTTTTTTCACCCCTTTTCGCTATTATATTTCTTTCTGAAAAGAGCCTGTGATACCTGTCCCAACATCTGGATAGTGTTACGTCTTGAACCTTTATTATTTGCATTTTTTTACAGTATTTTACCTGGGTGGTTTCCGATTTTTTTGCGAGAAAAAAGGGGTGGGTTAAAAGAAAGGTGTGGATAGCTGAGAAGGTTTTAAATTACTAGGTTGCAGGTAGGAATGCACGTGAAGGATAACATCTGATACGGGATAGTGTTAAGGGTTAGATACTATGGGAAAAAGGGGTAAAAGTAGTAAAAGTGGTTTTGGATGTTTGTAGAAACACATTCCCATAACATTTCTGATTTATGTCGTATAGGGTTAATTCCTTTTTTTCCATAAAGCATTAATTTATTTCTGAAATGATAAACAAGTAAATACTTTGATTTAATTTTGGATTTGTTGCCAGTAATGTTCTTCCCGGAAAATTTCCTTACTCTAGCATTAAATGAAAAGTAATGACTACTAGAAGTCAAGCGTTTAACCACTACCGGTAACTAACTATCCAGTCGACACGAATTACACAAATGAGTTTTCATTGCTTTATTTTCCACTTATTTTAGTGCTTTTCCATTTATTTTAATTTTGACCTTTATTTGACCGCCTGATATACTAGCTAGGGTTCCCAACTTGAGCATCGGCGATTCCGGGACAATTATTTTTAAGCTTTTAAATAATTGAAACAAAACATTAAATTTTAGAAATTAAAATATATTATGTGTGTAGTACACACTTTTTTAGTTTCCAAGTCCCGGCCAAGACAAAACTTTCGCCGGGACAAACTTTCTGATTCCTGGTTAATCCCCGCCAAACCGGGACGGTTGGGAACCCTAGTAATACTAGCCCTGAAAATATTGGCACTTATTTAAGACTCACCCTGTATAATATAGCACCATAATAATAAAAGAATAATCGACCATTTTGAATACTAAGTAAATCTAAACAGTGCACTTTATAAAGTATTTGAAAAAATAAAGTATTTGAATTAGTAGAATATCATATCGTGCAATTACAAGTCATTTTAACTATTACAGAAATAAAGATGCCTAATATTCATACTAACAACTTTTGACAGATTTGCTGAATAGGTGCTTCAATTAGAAACTAAATAAAATAAACTGACTTGGTATTACATAAGATTTCACAACTTTTTCTAGTGGAAGAATTACGTTGTAGATGAATGTAGAATGTAGAGATGGGCAAAAATAACCGGTTTTTTGAATAACCGGTATTTTCCTCTAAAATAACCGGTTATTTAAAGGTAGTTTTTTTCACCAGTTAACCTAATAACCTTGCATTACGTTCAATAACCTATAGCCGGTTATTTTTTAAAAAATCGTACTTGTTTAAAACAAGTAACAATTAAATATTAGCTGTTTGAATCGTAAATTTCGAAGAAGCGAACGGCACGGATCTTCCAGATATTACGACGATAACGGGAGATACCGCTCCCGCTCCCAAAACGAAAATATATGACATCAAACATCAAATGTCAAAATTAAATCAGGCATCAGGCGAACCCTGATGATAATAATCAAAACAACGGCCGAATGGCCCTGACAGGTCAGGCCGTAAAACAAAGTACTAAGGGCATAGACTACTACTAGCCACCAGCTAGCCAAGTGATACGAACCTAACTTCAAATAGATTCTCTAAATTCTATATTTAAATTTTAACCGACTTTAACGGATTTTCAACGGTTCTTCAAAAGTTTTCCATGGTTTCGCCCAGTTTCGCCCACGTTTCACCGTAAATATATTTTATTTGTAGTTTGAAGTCTCTCTTGAAGCTTAGACTAAAGAATACAAAATTGAAGTTCAAGTAATGAATGAAGGTAATCTGTCATTATCTATTCATTCAGTCTCCTTATTTTTCTTTGGTATTTGATTAAAATAACTTGGTTGTAGATTGTAGAACTTGTGAGTTGTGTGGTTTATTTGAACGTTAAGTAATTACTAGTTTTAATATCATATCCATGTCTAATCATAAAAGTGAGGTTAGCATTTTTATTTAAATTCATTTTGTACATATACATACTAACATTGCTACAATCTCTATTTAATCATGCGATTTAACTAAGTCTATTATTTAAATTTGAAGTAGACCTATGGAGTGTAGAGGTAAGTAAACCTATAGGAAAACTAAATATTTAGTTTTGCTAGGTTAGGTTATTTGAATAACCGGTTAATTTGTGTCGGTTAATTTTGTAAAGCTATTATTTTTTAAAGATAATTCGGGTTAACCTATAATCGGTTTTTTACCAATAACCGCCCATCTCTAGTAGAATGTATAATGTTTAGTAGGGGAGTTAATCACCGCGACCCCTTACAGGTATATTGTGTGTTCCCCTTCCTTGAGTTATAACAAGTTATAACAATTTAAAGTTCATGGCACGAACGGTCGTCGTCTCGGCGAACTCAGTGATAAGGTGTTCTGGTGTTTCCCCATTTTCCCCACAGAATCTGCATTCGCCGTCGTTCCTCATCAGCCTACTGACGTGTTCGTTGAGGAGACATTGGTCTGTTAGAAACCCCGTGACAATCCGAAGATTGTTTTTACTTAAATTAAGGAAAATCTTTGATTTTTCTCGGTCGTAAGTTCTGAATAAGAATTGCGTTGCGTTACATTCTACGTTTTTGCTGGAATATTCTTTATAGCATTAAATCATGCGGTTTTCATAATCAAAATCCCCGTTAGATACTAAGTTCATTCATCGTTTCACGAAGTGGCTCTTCGCTCTTTCGAACACATGAAAATCTAATAAAAATTCTAGGGACGATGGGCCAAGCCCTCTCTGCCGTGACGTATGATCCATCGTAATGTGTCGCGCTCGCGCCTAATGGCTGCCCGATCAAAATTCCTGCGACAATCCGTCAGATTCCTGAGCGTGCGTCGCTCAGAAATCCACGATTCGCGTCAAACGGGTGCTCATTTGCGTTCTTGGCGCGTGTCTCCAACATCAGGAATGAGGTCTCCGATAAACTGTATATTCGGTTCATTGTAGTTTTCGTGAAATAAACTTATTGCTGGCATGTTCCTGGTATGAAGAAATATTCAGCCTAAAATTCACAATAATTTGCAAATATATACAGGGTATTGTAAATTTTAATTGAGAAACTTCGACAGATTAAATAAAAGAAAAAAAACTGTATAAATTTTTGTCCTAAAATGCTTCGTTTCTGAAATATATAGAAGTTTCGTTTTTTTAATTTTTCCAAATAATTTCTGAACAAATATCGACATTTGGATGAAAATGGCTGTCTGGGAGTTTCTTAACATGAGTCAAACTCAAACACACGAGACTTATCGAAATGTTGCATGAGTTGGGAGTTGACAGCAAAGATGTAACACTTCTGTGGAAGTTTCATTTTTATTTATATTTTTTCCAAATAATTTCTGAAGTAACATTAATATTTGGATGAAAATTGGTGTCTGGGAGTATTTTGAGATGAGAAATTTTATTTTGATGTCAATATGACTCCTATTTGTAGAAGGCGCCACCTACATATTTTTTTACTGGTTTGAAGACTAATAAATTTTCGTCCGTACCTGTATTAAATTACTGAGTAAAAAATGTACATCTACAAAGTCTTTTACGCAAGAAAGGTCTCTTGGTAAAAGTCGCTACGAGTAATGGTTCTCGAGATATTTGGAATTGAAATTATCAATACCTGTCATCATTAACATAAATTTATTACTTGTTGATTAAATAATTATCAGACTGAAATCATAAATTTGAAATGTTTTTGTGCCAAAAGTTCAACAGAAATTATTTTATCACCATTTTTTCGCAGAAAAATTTTTAAAATTTTTTTTAAAAAAATAAAAATTTCCTAAATTTACTATTTTAGTCAAATAAGTATCTACTCAACGTGTTTATTTTTTGTCAATAATGACATGTATTGACTATTTCCATTCTAAATATCTTGAGAACGGTTGCTCGTAGCAATTTTTACCAAGAGACATCACGGAAATGTATATTTTTTCACTCATAGTTATATACAGGTACGGACGAAAAGTTATTAATCTTTAAACCAGTTAAAAAATATGTAGGTGGCGCCCTCTACAAGTAGGAGTCATATTGACATCAAAATTAAATTTCTCATGTCAAAAAAAAAACCAGACACCTATTTTCGCCCAAATAATTACGTTACTTTAGAAATTAATTGAAAAAAATAAAAATAAAAATGAAATTTGTACACCCGGTATCTCCAAAACTAAGCATTTTAGGACATACATTAATACGAAATATTTTACTTATTTTTATCTGCTGAATATGCTGCCGAAGTTTTCGGAGTACAGTTCGGACCACCCTGTATATTGAGAAATGAAAAATACCACGTCTTACAACTCATAGTTAAGGATAGAACTGAAGGGAAAAAAAGTCTCAGCAGGAAGAAACTACCTAACCTAAATTACTGACTCACCAAACTTTTGAAGAACTCATAAGGAAAGCCAAGAAAGGTAGAGGGAACTCATAAGGAGAATCGTAAAGGTTTTGACAACGTGGTCGCCCACCTCCATGAAAGAGACGGCACGTAAAGAAAAAGAAGAAGATGGCTCCTACTTGTAGGGGGCGCCACCTACACTTTTCGTATTTTTCATCCGTATCGACATTGTTGAGTGAGAAAATATATAATTCCGCCTGATGTTTTGTCCGCCTCCTGTTTCACCGGAAATGACTACAACCACAGGTAACATAGTAAAATGTTATCTGTGCTACAACTTTTGATTTTTAAATGGCACCCTCGGTATTTTTTTACTTTATTCGATGGAAAATGACACTCTGAATAGAATGACATCATATGTTAACTTTTGACGTTCTCACTTAAAAATCGTATTTCAAACTTCAATCTAGAGCACCAAGGCTGTGTTAAAAGAACTAATTTTTAATCAAGGAGCCTCGGAAAAGTAGATTTGATCGTCTAATGTTTTCTTGTCTTGTCCTTGGCCGGTTAAAAATTTCCTAAATCATATTTTTAATCATAACTTAATTTTTTCAAATGGAATATGGGTGGCTCATTAGCATATTGAAAAAGGCATTTTCTACCGGATAATTTGGTACCACACACTTGGTATTTCGAGTCAAATTATCGTTACATTTATGGCCATGTCATGTGCAAAAGTTGACATATACGTCATTCTATTCAGAATGTCATTTTCAATCAAATGAAGTAAAAAAACATCGAGAGTGTCATTTAAAAATCAAGTTGTTGTAATTTCCGATGAAACAAGAAGTGACCGAAAACATCTGAAAACATCAATCATTTTTTATCTGAAAGAAATACAAAGTTGTAGGGGTGAGCCACCTTTGAGCACTCGGTGTACCTATATGGATTGCTGTTTTAGATCCACCAAGACCATAAGAACAAGAAACAAATTAGAGAATTCAAGGGATCAATAATTAATTTTCGACGCTAGTTCTATCTTCCGAAAGAGCATTGTCAAGAACGTCAATCTTATAGAATTATCAATACCTATGTATTTTTCTTTAGTATCATTTTTATTTCTCAAATTCATTGTTATTCGAAAAATACATGACTAACTACTTTTTAAAATATGGAAGGAAACGACAGTCTCCCTATTAGCATTGTTTAAAAATACAGTATAATATATAGATACCTATCGAAATTCTAGGGATCGAATTTCTACCAAATACCGATGATTTAACCTCAATATGATCAATAAAAAACGTACAAACGAACACTTAGTTCATTTAATCGTTAACAGCTCAAGTTAAGCACGAATAAAACGCTACGAACATATCGCATTTTAATCGGTTAGAAAAAGACACCAACAGAACCGATTCGAACAAAAATCCGAAACGATCCGATCAATGAAGGAATTATTAAAATTCAAGAAAGGATGCGTTCGGGCAGTAAAGGAAGTGGTACTCGCTGGTTGAATTTCTGATTGGTAACGTACGGTGTCGAAAACATGCGATAAAACAGCCATTTCCGTCAATCGAGTGTATTTTATTAGGCTTTTATTAATATATGATGAAAATATCATCAGTATATTGGAAGGTAGAGGTGTCGTCGACCCCCTTTCGGCATTCTTGCAGAGTTTCCGTCTTTTATTTGCAAAATATAATTCTGCGAAACTCTGTAGACTGTGTATATAGCCGCTCCCTTCAATATTAATCATTTCTGGTTTATACTGAATTTATTTCTTGAAAAAAGTCTGGGTGTTTCACCACTGAAAGAGAATTTAAAAATCTAAAAGATCTAAAGCCGTGTCCAGACCAAGCAGGCAAAACAGCGACAAGGCAGAAACATTCATGTTTTACGACAAAAAGTTGCGACAAATCCAATACATTTCTGCGACATTTTTGTCTCATTTTTGTTTTGTTTCAAAATTCGGAGACTTTTCAATGTTCCCGTCTGGAGTCGGTAAAGTTCAAAGACTCTCTGTTTTGTCGTGTATTTTACAAGTTGTCGGTGCAGTGTGGATGTCGTGCGTTACCAAAAGTAGGAAACTAATAGAATCACACAAATTTAGTAATGTGGAGTGCTGGTACTGCTAATATATGACATTAGTATAAGATGGAGTGCTCCATCTTTATAAAAATAAAATGTTAAAAGATATAAAGTGGAACACGGAAAATGCCTGCAAACTAATAGAGCTTTATAGAGCGCATTTATTATTACAGGCGGGTAAAAACAATAGGACTACAAAAAATGAGGCAACGGCCCAGCTACGTGGAAACACCGGTTCCCATTAGAACACCGAAGTTAAGCGACGTAAGGCGATACTAGTGGATTGACGTGTGTCCGGTTCAAAACTCTGTATCGTGCTGTTGTCCAATAAAGGCAAAAGTGTAAAATCTATTGACACACACTGCTCATTCAGGCCGGTTCGAGGCCGGATGAGATCGCACTGATAAAAAAGATAGACTTGAACTAAAGTCGTCATCGTTCTTGATAAAAAAAATTTATTGGCAAGAAAATTTATTTTAGTGTAAAAGAAAATATTTTGCCTGAAGAAAAACTCTCTTAACTCAAGAAAACTGGTTCTCTTGAAAAATTCGAAAATTTCTCTGGAATCTATTTTCATTCAACCAAGTGCAAGTTACTTTCTTTTAAGATAATAAGAAAAATACGCTAGGAAGTACTTCATTCAAGAAACATGGCCATTTTTCCAATAGCTAAATAGTCTTTTGATGAAAAATAATAACGACATGCAAAGACGATGACGAAGGACGGTATATACAATCAGTCGGCATGGCATGGCAGTCCGATCAGTCCTACGTCGCATTTCATAGGTCGCACATCATAGTACGCACGGGTTTTGTTGCTTGGAATATTGCATAATTTGCTTTTTAAACGCATATCGTATAACAAATTAGCGATCGTTATTAACATGCATTTGTCATTTTTTATGGACAAATTTTAGGATATATGGATTCTTTAAAGGAATTTCTGAAAAAATGGAAATTAGAGCATTCATTTGCTATATTTGAAGGTAAGAGACATGTACCTAATGCACCTGTTTAGATAATGCATGCGTGACTATAGATAGAATAAGAATATAGGTATCGATTTTTTTAAGCAAATAATTACAAAAATTTTAGATTTCAAGTCGTCGTATTAAAAAATTTAAAATGTGACCAAAGTTTATAATTTTAATAATTTAGTTTGATTAATCGTGATGTAAAATTTTTTTTGTAATTTGTAGAGTGATGAACCACCCCAAAAAATATCAAGGAGTGAAGAAGCAGAAATATCTACAATCGAGGAAAATAATATCACTTTACTTACTACAGACCAGGAAAACCTAAATTTATCAGAAAATAATATACCTCGTAATATGCCTGTATATATGCCTGTATATGATGTATAGACTTCTCTTAGATTAAAATAAATTTTAGTTGTGTCAATAGTATTCGCTATTGGTTTAAGAAAAGTGTCTCTTTAATCAAGAAATGTCCATTTTCAATCAAGAATTTTTGCATGAATCAAAGAAACTATTGTTCTTGTAGCAAGAACTTCTTTGCATATTCATTTTGGGTCAAGAGTGAAATACTTTGGACAGATAGATTCTTCTATTCTCTAAAGTAATTTTTTAAAGCTTATGAAAAGATAGTTAATGCTTTGGGTAAGGAAACTTCGTTCTTGGCCCTATTGAAAAGCGCCAATCTTTTGGGTCAAAGTCATATTCATTTCGCCTGAGAGATCCTTTTTTTCAGTGCGGACTTAGATTAGTCAAGTCGGTAGGCTATTGACCATGATATGGCCGAGGACCGCGGTTCGAATTCCGCGTAAACAAAGTAGGCCCCGTCCAGATTAGCCCTGGCAGCAAAAAGGAGACGTTAACTGAAATCTTTACTTTGATTTGCAAAAATTGAAAGCTGGTGCATTAGAGGAGATTCGTTTAGCATTAAATAATATCAACTCGGTTGATGATGTTAAGAAAAAAATAAGAAATATTAATAATTATACAGGGTGTCCCAGAAATAAGTACAAGTATTTTAACTGGTAGTATAGTTCAACCCCAGAAACGCGCCTATGAGTTTTTTCGCGAAAAAAAAATTTGAAAATTCGAAATTTTTAAAAAAAAAATTTGGAATTTTTTTTAATTTTTAGTTAAAAAACATAATTTCTTGATAATATGGCAAATGGCAACATAGGTATTAGATTAAATTTAGAAGAAAGAAAATCGAGAAAAGATCCAGTAGTTCTCAAAATTTTAGCAAAAAATCATTTTTTTGGAAATTTTCAAAGTATAAAAAAGTAAAATAACGGACTTATTTGAAAAACGATAAACAGAAAATATGTTTCTTTTATCTAGATCTACTACTTCTTAAAATACTTGCACTAGTTTCTGGGACACCCTCTATAGTATACGAGAAGAAATAAAAACAAAAACATTATTTGGGGTTTCTTTTTGCAACATGGGATGGCGAGTCAAAGACAACACTTGGTGATAATAGTAATATAGCTTTATCTTCTTTCTGGTAGAAAGGTCACATGATTAATAAAACTGATTCGCGTATACTGAACTTTGTGGTACTTTTGTCTTCGCGGTATATAGACACTTTGTCTGAAATTTGTCTTGAATTTCTCATTTTTGTGGCAGGTTTGTCTTGTTTTTGTCTTAAAATCGTGGTCACTTTCTGTCGCCTTGGTCTGGACCTGGCATAATAGTTTTAATAGCATATTGTTTTATTAGGAGTAAAAATGGCCCTTTTTGTGGCTACGTTGTTGGTTTGGCATACAGCAGAGGCACAAAAAGTCATTTTTACTCCGAATAGAACATATTAGCTATTTTTTTCAAACGCCACAAAAATTTTTTTAAAGAATTTCAAACCTTCCAAATAATATAAAAAAAATTAAGTCATACCTTGTATGTAATTATATGTCGAGAAACTATGGTTACGCTCGTTGAATTTGACACTTTATGTCAGTTTAATAATATGTTTTCGTACTTTTATGCTTAGGCGTAAAAGTGCTTTACTTTTATGCCTAGGCGTTAAAATGACTTTTTTATATTGCCAATCACGTCGCAAAAATTAATAATTTTCTGACGTTTGAAAAAAAAAAACATTTTTTATTTTTACATATGGCAACAAATTACTAGACATTAATAAATTTATTAAACAAAAGCAAGTCACCTATAACTATAACATAATTCAACATTTGCAATAATGATCATAAAGAACACAGAAACATTAACAAGAAACTGAAAGCTTGACATAATCCGATATTTCAGATCCGCAACGAGCAATAAATTAATTCTGTTTATCCTGGAATCTAAATAAATTACAATAATTATTAAATAAATTAAACAATGGTAAGTGTACCGGTTTCAATATGATGTGAAGCAATAATAGTATCAATCGTTGTGTATATCGAGCTCTGAGAATGTCAATAAAAGTATAATTCTTTGCCTGTGTTATAAATGAGTGCGAATTTATCAAAATAATTTTAATTTATTAGCTAGTTTAAACGATGAAAATGATTATTTAGAACATCCTCGAACCTTGAAATTGTTTCACACCTTCTCTATTGCAGTTACGGAGCATTCAATAGATCTGTCCTTTCCAAGGACCATCATAAGGAAAGACAGAAAGGCTGTCAAAGCTGTAGTGGGTCTACTAACATTGTAAGCTATCATTGTAAGCTGAATAGGCATCTAAAGCTAATGGGATTGACAGACGACGCCATGTGCAGGTTCTGTCAAACTGAAGAGGAAACGACAGAACACATTTTATGTCGGTGTGACAGCTTGACAAATGTGCGGTTGTCGGTAAAAGGCAATGATAGCCTATTGACGAAGAGCTAAATGGAAGGTTTAGTCTCCATGTTGCCAGACTTTTTAAAAAGGATAGGATTAGGGAATGTAGCTTAAAGATCAGAAGAGGACCACAATAGATTTGAAAAGGTCACAGTGGATCAGGCCGATAGCCATCTTGAAGAATCTAATTTAAGCTTCGTAAGTAACAAATTTGTAGAAGAACGTTCCTATTATAGAGGTGGCTTTCTCACTATGACGTCGCAATTGGAGCGTTGCGCTTATTGGTTATGTTCCGATCATGTATTCCGATTATTCCGGCCACTATCGGCTCTGAAATTCAGCACAGGATTAGCAGCGCCTCGAGAGCATTCTGGAAATTAAAAGACAGCGTTTTCTACAGATTTAAGCACAAATATATATTGTACCAAGCAATAATAATCCCCACCGTGTTATATGGAAGCGAAACCTGGGTGCCGTACCGCCTGCACATGAATACATGAAACAAGTTGCAAGAGAACCTTAGACAACTCTTAAGAATCAAATGGTTCCACCATGCCTCAAACGTATCGATCCTTGAAAAAGCTAGCTATGAAAGCGTTGAAATCATGATTACTAAATCCCGCTTAAGGTGGGCTTGTCACGTATGCAGGATGGAAAGAAAACCGCCTACCAAAATATCTTCTTTGCGGTGAGTTTGTAAAGGGTAAGGTTAGGAAAACGGGTGGACAACTCAAAATGTGGAAAGATATTTTCCATGAAAAATTAAAGGTGATAAGCATGCAGAATCAGTCGGAAGAAAAGAATAGAGAAGAATTGTAACAGCGACAACCAAAAAGTTAAGAGGCAACAAAGTAATGAGATTTTTGAATGTCCGGAGTGCGGAAGAGAGATAACATCACGTATCGGGCTTTTCAGTAACAGAAAAGCTCATGAAAGTAAACGCCGTAACCATCTTCTAATGCGTGTCAAATACTTGTCAGCGAGTAATGGCAGTAATAGTTGTATTATTCCAATTGCAAGAGGTTGCACTGTATGCGTTTTTAAATTATTGATTAACTTATATTGAAAAAACAACTGCTTATAAAAAAGAAGAAACAGCTGCTTATAAATAAAAACAGAAACAACTGCTTATAAGTACTTGGGACACGAAATACGTATGAGCCGCGATAAGCAAATTTGCGAGCTCAACAGACGAATAGGACTGACTTGGGCAGCCTATGGATTATTGAAATACATTTTCAAAGGGGTACTTCCGATATGTTTGAAGAGAAAGGTATTCAATCAATGAATCAATACGTACTACCTGTTCTAACGTATGGTGCGGAGATCCTAACATTAACCAAGAAAACAGTAAGCTAAATCAGAATGACGCAAAGAGCAATGGAAAGATCAATGTTGGGGCTATCTCTGAGAGACAAAGTACCGAATATCGAAGTCCCAGATAGAACAAAAGTCATGGATGCCATAGAGAAAATAACTACTTTGAAATGGAATTGGGCAGGGTACATTGCAAAGCTAAACAATGACCGATGGACGAAGAAAATAATAGAATGGAAACCAAGACATGATGCATTCAGGAGCAGAGGTCGTCCTCCAACCAGATGGCATGACGACTTAAGGCGTATCCATAGTAACTGGATGCAAATAGCTGAAGATAGGGAGTTATGGAAGCAAACGAGGGAGGCCTACGTCCAGCAGTGGACTTTAGTGGCTGGCTGACAAAGCTGCAAGCTCACAGAAAACTTAAGTCTTTTTTTGATTTAAATCATTTTAATGACTTAAGTCATTTGATTTTAAGTCATTTTTCGAAAGTTGACTTAAAATTTAAGTCTTTTTAAAAATTATTTGTGATTTAAATCTTTATTCCGAAATAGAAAAAGATTTAAGTCATTTCATAAAAGGCTTAAGTCAGACTTTTATATACAGGGTGGACCAAACTGTATTCCGGAAACTTCGGAAGCATATTCTGCAGATCAAAATAAGTAAAAAAGTTCGTATAAATGTATGTCCTAAAATGCTTAGTTTCAGAGATACAGGGTGTAGAACCTTCATTTTTATTTCGATTTTTTCTAAATAATATCTAAAGTAACATCAATATTTGGATGAAAATTGGTGTCTAGGAGTTTTTTGACATAAGAAATTTGATTTTGATGTCAATATGACTCCTACTAGTAGAGGGCGCCACCTACATGTGTTTTGACTGTTTTGAAGCGTAATAACTTTTTGTCGGTACCTGTATAAAACTACCGAGTAAAAAAATATACATCTCTGTGACTTTTTACGTAAAAAATATCTCTTTGTAAAAATCGCTACGAACAACCGTTCTTAAGATATTTAGAATGGAAATAGTCAATACATGTCATTATTGACGAAAAATAAACACGCTGAGTAGATAATTATTTCACTGAAATAATAAATTTGGCAAATTTTTATTTTTTTAAATTAATCATAATTTTTTCTGCAAAAAGTGACGATAAAACAGTTTCTGTTGAACTTTTAACACAAAAACATTTCAAATTTATGATTTCAGTCTAATAAATATTTAGTCAACATGTTTAATTTATGTCAATGATGACAGGTAGTGATAATTTCGATTCCAAATATCTCGAAAACCATTACTCGTAGCTATTTTTACCAAGAGACCTTTTTCACGTGGAAAACGTCGTAAATGTATATTTTTTTACTCAGTAGTTTATACAAGTACGGACGAAAAGTTATTACTCTTCAAACCAGTTAAAAATATTTAGGCGGCGCCCTCTACTAGTAGGAGTCATACTGACATCAAAATCAAATTTCTCATGTCAAAAAACTCCCAGACACCAATTTTCATCCAAATATTGACGTTACTTAACAAAAATATTTGGAAAAAATCGAAATATAAATGAAACTTCTACACCCTGTGTCTCTTAAACTAAGCATTTTAGAGCATACATTTATACGAACTTTTTTACTTATTTTTATCTGCAGAATATGATGCCGAAGTTTTCAGAATACAATTCGGACCACCCTGTATATTTATAATAAATTTTTTACAGCAGCATTTCTTTTTAAACTGTTAGGCGGCAGCCAAGTAAATCTTCGACTCTGTTATGTAGCCCTAAAGACGAACGAAAGAAATTTATGTCGAATATTGAATGTCTTAGCTTATTCCATCGATATACATATATTGATCAAAACACATCACCACTTTTTAATAGACATGTATTCGATGACATCTATCTGTAATGGATACATATAAAGTTCTAGAAAATCGGTTAAATTTTATAAAAAACATATTTTTGTGTGGACATTATAAGAATGCTTAGAATATCTTGGACCACCAGAACCAGAAATGAAGACAGACTACTTCTGAATATTATCAAGCGACGAAAACTTGAATACCTTGGCCATATAACCAGGGGACCTCGATATGAATTTCTCCGCCTAATTCTTAACGGAAAAATCGAAGGAAAGAAGTGGATTGGGCGCAAGAGGCTTTCGTGGTTGAGGAACTTGCGGCAATGGACAGGCTTGCGCGGATGAATTACTCCAAGATCGAGAGTGATACAGAGATATTACTAACATGGCAGTCGTCAACGTTCACTAGGAATATGACACTTGAAGAAGAAGTTTCATCTGTATCTACAATAAATTAATATAATATGATATTCAGTAAGAAAATCGCCTAATTGGTAATACAGGCAGGGCCTATTTTACCATAAGGGCCATAAGGCCCGGTGGTCTGGGGTCCCGTTAAAGGTTGTAAAATATTCATAATTTCTTGAATTTTATTGGAAAAGAGAGGCCCGAATTTTTGCTTGGGCCTTAGGGCCCGACCATATGAAAAATAAACCCTGAATACAGGGAAATTAATATTAACATTTAAAAAAGGTACTTAAATTGAATTCTAGTTGTCTTGACTGGAGAGTAATTATATTGATTTAAGTCATTTTACTGACTTAACTTGCAGATCACGATTTAAGTCAAAAATATAGACTTAAGTCATAAAAATGACTTAAATAACGTTATACTGATTTAAGTCTTTACAAAAATGAATTGACTTGAAATAAAATGACTTCAAGTCAAATATTTAAGACTTAAATAAGTTGAACTTTTTGTTGAATAAGACTTAAGACTTAAATCATTTTGATTTTAGAAGTGACTTAAGACTTAAGTCTTTCTAAAACTGACTTGTTGCAGCTCTGCTGGTGATGATGATGATATTGAAAAAAAAGCACTAATAGCACTTTATTAGTCTTTATATCCCTTAATATCTGAAACACGACCCAAACAGGAATAAGTACATACATACGATCATATTCGCTCCAATGGATGTACGAATCATAATTCAACAACGGATAAAAGGCATTCAGCGAGCGCTCTAATAGAAGTTAAAGAGTCTCGCGCGGGCACACGTAGGAAAATAAATTTGAAATTACAATGAGCCGTTCATATCGACAAAGAGCTGGAAACAGAATTATAGACACATCTCGGTAAAATTGAATGGGGAACTGTCACCTGCGAAAGGAGTGCCCGTGTGTCTCGCGATCCGCGCATTTCAAACCCACACGCTGCGGCACCGAGTAGGGATATGTCGCACTAATTCAAACTTATCGTTACGACAAAGACATTAGTCCCCAATTAGATTGGATTCTTTAATCGGCCTTATCCTCTGCGACCTTTTGAGATTGTAGCAGATTTAGTTAATAGAAAAACACCCATAATCTTCATCATTTTCAGGTTATTCAACCATTTCCAATTATGGTGTAGCCTCCCTCACACATTTAGATACTCTCTTTGTAGTTGGGCCATCTATTGTTGGCTATGCGGGCCCAAGTTATCCCTGCTAATTTCCTAATATCATGGTCCCATCTCAGGTTCGGTCTTCTCCTAGGTCTCTTAATTCCTCGTGTGTATACAATTTTTGTCGTCCACCTGTTGTCCGTTCTTCTTGCCAGGTGTCTTGCCCATTACCACTTGAGGGATTTGATTCTGTAGATGACATCTAAGATGTCATTTACATTACCTACGATGTCTTGCCCATTACCACTTGAGGGATTTGATTCTGTAGATGACATCTAAGATGTCATTTACATCTAAGATGTCATCTACAGAATCAAATCCCTCAAGTGGTAATGGGCAAGACACCAGGTAATGGGCAAGACACCAGGTAATGGGCAAGACACCAGGTAATGGGCAAGACACCAGGTAATGGGCAAGACCACCAGGTAATGGGCAAGATCCAGGTAATAACCTGGATCTTTTGTCGTATCCACTCTATTCTCTTACTGTCTTTTTTGGTTATTCCCAGCATATTTCATTCCATTGAGCATTGTGCGATCTGCAGTTTCCTTATAATATCCGTTTTAAATGTTGAATGTTTTCTTCTATAGAGAAAGTGGCATTTTAAATTTGAATATGATTGACTTTCTTCCATAAGTACTCCATGCTAACTTAATTCTTCTGTTGATTTCTGGTAGTAGAGATCCCGAACTGCGTTTTAGTTGTCCCAAATGTCTTGTGAATGTTCATATTCTTCTACTATTTCCAATGTTGTGTTATTTATTAGAATGTCTTCTCTGTTTATTAGTTCGTTGTACTTTGCATTGCTTTAGTTTTTGCTAAACTCATTTTGAGACCGACTTTATTGCTGGCTGTATTTAGTTCGTTAGTTTGTGCTTGTACTTTTTCAGTACCACTGAAAAATAAAACTATGTTATCAGCCAATCTTAGATGGTTAAGATATTCTCCATCTCAGCATATAATTTTTTACCCACAGATTTAAAAAAATTCTCTAATAACTTCGAATTCCAAAGCTCTATTCAAAAAGCATTTAAAATTGTTTTAGCTAGAATCCAACTCCAATAGAATTTTTTCACATGTGAATATTCATTACTAAATGTTTGGTCTGGTTCATTGTTTATTGTGTTGCTGTGTTGATTTTTAAAAAAAGAAATTTTGTATAGAAATATTTTGTATATACCTATTATAGGTTTTTTATATAAAATTATTATTATGTTTTAAGTATTTTAATAGGCTGTTTTCTAAAGTATAAATAATTTAGTGATTAGGATATTTGGATGTGATTATTATAGAAATTAATTTAATATTTAGAATTGGTGAAACATATATGTGAATGATGTAGATCATCTGTACACAGCTTTTGCTCCTGCAGATGATTTTATGATTACTGCAAAGTGTTTTTTTGGAACAATAAATATTATATATTATTATATATTATTTATTTTTAATCCTTTGTTGGTCCAGTCCAGTTGATTTAAGATTTCTTCTAGTGCAGTAAATAGCTTTGGAGATATCGCGTCTCCCTGTCATACTCCTTTGACAGTTGGGAACTCTGTGGTTATTTTATATATCATTACTTTGGCTTTAGCTTCTTTGTATATATTGGTGGGAGTTTCTATATAAGGCCTGTCAATACCTTGTTTTACTAGGGCTTCTATTATTGCCTTAGGATATACTGAGTCGTACGCCTTAAAGTTCCCAAAGTCTCTAAAGGTCTATAAAGGTCTCAAAACCTATAAAGGTCTTCTCAAAAAATATAAAGACATAATATAACATATTTCTATGCAATACATGCTACAAATTAGCAATACAGCGATTTTACAAAACAGTTGCAAAATTAAAGAACGGATGGTAAATTTATTACAATTCACTACTACACATCTGTGGCCAAGAAATAACCCTCAATATTGTTATTAAATATCTATATCTCTGACTACTACTAACTGCTACTAACCAACAATTTGTTTTGTGTGGTCTGTGGTCTGTTTTTGTTTAAACGTTTTGTTCCTTATTCATGTTGGGGATTTATTTTTAAATTAATGTTAATCGTTAGGAAAACTCATAGAATATGTATTTCTTTTGCATAATCGAAATTGTCACTCTAATTTTTACATAACCAAATTGTCACTCTAAATCGCTGTCTTTTTTAGACAGATGTCACGTGTCTTGTCATTATTCAATTCATTATTCGAATCCTCAGAATGTTGATAACAAAAGCTTCATCTTAAAATAAAATTTTAATAAAATTTTAATCAATCACAATTGTTTTTCTCCATCATTTACCGGATTAATAATACAGAAATTACAGTTCAATTACAAACAATTCATTATTTATAGTGATTTACAGTAATTTTATTAAATTATACGAATATTCTCGTTGATTATTGGTTTGAAATAACTATGACAAGTCAGACAAGTGTCATCCAATGAAAATGCGAGTTACTAACTCTAAATTCTAATTCTGAGCTGGCAAATGAGTTAGATATTTTACCTAGATCATTATTCAGAAGTTACAAACCTATCAATGAAAAAATGCATGAAAATTTACTTCCTAGTACACAAGATTGGTACAGTATCAAGTTTATTATAGAGATTTTCTTAGCCGCGTATGGGGGGGGGGACACAGATCGTTACCCAGTGTTGCTACAAGCTTACTTTTTATAGGGGTAGATTATCACTGGTTAAATTATTTTACAAAGGGTTAGATCTACCTTGAATGGGGTAGCTATGGCAATACTGCAGCTATCACTTTTCGTCTCGCTAGATCGCGCATGGCTCGCACGTCACGAAGGTCTCGCGGCCGTCACACGGTCGTCATTCAAGGTCGAGTGTCACGGCCTTGAATTTTACTTCCAAAGCTCGTAAAGAAGTTTCAAAAAAATAAAATATCTGCGGCCTGTGACTCCGCGCGACTTTAACGGAAGGTTCGTTTGAAAATGGTCGATGCGAAAACTGCCCGCCTGCAAACAATAACAAATTACGGCCTTAATAACGTATGCGGCCGGGTCGGGCGGCACGCGGTTCAACCAGTTTTTACTCTTGTTCTGTCATTTATTTCGTTCCCTTTTCCGTTTTGAGCGCGTCGCCTTATGGGACACGCGCATATCCCACAAAATTACCAGATTTCGTCAAAACTGTTACCGTGATTATTACACAGATCAAAAACTTTTTGGGAATTACTTAGTCTTAGTATATTGTTAAAAGTGTTGATTAATTGGGTAGATAGATGGAGTGTTAATACTGATGTTTTTTTTGTAAAGGGGTGGTTTAAAAATCTTTATTTACAACCACATATGTAATTTTGATATTACTGACTTTTAAAAAATTTGAAAGTGTCAAATTATCTACATTTCTTCCTTCTTCCCCATTTCCCTCACTCGGTTTTTCTTATTTCTCGCCTGATTTAATTAAGCAAAATATTCTTGTAATATCTTTATTAAATACTTATCTAACATTATTTTGATATGTCGGTCTTTTTCCTTAATTCTAGCATTGTCCGTATCATGCTGTAGCCCAAAGAGTAGATTGCTTTTTCTGCCTTGCCATGTCGCTAAAATATGCCATCAAGACTGTCTCCGAAGCAATATTCTTAGCACCATTTTTCGTATACTTTCAATGCTATTTCATGTCGCCCCCTACTTTTCTCTGGAAGTAAACTTGCTTCTGCTCTTTTTGCAGCTTCTGTAAGTTCTGGTGAAGTAGTCTTCATTATCAGAACTTTTCGACAACTTTCTGGCTTTCTATGTTATATAAATTCGAAAAAAACGAACGAGAAATTCAAAACTGTCACTTAGTTGTTTGTTTTGCTGTTGAAGGTTTGCGCCATAACAACAACTGGTACCGGTAACTATATATATGGAAATGCCAAAACAGAAAACGACAAATTTTCGCATATTTTTTCACCATCTCGAGAGAGATGATCATAGAGATGAACCCTAGATAGTGTGGGATTTGGATTATTCATCTCCGAGGAACCAGCTGCCGAAGTATGGTTAGTTATTATTTCTGCTAATATTGGGGAGAAAGAGAAGGGTTATTTGAGAGGTATTGATGACTATTTTAAAAGAAGGGAGGGAGACAAAGTTACTTGTCTAGAAGAATCGTTTTTAGATGGGAATATTTGAAATTTCTCTAGTTCTCGGGATTGTAATAGAAGATTTTTAGGATGTTGTTGGGGATGATGCCAATTTTCTCGTAGAACCTCAAAGCACGATCTCGAATGTATTTGGGGATGGGGTTGATGCGGGGGTCGATGCGGAGGTCGGTGCAGTTGTCGGAATTGCGTACATACCAGGGCGCTCTGGCAATGCAGCGAAGGATTTTGTTTTCACAGACTTGGGAGTCTGTTGATTTGGTAGTCGGAAGCTCTACGCCACACTGAGGCTGCATAGAGAAGCTGGGGGCGGATAACTGTTTTGAAAAGGAGGACTTTGCTTGGGAGAGAGAGAGTGCTCTTTTTTCTGAGGAGGCCATGGAGGTTAGCATAAGTGGGGGTACCATAAATTTTCTTGTCAATATGAGAGATTCGGGATAGCCGTCGGTCAAGCGTGACTCCGAGATACTTGGCGGTTTCCCCCCAAGGAATCTCTTCCTCGTCTATGACAAGCGGAGAAGGAGTCTCATTTGTTCGGAGACCAATCAAGCAGATAGACAATATGGAGTTGGAGCCTGCTCTGGATTCCATTGCTCGAGGCAATGGAGTAGGGACAGGTATCGTCTGCGAATAACGCGAGACGACTCTCCTGGGATTTGAAAATGTCGGAGGTGAAGGTTTTACAGAGAGTGGACGACAGGACAGATATTCCCGATATTCAACGAGGAATTCATATATCTTCAAAGTACTATTAAGGTTGCCTACACCTTCGACGAAGATTTTTCTAGATATTTTTATTTTTGTGATTTTTAAATCAGTAGATCTTTACTAATTGATAAAATCTAGGTGGCTGTGATATACCTTTCGTTAATTTAACAAAAATTAAAAGATGTAGAGTAGTAAAAAGATTTTTAAGATAAGACACGTTTAAAACATATTTTAATTATTACAGAATTAAAACAGTTATAAACGTATAATTATGTGACAAAAATTAGCTAGATGAAATCAAATGCTCAAAATGCTTCCTTTCCTCTTCACTGCATATAATGATTCTTTTTTCAAAATATCTTTTTATTTTAAGAGGCATATCTGGAGTTCTACTTCGAAAAACAGCGACAATCATTTCTCTCATGTTGTCGACAATATGTGATTATTCGAGTTTTTTAACACTGTCTTTAACATATCCTCATAAAAAAGTCCAAACTAGGTAAATCAGGAGCATTTAAGCATTCTATTAATTGGTGAATGCATACTGCACTATGATGTAGGATAAGTTTCCATTTTCGGCAAATTTCTGACAGTTTTTTTTTTATTTTAACTGATTCAAAATGATAACAAGTTATTAAAGGTAAACTAATTTGATGATTTCATGATCTACTGACACTAAATCATAAAAATGAAAATATCTAGGAAATCTTTGTTTGAGGGGTAGACAACCTTTATAGTATTTTGAAGGCACATGCATTCCCCGTTGTATTTATAATTACATATTATTATAACAATTATTGTAATATCGGAGTAATATGCTGGGTGTTCCATTTAAAATAAAAGAGTACCTTGCTTTTAAAGGTGGCCATTGTTCAATATTATTTTTGTCTCATCCTGTATAACATTTTGGGTCAAGTTTTAGTTTGATTTAAAGAACAATAGTTATTTTAATTACATCAATTACCAAACCAAACTATACCAAAGTTTACAGAATAAATGTGTTATTCTGTAAACTTTGGCTATACTAGATAAATTCCAATTTAATAATTAGTTTTTAGTAGTAATTTAGTAATAGCAAAATAAATTTTGCTAGTTAGCTACTGAACGTGACATAATATATGGTATTTTAATAAACTTCATATACATTATTTTGAAGATAAATTATAATCTGCAAAAGTTGTAATATTTATCAAAATCTCGAACTTTCGGATAATTTAAACCAGCGCCGATTATATATTATTTTTCTGTAGACTAAACATTCTCTTAAAGCCGTCGACATTAAGGAATAATGGTACTACGCTGGCAATATTTGGCCGATTCGCTTTATTTTAAAACTGGACCCGTACCACTTCGAAACAAAGACAGACTTATCGTATTCGTACGGTACTGACAAAGATAGAGACAGGAGTTCGTGTTCCTAAAGCGATATAAGCGGGAACGGTAACGAAAAACGAAAACGGTCTGATATTTGACGGATTTCTGAATCCCATTTTGTCGGTTTATTTTCTTTGCTTTTTCTCGATGTGTGGCCGGTCGGTCGGAGAGAGGAAACTTTAATTTTTAATTACTTTGTTGAGTTGGTGAATTATGGATTTTAGTCGCAGCCAGTGTTGCAAGAATTGAAAGATTTCCTTCAATATGAAGGATTTTACGGTCAAATTTTGTCGACTGGGGGGCTGAAGGATTTTTGTGAAATAAATTCAAATGGAATGAGTAGATATACAGGGTAGTCCGAACAGTATTCCGGAAACTTCGGCCGCATATTCTGCAAATAAAAATAAGTAAAAAAGTTAGTATAAATGTATGATCTAAAATGCTTAGTTTCGGAGATACAGGGTGTAGAAGTTTCATTTTTATTTGGAATTTTTCCAAATAATTTATGAAGTAACGTCAATATTTGGGTGACAATTTGTGTCTGGGAGTTTTTTGACATAAGAAACGTCAATATGACTCCTATTTATAGAAACGCCACCTACATGTGTTTTAACTGATTTTAAGAGTATAGTAACTTTTTGTATCCGTACCTGTATAAAACTACTCAGTAAAAAAATATGCATGTACGACATTTTTTACGTAAAAACGGTCTCATGGTAAAAATCGCTACAAGTGAAATTTCTCGAGCTATTTGGAATCGAAGTTATCAATACCTGTCTTCATTGACATAAATTAAACATATGTTGACTAAATAGTTTTATTAGACTGAAATCATATGTAAATTTGAGATGTTTTTGTGCCAAAAGTTCAACAGAAACTGTTTTATCATCAATTCTCCCTAAAAAAATTATGATAAATTAAAAAAATAAAAATTTCCCAAATTTATTATTTCATTGAAATAACTATCTAACTCAATGTGTTTATTTTTCGTCAATAATGGCATGTATTGTCTATTTCCATTCTAAATATCTTGAGAACGGTTGCTCGTAGCGATTTTTACAAAGAGATATCTTTTACGTAAAAAATCACAGAGATGTAAATTTTTTCCCTCGGTAGTTTTATACAGGTACGGACAAAAAGTTATTACGCTTCAAAACAGTTAAAACACATGCAGGTGGCGCCCTCTACTAATAGGAGTTATATTGACATCAGAATCAAATTTCTCATGTCAAAAAACTCCTAGACACCAATTTTCATCTAAATATTGACATTACTTCAAAAATTATTTGGAAAAAATCTAAATAAAAATGAAACTTCTACACCCTGTATCTCTGAAACTAAACATTTAAGGACATACAATTTATGAAACGTAGAAACGTATTTACGTAAAATTAAAAAAAAATTAACACTAGTTTTTTTATGTCAATTCAAATGAAAAAATAGTAAATTTTAGTGGTTTCTGGTGGTTTTGAGGATACAGTTTAGTGGGAGCTACTTAAATAGTTGGCCACACTGCAGCCACCCCATTCGAGGTAGATTGTAGATCTACCTCTTTATAAAACAATTTAACACCGCTATCTCGTGATAATCTACCCCGATGAAAAATATGCTTGTGGCAACACTGGGTAACGATCTGTGCCATACACGGCTAGGAAAATCACTGCAAGTACCAACCTTGTGTGTAGCAATATCCTCTGGTTGTGTGCTAGGAAGTACATTTTCATGCATATTTTCTCTGATAGGTTGGTAGCTTCCGAATAACGGTCTAGGTACTATTTGAGAATACTTTAGTTTTTTACATAGACAAACAAATAAAAAGAGACTGACAAATCTCATGGTAAAGAGTGGGACTGCGTTCCCGTAGCGCAACTCAGAATAACAATTTTGAAACCAATTAGCAGGACCATGGCAGGACGTACGTCTTTATTGCTATCTTTCTTTATTATGTGTGCTTTATATGAAAAAGAAAGATATAGGTATAAAACGTATCGTAAGACATTATCGCACATTCTGGCTGGCGGAAAATTTAAATTAGTCTTTATTAGTAGTATTCTTTCATTCTGAAACTGAAAATTTTCACTTAAACTGATTTATTCCCTATACCACGTAAAGGGAACGTGGTGTAGGGAATAAATCAGTTTAAGTGAAAATTTGCAGTTATAAGACTAAACTACTATTATAAGGGAAATTATAAAAAAAAGCAAAAATTGTACTGTTTTATAAACATATTTATTTACACATAAAAATAAATAAACTTTTTATAATATAATAACAAAAAATAACAGTGTTTATTCCACCCACCTACCAATTTTAAATGCAGAAGAACTGACTGTTGCAGGAAACGATCGGCCAATTTTTTTAAAGGGCATTAAAAATCTAATTTTCGAAAAAACTGCCTAATTGCAATAACAAAGTGAATATCCAAGCAAAGAAGACTTTACGAGAATCATGATCCTGAACCATTTTCAAGTCCAGTTTTAATCCTAAAACAAAAGTAAAATAGGTATATTAAGTTTCTGGTTACTATAAACCAGCTATAAAACTACCCAAAAAATGAAAAAAATTGTATTAATTTGTTATGTTAAGAGAGGTTCAAAATACTTTTGACACTACTACTTCTACTTTTTCCCTAATAAGATGATAAATATAACTACTTACTTTTATTTTACCGGGTATCTTTAACATATCTATCAGAGAAAGGGAGCACCAATACATATACAAAATAGATGATACTGACTCCTGCAGCAAATAAAATAACAAATAGTATAACCGAAAATTATAAGTAACAAAATATAAATACCTATATGGAACAAAGAAATTTGTTCCCTATCCATATTCATAAGTCAATAAAATGGAGAGTTTAGAAAAAAAGGTAAATCACCAAAAGAAAAATTAACAAACATGACGAATTGTCATTATGTTGTCATCTTAGTTGTCATGATGACGAAAACGAAAGGCGATTGTTCTAATTTTTATTTAGAAATTACGTTTTATATGGTTGCTTCTTTCTCTCTTATTATATTAGAATGAGATAGTGGGCCCAATAGACGCAATGCGCAGATCAACATAAATAGAACAAAATTTTGCGGTCTGAGTTGCGCTACGGGAACATTGTCCTTCTCTTTGCCATTTAATTTGCCAGTCTCTTTTTATTTGTTTGTCTATGGTTTTTTAAAACAGATACGTCTATCAAAACCGTTGACGTTCTGTTAAAATGACATTATATCCCCAAGTTAAACTTCAAAATTAACAATAATTACTACCTGATAACAATTACTATCATATAAGGTAAAACCAAAAAGCCCCAAACTTTCTGTATGATTATTTTTAATTTTTGCGTATGTTATGTTTGTTTATGTTATGTTCTTTAAAATCAAAGAAGCGATTGCCATACAGTACTAACATCTACAGATGCATGAGGAATACATTTATTTTTATTAAATTGTATTAAAAAGCCTCTTTAATTTTTCTTTTAGAGGCTATCGCTTCTTTCATCATAATTTTGGCGTTATTAAAATTTATTCTGTGCCCTGTGTCCCATAAATGCTGACAAATCTTAGATTTGTGAAAATCTTCCTTTCTTAATTAATCTTTATGTTCTTTAATTCGCACATACAGGGTCTAGATGTTTCACCAACGTAAAATTTATCGCATTCACACGGTATTTTGTATATTACATTTTTTGCTTGTAAGTTCTCTATTCATTGGTTTAGTGTATGATTAAATGGATCTAAGTGTATTTTGTGTCTTGAAAGATAAGTATGTTATATTGTTTTCCTAACTTTCTTATTTTTTCCGAAACGCCTCGTATGTATGGATTTGTAAGTTGTATATATTGTGTATTGTTATCATTGTGTCTATGATTTGGGGTTTGAATTTCTCGTTCAATGTTTTGTCAATAAAATATGGTGGATGGTCGTTTTTATTAATGTATTTTTTAGTTGGTTTATATCTCTGTTTAGTAAAATGTCGTCTGAACATATTATTTTTGTCCTATCATATAGACTTTTTATAACACCTTTTTTACACTTATACTATGATTAGATGTAATAATTTGCTTGATTTTAAAATCACACCTTCGCCGCCGCGCCGCTCTGTGATCCCCCATATTATTGAACCACACGCCGCCACTGAGCTAAATACGTTTATTTCGGGTTCACAATACTACAATGGTCCACTGTGTACCATAGGTTCTTTTATTTGCGACGTGAAATAGAAAAAAAATATTGCGAAACTTTCATCACATTTTATACAATTTTCGTAAACACGTGTCCAAATTGTATTTTCAAAATTTTTAAGCAAAAAAGATTGTGTCTTTTATACTATCTTGAAAGCCGTCTTATTCTGTCGGGGTAGAAGAATAAGGTAGTGTAAAAAATGGTCTTTTAAAGGGTGTGGCTAATAGGGTTAGAAAAAGTGACAAAGGTGGTGATGATCGATCGAAAATGTGACGAAAACACAAAAATCCCACACAACGTTTTAAAGATTTTACGATAAGCCTATATCCGGTAATAGAGGATGCAGGCTTTACCTAAGCATAACAGTTTTTTTTATTTATATACAAGTATATATGCCCGCCAAAAATCTTCCTAGTTTTAGGATCAATTAAATGAAACATTCAAACGTCACAAAAGTATTAATTTTTGCGACGCGATTGACAATATAAAAAAGTCATTTCAACGCCTAGGCATAAAAGTAAAAGCACTTTTACACCGAAGCATAAAAGTACGAAAATACAGGGTGTCCCAGAAATAAGTGCAAGTAATTTAACTGGTAGTATATTTCGGCCTCAGAAACACGCCTATGAGGTATTTTTTGCGAAAAAATGTTTTTGAAGATTAGGAATTTTTTTTAGTTTTAAGTTAAAAAACATAATTTCTTGATAATATGGCAACATAGGTAGTAGCTTAAATTTACATGAAAGAAAATCCAGAAAGGATCCAGTGGTTCTCAAAATTTTAGCAAAAAATCATTTTTTTTGGAAATTTTCAAAGTAAAATATCTCGGTTATTTTGGACTTATTTGAAAAACGGTAAAGAGAAAAAATGTTTCTTTTAACCAGATCTACCACCTCTTAAAATACTTGCGCTTATTTCTGTGCGGTCTAACCATAGTTTCTCGATATATAATTATAATTTATAATTACAATACAAGGGGTATGACTTTTAAATCTCTTATATTATTTGGAACGTGTGAAATTGTTTAAAAACTTATTTGTGACCTTTGAAAAAAATAGCATGTTCTATTCGGAGTAAAAATGACTTTTTGTGCCTCGGCTGTATGTATAAACGTACAGCCTCGCCGCAAAAAGTGTCATTTTTACTCCTAATAAAACAATAATATACTATTATTTGTCACCAATGCATGTCACCATATCACCATACACAAAGCACTCTTGATAATATATTGATCATACCCTTTGATCATACAAAATAAAAAAAGGAAAAAGTAAAGATTTCAATTAACGTCTCCTTTTTGCTGCCAGGGCTAATCTGGACGGGGTCTACTTTGTTTACGCGGAATCCGAACCGCGGTCCTCAGCCATATCATGGTCAGTGGCCTACCGACTTAGGAAGTGTCTAAATTAACTGTTACTCACGAGGGGGTTTAGCCCCCCCCCCCTAGTTGCGCCTCTGTTCAAAGTATTCTAATAAAGTTTCGATGAGTTTTTTACGGCGAGGTTCTGAAAAGAACAATGTTCGAATGCATGATCTGCTAGTAATAATTTTTAAGCTTAAAATATCACAACACAATTCATTTAAACCAAAAACTCGTAATAGAAAACTAAAGTGTCAAAACGAATGATAATGTAAGGAAATAAATAAATAAATGTGGCAACGTGACATTTTTTACAGCAGAGTTACCACCTGAATCTCCAGTGGGGAATTTAAATTCCAGTTATAATAGTATAGTCTGCCCGACGACGAATATGTTTAAATAGTTGGTAACAATGAATTTAAAAATCGCGCCTGTAACTAAAAGTTTAATTATTGGTATCAAATATTTCTGATGTCTTGTGGTGGGCAAAAGCCCCCTTGTCCCCCTTGGCTACGCCCATGGCCTTAGCTATATGTTTATCGGTCTGCTATAAAGCCTTTTCATATCGAAGAGACTCAGGTATGCGGGGTTTTAATATCGAACCAAATAATAAAAATCGGGCCTTTTTTGCTTTTCTTCTCGTCTTTTCTTTGCGTTTCCAACAAAGAGCACTGGTTTCGGGCAAAGATCTATATCAATTTTTATGTACAAACAGGATTTATATCTGATTTTATATCGGAAAGACGTACCAACAAAGGTGGAGGATTTCAAAGAGTTGTGATGATTTTTTGTTAAGATTTTTTTTTGGAAAGAATTCCTCAAGCGTTTTGTCGTAATACACGAATCTAATATACTGAAATAATTCAACTTAGTACTTTTATTGTTAAAAGTTATAATTTACTCTAATCCCAAAAGTGTCAATCTATTTTATGTCAATCAATTCATTTTCTATTTTCATTGGTGTGTCTAGTGGAAACTCACGTATATGGCTCATACATCGTACTTCTTCAATATCTGGTGTATAAGCGCAAAATGGTCAGCAGAGCCTTAAATAACCGTAACTAGTTCAAATTAAATTGTATAAAATAGTTATAAAATGCAATTTTGTAAGTACATTAAAAAAATCTATTTTGTATTTTAAATAGAAAACGATTATGATGTAAATTGTTGAATAAAAAAGAGTAGAGACTACTGTTTTTGATATGGTATTTTTTACAATGTCAGAAATGGATTAACAAATTCTTGCAAGATGGTTTCCTGCTCTATCCAAATATTTGAAACATACTGCTTGCACTTCATCAGCGTAGAAGTAGAATGTAGAATGTAGAATGTAGAATGTAGAATGAGTAAGGGGGGGGGGGTTAATCACTGCGACCTTAAAGATCTATTATGCCCCCCTTCCTTGAGTCATCACACAATCTATAACCCATCATACCCCTGTTGTAGAGGGGACAGGGTATTTCCCATCACAACAGTTCTTCCTCCGATGGTACACAGTACACACCCTTCCACAATTGGAGTTTGGCCCTCCGTGCCGTTCTTCACAGTCGAGGAGCTTGCCTCCGGCGTCTGAGGAACCCGTGAGGTGGCGGCTAGAGGATCTGTCTCCATTTTCTCCACCTCTTTGACTTGGTCTCTTCTTAGTCTTGATACCGGTGTTGTCCCGTATCTATAATAGAGGATATGTCCCTCCGTCTCTATTGCCTCCTTTGATTTGAGGTCAGTTCCTATTGTGAGGACCTGACCATGACCCTCCTCCCTCGAGTTGATGACTCGCCAACTCGATGTCCTTACATTGAAATTCTGACCTTGGATAAGGCTCAGCAGGTAGGTGGTGTCTTTCCCCTTGCTCCTCGGCAGAAAGACCGTTATGGAAGCGTAGAAGTAGATCAGATCAGAAGTAGCTACTACTTCTTCTATGGATAAGGATAATTTTCTCTGTCCTTATCACATAGGTATCATAATATTTTATAGTATCTATGGTTCTTATGGAATTTACTTCTTTACTTAAGGAATTATTGTTAACGGCTTCCTTTTTGTACTATCGTGTTTCTTCAACTCCAAAATCCTGAAAAACTATAAACTTATAAAAATGAGAGGTATCCGAAAAAAACTTTAAAAATGTATTGTGGGTTTATGTATAGAATTGTATATTTATAAGCTTTTTTTAGCTTTTGTTTACGTAATCGAGGGCGCGATTTTTAAATTCATTATTGCCAATCATGGATATATTCGGCGCCGGGCTGACTAACTCGAATTTATATTTTCCGCTGGGGATTCAGGTGGTACCTCTGCTGAAAGAAATGTCAAGTTGCCGCATTTATTTATTTATTTTCTGACATTGTCATTCATTTCGACACTTTAGTTTTGTATCACGATTATTTGGTTTAAATGAATTGTGTTGTGATACTTTAAGCTTATATTTTTTACTAGCCGACCTTGCAGTCGAACATGGTTCTTTTTAGAACCTCTTTTAGTGCGAAGTGTACTTCTTCTTCTTCTTTTAGAAGGCGTATCGCCTGTTTAGTTCCGGTTTCCTCCTCGTCTAAGCAACTCTTGCGAGGTTGACTGCCAACTGTCTTGCCAACGTTTAGGTGGTCGTCCAGTAGGTCTTCTGCCATGGGGTACGTTGTTGCGAATTATTATGGCCATTCTGTTGGGGCCCATTCTATTGACATGCTGGTTCCATTCTCTTCTTCTCTGCCTTATCCATCTGACAACGTCGTTTGTTTGGCACTGTTCTCTTATGTCTACATTTAGTCTGTCCCTCAATGTGTATCCAGTTATCATTCTTAAGGTCTTCATTTCAGTAGTTCGTACGATTCTCTTTGTTACTGATGTTTCAGCTCTGGTTTCCGCACCATATGTCATCACTGGTCGTATGCAGGTTTTGTATATTTTTGACTTACATTCTGTACTCAAATATTTGTTTTTCCATATGGGATATTTAAGATGTCCTGATATTGCGGCAGCTTTATTGGCTTGTTTCCTTACTTCTTCTTCCAGGAATCCTGAGCTTGTAATTTTGCATCCGAGGTACTCGAATGACATTATCTGATCAATAGTTTTGTTTTTTATTACCAATTTGCACCGTAGATGCTCCTTTGTAATGGTCATGCATTTGGTCTTATTTGTGGAAATTTGCATGTCAAGTTTTTCTGCCTGTCTGTTAAAAGCTTGTAGCATTCTTTGGAGGTCGTCCTCTGACTCTGCAATAAGTACTGCGTCATCGGCATGTACAAGTGTACAAGTGTACAAGCGAAGTGTACAAGACAGCTTAATAGTCATTGCAAAAAACTGATCGCAAAATCGGGAAAGCGGTAGTAATGACTCTTAAGTGTTGTTAAGGAGGTGACTTTTGCTGATGTAATAACATTGGCATTTATTTATTTTAAACTTTTAATAATGTAATTTAATAAAGTAATTTTGAAAACTAACATATCAAAATAAAATATGCAGGTACCATTGCGATAAAAAAAGTAGTACAACAAAATATGATTTAATCTGCTGGTCTATAATAAAATATTTTTAAAACTTGAAAAATTGTCCATTATTAAAAGGTAGGTAAATTTTTAAATACTTTTATTTCGCCACGTAAACCAAACCAATTATTACCAAATTCATGATAACCCCTAAAAAGTTAGGTGGCATAATAGTATTGTTTTCATAGTGACGACGATATCCACTTCTCGATATCCTTATAGACCGGAGTTCTATCTGGGACTACTAATTCTTGTACTACTTTTTTTTATCGTAATAGTACATATTTAATGTATAGATAAAATATCACTAAAGAGAAAGAAAGCATATTCATTTTGTATAGGACTTCGAAATTAGTGAAATATATTAGTTTGGTTTCAGTTGTAGTTTATACTTGTGAGTTTACAATCACTCCACATTGTCTAAAAAATACAATTAAAATTAAGAGGATATACCTAGCAACAGCTCGCGTTAGCCAGTTTTATTATCCATAGAGAAAACCTACTAATTACCTTATAAAACAATAAACTTTTTTATTTCTAACCAAATTTTCAATGTGTTACTATTATAAAACGTTTTCTAACCACCCAAAATTATATTACAGCCAGAGTCCTATGAGAACCAATTTCCTACCTTGTAAAGAATATTTTATTTGTAACTTATATTACAGAAAATTATAATAAATTCCCTACTAGAAGTATTAAATCTAACTTAACATAAATGTTAATGAAATCAAAAAACCGTTTGACGGGAAAAAATCTCAATTTACATATCTTTGAATAACAAAAATTTAATAGAAAACCCAAACTGGCGTGTAAGGTGATCTAGTTACCTTTTGGGACCGGTATTAGGTATATACCTACTTTTTCTCATCGAATTGCCTGGTAAACATATTTAAATCGATGATATTTATTCGATAAAATATGGTAATTCGACGGAATAATGGACACATTTTAATATTTTTTTCTTTGCTTTGTATTAATATCTTGAATAAATACATAATATTAAAATGTGTAACATTTGAAAATAAAATCGATTGCAGTCTTAAATAATTACAAAGAAGAATTTAAAAGAAAAAAGAAGTACTATATACTATTGGCTTTAAAAAGTACAAAGAAACAGCTTTAAACCAGTACTTTTTGTTTATTAGTGTTTATACGACAAAAATGGATAGCTGACTAGTTTTAAAAATAACGAGTCATTTTCCAAACCCACCAAAAGCGCTGATATTTTGAAGGAATCTGCCCAATTTTGCGAAATAACGCCTAACCAGCAGCTATTTGTGTGTAGTATGCAATTTCTAGTTAGTAACTATTTAATAAGTAGTTAGTATGCAAGCTACATATTTACAAAATCTTGTTAAAATGTATATTTTATATCAGTTTTATTATAATTTAGCTACTATTTTAGATACTTAACGATACGTAAATTTTTCTAATATGATAAATTCAATTTTTATTTATAAAATTTATTTATAAAACTAAATAAACTTTCTGAGTCTGAGAGACATTTCTGTAGGTGTGATTATTTTTTAATTTGTTTTTAATTTTTACTTGTGTTATGTTTACATATTTTATGGTTATTAAAATCAAAGACACACTGAAAAAATTAATTTGTGAATGTGTTTGTTAATGAATTTGTTAATAACAATATTGAGGGTTATTTCTTGCCACAGATTATTGTAGTAAATTTACCATCCGTTCTTTAGTTTTAGAACTTGTTTGTAGTAAAATCGCTCCTATATTTCACCTAATAATCGACCGTTTCCATATACAGGGAGTCCCAGAAATAAGTGCAAGTATTTTAAGGTGTGGTAGATCTCGATAAAAGAAACATATTTTCTCTTTATTGTTTTTCAAATAAGTCCAAAATAACGGAGATATTTTACATTGAAAATTTCCAAAAAAAAAATGATTTTTTGCTAAAATTTTGAAAACCACTGCATCTTTTCTGGATTTTCTTTCTTGTACATTTAGTCTACTTAAACTTATTTAATCTACTTAACTTTCCAAAAAAAATTCCAAATTTTCAAAAAAAATTTTTTTTTTCGAAAAAAGCCTCATAAACGTGTTTCTGGGGTTGAACTATACTACCAGTTAAAATACTTGCACTTATTTCTGGGAGACCCTGTATAATATATATTTATATTCACCAATATTCTTTGTGAATTTATTTAAAAAATGTGTACCTCATAATAAATTTAACTTATTCATTGTAAATTTTTTTTTTAAAATTAACAGAACTTATGTATGTAAGATACTCATTACCATCTCTTCTTGTCTAGAAGAACCTAACTGGAATTCTGCGCCTAACCAAAATAGGAACAAAATTGCCATTAGATACAAAACAAAATAAAAACATGCAAGAAAAAGGTATCTAATCAAAACAGTCAACTTATCAACTTAGAGGCTATGGATGTATAGAGTCCTCTATTCCAGTCCTCTATTAAATTTGTCCTCCGAAACACAGTTTGAAGAATAAATACACAGATCATGGAACAATTATGTTTTCATATCGCTAAAATTAAAATGCAAATAATTATATTAAATGGAGATTATATTTTCTGAGAGAGCTGGCTTTATATTTACAGAAACTACATATAAACCATAATTAATATCCTTGTTTATATATTCTTAAAGTTGCCCAACCGACTAGACAAAATGTGCTTCCAACTGGAGGACAAATCGTGAACCTTTCGGGGCGGAGTCACAAATATCAATTATTTTCGTTATTTTCCTCAGAGTAATGTAATAATATAGCCCGGGTTTCTGCGAACTTTAATAGTGATCAGCTGATTAATAAATTTAAACGAAACTTTTATTTTATTGTAAATTGTGGATTATTTTTGCCTGTTATTTTAAGAATTCTAAACCGTATTAACAAAGAAATTATTATTTCGATATGTTGGTACATTATTTATAATTTATGATAATGTTAATTGCTGATAATTAATATTCAAAAAAGTTACATACCTGTTTTAATTTGATTTAATGCAGGTTTATTAAAGAATTATTTCTTATTATTTTATTCTCAATTGAATGTTTAACGAATTTTATGATATTTTTTTTTTGAAAACATAAAACTTTTTACATTCTTGATTAAATGTTCAAAAAATTGCAACTTGCTTCAATATTATTTGACATTAAAATAAATATATTGTACTTAATACACCACCTAAATCTTTATTACACCAATTAAATCTTTATTAATGTAAAATATGGCCAGAGTTTTAAAATCAAGTTTGCTTTAACTTTGTATGTGTGAAGAATTATAAAAACTAAAAATTTCATTATTTTAACTCACACACCAATCCCGTTAAACCATAAAACTTTCTAGAAGCAGGATTTTTTTTAGAATTTTTCTAAATTCTAGAAGCAGGATACATGTCTAACTGAAATAATTCAAGTACATTTTCATTAAAAAAATGTATCAGGAAAATAATTTAATTAGATAATGCAAAATTTATTTTTTATTCTGTTTCATATTATGGTCTTCAGTATTTTCAATACACAGGGTGTTTTCTACGACGTTCTCTATGGGTTTCTCGAAAACTACTGCAGATAGAGAGTCGGTTAAATGGGGAAAGAATTGCAGTTTTGTGAGGTCATAAATATGCGCCTTTCAGATTTTTGAAAAAGTTCATGGATTACTAGATATTTCGAAAAAAAACTTTGGCTATTTTAAAAATTGTCCCTAATTCCATTATAGTCTATTTTAATCAAAAAGTTTTCAGATAAAAGTTGTAGATAATCACATCCTTAATGAGACTGCGTCCTCCTAACGTCGTGAACGTTATTTACGTTTTTAAGAGAACGGTTTTCAAGACATGTTAGAAAAGTTAAATTTAGATAGTCGCGCATCAATAGGGTGGTTCCAATGTGACTTTCATTATGAAACCAATATGACTTTCATTATGAAACTCCCCCCCCCCCCATAATGAAAGAAATGTTAAAAATTATTTGTATCACAATTATGCAAACTCAGGAATCGGAAGAGGTGGATGGTGGACCAATTGCATGGGCCCCCCGAAGAGGCGGCACGGGAGAACATTTTCTAAAATAACTTAAGTGTATGGGGTAGTGATATTATGAAGTTTTAGTTTGCGTAATGTAAATCGTAAAGAACCGTTTAATAATATATTCTGTGTTTTTATGTTATAAATCATAACAGAGTAAGAATACCATGCCAACTAAGTGAAATTAGCCAAGAAAGAAAAGAATTGGCTATAACTATAACTCTGTATCTAACTGTAATTTTTCGATAAAAACATATATACCTATATCGCTGAAAAGCTTAAAAATGGTGATTTTTATGAAGTCATGGCCAACTATGGTCAAAAATTACAGGCTTTAGAAAAAATCAGGAAACACAAACTCATTAGGTATGTAATTATCTACAACTTCTATCTGAAAACTTTTTGTCTAAAATATATTATAATGGAATTAGGGACAAGTTTTAAAATAGCCAAAATTTGTTTTTTTTTCGAAATATCTAGTAAGCGATAAACTTTTTCAAAAATCCGAAAGGCGCATATTTATGACCCCACAAAACTGCAATTCTTTCCTCATTAACCTAATCTCTATTTCCAGTAGTTTCCGAGATACCCATAGAGAACATCGTAGGAAACTCACCCTGTATAGTATTTTGAAACTAACTATCATTATTATTTGACTAGTTTAATTTGATTAATAAGACTAGATTAATTTAATTTCAAATAAATTCGATCAGATTTTTTTTCGTATATTCCGCTACCAGAAAACCAAGATTATATGATAACGCACTTTTCAACGAAGTTGAAGGAAGAGATATAGTGTATCTATCACAATACTTAATAGAACTACTATAATTACAAGAAAAACAAAAAGAAGAAATACCCAAATACCCCTTCAGCTACTACTCAACTACAAAATAAACGAATATAATCTCTTAAAAACACTACACAGCTACTTATTCTTGTATTCTACACTGAACAAATTATCAATTTGATTATTAATTTATCAAACAAAAAGAAAAAATAACAAAATTATCCCTTCACCTACTACTTAACTACAAAATAAACTATAAAAATACTACTAAACTATTTTTGCTAGACTACACTAACATGCTATACTAAACACTATAATTAAACTTAATAAATTAATCTAATTTTACACTACAACTGCAAAGAAAAAAGAAATAAGAACATTTTCTAAAACTAGAAGAAAGAGAACTTCCATACGTGCGACCAGGATAATAGGTCAAGGGGACAAAGAATATAAAATACTTTAAAATGTGCATTCAGAAGTAAAAATTCCTCGAAAATTATCTAAACAAACATTTTTATTTCTTATCAGTGAGAAACATCGGCCTCGTCGGCGTTGAAGAATTTGTCGGGTATTTACAATGGTCGAATTGTATAATTGCCAGCTTTTATAGCATATCTAATAGATAAAAAGTATCTGGTCGATTAGTAACCAATTGGCACAGTCCGAAAATTATCGATTTTTATCTTCTCTGTTTTTATTGGTAGCTTCAAAATTCAGAGTAACAAAAAAAATATTTCTGTAGGGAAACCGGTCCTGCCATCTAGTAGTCTTAGTTCATAAACGTCTTAGGTTGATCTACTTTAAAAATATATATACAAGGTTAATATATTATTACAGTATCTTACTCATCATTATCATTACAGTACATTACTTATCCTTAAATTATAAAATCACTAATCACCACCCACGCTCTGAGACAACACACACTCTCACCTGTTCAAAAAACTGCTTAAATTAAAATGTTCTTCGTCTTTTCTCTTACTACTTTTTCAATCGATTACTTAATTCGCATCAACTTAACAAGAAGTCACGTGATATTGCGTCATTTTTTACTAAATATATTATGGTAAATTCGCACAAGTTTCGTGAATATGTCCAGAGACATCCAATTTTACTACAAGATTGTATTTCCGATTTAAATATAATTTTTAAATTGACAAAACTCCATTGTGAAAATAATATCGTTTAGTAATAATCATTTAATATTAATAATCCGTTTTGCAAAATTACATATTTTTGTAAAACTATGCAAAAATATCTTATTTTTACAAGCTTCTTATATTTAAAATACTCTAATGTATCAATATTTTTTTTGTAAAATGACTTATATTTTTTTCAGTGTGTGATATAGCCATATCAAATAATTATTACATTACAACTAAATTTTAATAAAATTAATGAATATGTTTGAAAATCTAAATAGTTCCAAGGTATTCAAGTCCAAGTGTAGAAAAGTATTTCTCGAAAAATAATTTAACACAACGATTTTTTTTATCAGCTGTCCAACACACGTAACTGAAAACTCTTGAAACTGGTTAGTTTCTCTCAAACTAAAATGATATTATGTTTAGTTAGCATTGTGTCCCTCGATGTTAGGCTCAGGTATACGATTTGTTTCCCCTGACGTCCGTTTTTTAAGGGAATTTTTGACACAAAACACCATCCGTATAAATCGTAAGGGTTGCATATGTGGGGAACTACATACACCAAACCGAAACCCGATACCTTCTGTTATTACTAATGATCCTGAATGATTGATTGATAAAAAGATAGATTAATTTTTTTATATTTTCACTCAATTCAAGTGTAAAATTTTTAATTTTTGTGGGAATGAAACGTGAGCAGTATGAGAATTTATTTTTTTCTACTAAAATTAATCCTTTTAGCTATATAGTCACGGGTGAAGAGGAAAGAATAAATTTACTTAAAAAACAAAATATTTTAAGTCGTATTTTTAGCTGTATTAAATTTTTAAAGAAGCACAAAATTATTAAAAACTTTAAACTACACTCACCGTTTTATATCTACACTCACCGGCACGAAAAACGGGCACCTTAAATTTTATAGGTATTTTAAAGATTTATACAGGGTGGTCCAAACTGTATTCCGGAAATATTTGGATGACAGTTGGTGTCTGGGAGTTTTTTGATATGAGAAATTTGATTTAATGACTCTGGTTTGAAGAGTAATAACTTTTCGTCCGTACCTGTATAAAACTACCGTGTAAAAAAATACTTTTTTACAATTTTTTAACGTAAAAAAGGTCTCTCAGGGTAAAAATCGCTACGAGGAATTGTTCTCGAAATATTTGTAATCGAAATTATCAATACCTGTCGTCATTGACATAAATTAAACATGTCGACTGAATAGATATCTGAACTCATAAATTTGAAATGTTTTTGTTTCAAAAGTTCAACAGAAACTGTTTTATCATCAGTTTTCCGAAGAAAAATTTATGATTTATTTGAAAAAATAAAAAATTCCTAAATTTATCATTTCAGTCTAGAGGTGGGAATTCTAGTTCCTTAGTTCTAGTTCCTCCAGAGGAATAGTTCCTTGAACAAGGTCTTTAGTTCACAATAGTTCCCGACTAACATTGACATCCCCCTTGCTTGGTAATGCGTTTCGTTGTCAGTCAGAACTATTCACAGTATGATCTGTATAATTTTTATAATGTACGGAGATATAACGAGATGTGTAATTGTGTATATTAAAAACATATAGGTTTTATTGCAGATAAAAAAAATAAAAATACTCAAATTAGAATTTAAAAAACTATATCACAAATCAATTGGAGCAAATATTACAAAAATTTTACGAAAAATTGCATTTTTCCTCACTTCAAGCTTTTTGTTTTTGTCTAAAAATTCAGAATATCTACTTCGTTTTATAAGATATTTCTTAATTTTAGGAACCTAAAGTGAAACATTCCCATAAAATATTTAAAAAACAAACTAAAAATCAAAAACAGTATCCACGACAATTTTCTGTGGTAATTACGCCGCGCCGGCTGCGGCAATAGACAAGGCCGAATCCATCGTCGTCGCCTTGTATTATATCTCGGATCTGCCGACTGAATAGATTCCCGTGAACTAGTCTTTTAATAGTTCCTCTATGTCCGGATCCGATAACATACGGCTGGCACTCCCCACGCCTGCCTAGTCTAAACAATCGCGCTGGCTGATCCATACGTAAACTAGTATTTTATTTAGTTCCTCTAGTTCCTTTAGGTCCGGATCCGATAACATACGACATACGGCTGGCACTCCCCACTCCTGCCTAGCATCGATCGCGCTGGCCCGATCCGTTCGTACGTAAACTAGAGAAGTGTCTAGCCCTAGCAGTCAACTATTAAGCTTGACCAATCAGGTTGGTTAGCGTGGTTATTTGGAGTGTGTTAATTCATTTGTGTTTGTCAAAAACTCTAACGTGATTGGTCGGGCTTAATAGTTGCCTGCTAGGGCTAGACACAAGTGTAAACTAGTCTTATTTAGTTTAGTCTGAAAAAAAAAAAAAAGGTCGGGATCCGATAACGTACGGCTGGCACTCCCCACTCCTGCCTACCATCGGGCTACGCGCGCTAGCCGATCCGTCGCCGACGCTATTATTACGATATTATTCTATATCGGTCACAGTCTCGATCCTGGAATAGGTCCTGAGGAACTAGTTCTTTGAGAAACCAGGAACTAGTTCCTTTCATTCCGGGGTCGGAATAGTTCGTTGGAACTAGTTCGTTCACGAACTACACACCTCTATTTCAGTCAAATAACTATCTACTCAACATGTTTATTTTTTGTCAATAATGACATGTATTGACTATTTCCATTCTAAATGTCATGAGAACGGTAGCTCGTAGTGATTTTTACCAAGAGACATTTTTTACGTAAAAAATCACGGAAATGTATATTTTTTACCCAGTAGTTTTATACAGGTACGGACGAAAAGATATTACTCCTCAAAACAGTTAAAACACATATAGGTGACGCCCCCTACAAATAGGAGTCATCAAAATCAAAATTCTCATATCAAAAAACTCTCTCTCCCAGACACCAATTTTCATCTAAATATTGACGTTACTTCAGAAATTATTTAGAATAAATCGAAATAAAAAAAAAGAATGAAACTTCTACACCCTGTACGTTATTATCTGCAGAATATCCTGCCTAAGTTTCCGGAATACAGTTCGGACCACCCTGTATATTGTGTTCTAGTGGACCGATTTTGATGATCTTTTAAGAAATTTGTAGCTAAATTATTTGATATTTAGTATCTAAATAATAGCATAAATTATACTGCGGTTTTCTTTTCTGATACGTACTGGATCAAATTACATAAAAAGGCAGAAACTGAATTGAAAAAAAATGTTAACTGGTTAACCAATAAAAATCTCACAATTAACTGTGAAAGACTAAATTTTTGTCATTCTGTTCATACAGTAAACATCTGCCAAATTTCAAGACACTTACAATGACGTACAATAATGTTATTATCAATATCCAGTCAGCACCAAAGGTTAAATATCTGGATATAGTAATAGATGAGCATTTGAAGTGGAATTATCATATAGAAAACATAGCTAATACGATAAGATCCATGTTTTATAAATTCAATTATTAATTTATTATTCGTTGATTGAAGCTCGATTACATTATGGTATAATTGGATGGGGTGGAGTGACTGATGTTTTCATAAGAAAATTACAAATTGCCCAAAAAAGAATATTAAAAATAATTTATAGAAAACCTATTAGATTCTCAACTGATATGTTGTTCAATGAACTAAAAATATTGGATATTCGACAGATATATTTCTATAACCTTATGACCTTATTGTTTCATAATAAAGATCTCATCACTAATTTAGAACATAATCATAATACGCGATTTAAAGCAAATTTTTCAATAAAAACAACTAGATCAAATAAGACGATTGGTCAAATGAGTTCTTGCTATCTTCTGTGGAGAGCATATAATTTTTTACCAAAGGATTTAAAAAATATTCTAATAACTTCGAATTCCAGAGCTCTATTCAAAAAGCATCTAAAATTGTTTCTGCTAAAATCCAATAGAGAAACAATTGATAGACTCGTGAATGTTCATAACTAAATGTTTGGTCTGGTTCATTGTTTATTGTGTTACTGTGTTGATTTAAAAAAAATGTATAGAAATATTTTGTAAAGTATATATTATAGGGTTTTTTATATAAAATTCTTATTATGGTTTGAGTATTTTAATAGGCTGTTTTGTTGTCTATAGTAAATGTTTTAGTGATTAGGATATTTGAATATGATTATTATAGAAATTAATTTAATATTTAGAATTGTTGAAACATATGTGAATGATGTAGACCATCTGTACACAGCTTTTGCTCCTGCAGATGATTTTACAATTGTTACTGTAAAGTATTTTTTTTGTTTGGAACAATAAATATTATTATTATTATCTCTTTCCAAATTGAAAATGAAAGTTTCCATCTGTCAATTATACAAGGAAACACAAAATGTTGTTATTTTGGTGAAAGTTTGGTTGTGATTATGTATCACACCCTGTGTATTATGTTAAAAAAGTAAGGAATTTTAATATCATTTTATCATCTAGGTGTATCTTTTCTCGATAGTTTATTTTGTAGTTCATCTCAATAATTTTTTTTTGTTGGGAAAAGCTTTATTATTTTTTTGTAAATTTACTTTTATATTTTTTTTCAGTGATTCTAAACGAAAATTTTGTTGTAAAACTAAATGATCCTGTCAGTCTCCTAGACATTTTTTTCCGTCTATACACAAGATTTTCCTTGATACGTTTTGACTGAACGGGTAAGACTGACAGGTAAAACATTACGTGTAGGCGAAGCTTTACACACGGTATATTTAAAGTAGGGTTATTATTCTGTTTACTCAAATTTGTTTGAATAATAAATAAAATCAATGCCGACGACATACCATAAAACTTAACCCAAATAAAAATTGTTACAAATTGTTACATTTAAGCAATCCGAGTAAAAAAATAGGAATCAGCAATTTGAAATTGTGTTACTGTGATAATTTAAAACAAGTAAAATAAACATAAGGTACCTATATTTAAAATGTGCTATGCAGCATATAATTCCATCTCCATATTAAAAAATTATTTTGATTTTGATATGCTTTGTATGCTTTTTGTAACTTTTCATACACAATATCAATAATTGGGATTTCTTTATAGAGTTGTAGTAGAAATGAAAACAAGATGTGACTGATACTTGTGATAATTTTTTTGACAAGAACCGCAATATGATCGAAAAAAAACGGCGTCAAATGACTAATGAGGTCAATCTCTGTACTTCATTCAATATTCAATTTATATGAATTTGAAATTTATTTTCATTCATTATTGAAAAAAAGGCGTCAGCGGTGGCTACCATTTTATATGTAAAATTATATGGGAAATCTTCTTCTTCGGGTTCCATCTCCTAATGGAGGTTGGAAATCATCATGGCAATTCTAACTTTGTTAACGGCTGCTCTGAATAACTGGTTTGAAGTCATTCCAAACCATTCTCTCAAATTCTTGAGCTATGATGTTCTTCTTCTTCCTTGGCTCCTTCTGCCCTTTATCTTTCCTTCTATTATGTTCTGCAGCCAGGGCATATTTAGGTCCTCTCATTATGTGTCCAAAGTACTCAAGTTTTCTATTTTTAAGGGTGTTAATCACCTCTTCGTCCTTCTGAATTCTGCGTCGCAGTTCTACATTTGTAACCTTGTCAGTCCATGCAATCCTCAGCATACACCGATAACACCATCTTTCGAATGCCTCAAGCTTCTCCATTTCGGCCCTTTTAAGTGTCCAAGCCTCTGAACCATAGAGTAGAGTTGCAAATATGTAACCCCTTAGCATTCTTAATCTAAGCTTTAAGTTGATGTCTCCACTGCAGAGACATTTTTTGAGTTTTACAAAGGCTACTCTGGCTATTTCTATTCGAGCTTTTATTTCTGCTGATTGATCCAAGTTTTCGGTCAACCAACTGCCTAGATATTTATATTTTTGTACTCTCTCCAAAGGTGTATCATCTATTAGAACATTGGCTTGGACATATGGGAAATAGGGTGGGTCAAAAAAATCGAATATTTTTTTTCATTTTATACTCAGCAGGAGCATACTTTAAAAAGGATGGTAGACACGATCTCAAAAAAATTTTCTCCAAGTATGGGCTCTTAATTTTAATAGGAAGGCCTTTCAGTTTTCTATTGTTCCTTATTATTAGAAAGAAAAAATCATATCTCGGTATTTACTATTTGGAAAAAATATCTCGTCTCATATATTTGTAGGAAATTGAATTTTTTACAAAATGATTTCTTAGAATTTTTTTGTAAACCTCACCGTTCGAAAGTTATAGGTTGGATTATTTTAATGCAGTTTTGTTTTTTCTTATGAATTTTATAACTCGTTAACAAAAAATCGTTATGATACGTGATTTTGTAGGAAACTCACTACTATACAAAAATGGCTTCTTATGATTAGTCTTTTAAATTAACCGCTTAAAAGATATTCATCGTCAAACTTCAATGCACAATAATTTTAAGAGTTTATGATTAATAATTCGAACAATTCCAATTTCTTTTACCAGTTTCGGGAAAATTTCTACAAAATGTCATCGACCGTCATTTACAAGCCAACTAGACGCCGTTTTTTTTTCGATCATACGATATTTCTTCTATAGAGATCTAACAGTTCCGATAATATTTGCTTTTACTAATTAAGACTCCATCCCGTAAAATAATCATATTCCACATAACTTAAATAAATAGAATTTTGCAATACTTCTTACACAACAAAATGCGTCTCAATGCAGCACATTTAAATTCTTCTAACCGGACTCGAGACCCGAGAATTCACCCCTCTGTATAAAGTAAAGTTCTACGTTCTACCCACCTGTAGCTTAGCTAGGGGGATGTTTTACCTAAAAAAGCAGCATTTGGCGCTCGACTTACCTTTTCCTTTTCTTTCACTTTTCAGTCGTTTTTTTTTTTGTCAAAAAAGAATTTGATTGATGATATTTTTACTTTTAATCGTTTTTTACTTCTTGAATTTTGATTGTTTAATGCGAGTTTCGCTTAGCGAGGGATTTTCGCTGGGAAAGTGGTGAGAATTTTCGAAAAAGTGATATAGCGTAAAAATTGGTGATTGATTAAATTCTGGTACCTACGCGATTACCGATTGCTACCAGGTTGGCGTGACATTTTTTTCAACTGGCGATTTCAAAAATTCTCATATATTTTTTATCAGATTATAGGTTTGTTATGATCTATTGATTTGTTTAATCTAGGTTTACCCGATGAAAACTTGCCCACCCCGAGCAAGCCTTCCCAAAAATCCGGACAAAATCTGGACGTCATATTTTTTTAGCGATATAAGAGCAAAAATAGTATATTGTTTTATTAAGAGTAAAAATGACACTTACTGTGGCGAGGCGGTAAGTTTGGCATACAGCAAAGGCACAAAAAGTCATTTTTACTCCGAATAGAACATGCTATTTCTTTTCAAACGCAAAAAATATTTTTTTATAATTTTTTTTTATATTTTCTGTCTATTTTATTTTCTGTCTTATTTATTAGAATATATTTTTTGTCTATTTCAAGCGTTTCAAATAATATAAAAGATTTAAAAGTCATGTAATTCGGAATTATATCGAGAAACTATGGTTACGCTCGTTGAATTTGACACTTTATGTCAGTTTAATAATTTATTTTCGTACTTTTGAGCTTAGGCGTAAAAGTGCTTTACTTTTATTCCTATAGGTGTTAAAATGACTTTTTTATTCTGTCAATCACGTCGCAAAAATTAATACTGATTAATACTTTTGTGACGTTTAAAAAAGAAATACATTTATAACTTTCAAGCTTAAAACTTACGAAGTGCTCGTAAGACAATTAATGTACACTGCTGAATTTATTATAAATTTATTAAAACTAATATATTATTTTGTATTATTGATGGATGTAGTGAAAATCCGGACATGTCCGGATTAATCCGGACCTCTGATGGTAACCCTAGTTTAATCGTGCTGCTTTTAATCATCTGCCGATGCCGCTAACATACAGTTCATACCAAATAAACTTTTAGTCACCTAAGTAAGCTTGACCAGCACAGCGTTGCCCACTTTTATATATTTTCCTTTAATCAAAATATTTTGGGAAACAAAAATAAATTAATTATAAATATATAAACAACAAAACTCACACCTTCTTAACAGCACCTAAGGGACAAAAAGGGCCATTAGTACCGCTTTCCCGTTCAAAATATTCTAATAAAGTTGCGATGAGTTTCTTACGGCTATTAAGCAATCTTGTACAGGGTGGGTCAAATTCGACGCTTTTAAATGGAAACACCCTTTTCTATAGGAGATAGACGAAAACTAATATCGGTGTCTGGAACTCAATTTTCATCAAAAACATGATGGTGAAAACCGCACATCAATATCTGTTACCGTTTCGGAGTTACGGGGTGTTTTTCAAAAATGTGCATTTTTAACAAATCGCTGTAACTTTTTTGCTATGGAAAATTTTGTATTTCTATGAAAACATTTCCAAAGCACCTTTTTACGTAGAATTTACTGGTTTAAGTATAATTTTTTTAAAATGAATAATTTAAGAGTTATCAACAGAAAAATTGATTTTTTATTTGGGACACCCTCTATATTTTTAATTAACTGTAAAGAATTTAAAATTACCTTTCCAAAAATATAGCACACTTGATATTTTGTTATAATCCCCTTCGAAATACAGAATTTTTAAAAGTTCGCCACTTTTAACTATAGTAGGCTTTGGACCCCTTATTGCTGATATGCCCTTAATGGAACTCGAAAACATATTTTTCCAGCAAGACGATGCACCGCCTCTGAACGCTGAAGTTATCAACAAATTTTTGCAGCCAATTTCAAGAATAATTGAATAGCTTACCAAGATCCCAGCCGTTGGTCGTCGAGGCCGCCTGACTTAGTGCCCATGGATCTAATCCTATGGATATATTTGCGGAAGAATAAAGGTTCCTTATTCCGTATAATCTAGACAAGAATTAGAAATACTTAGCAGTTATGAGAGAGTATCTTTCACCCCTACTACTATATGTCGAACACCTGTAGCAAAATCTCATGTTATTAGATATAGTTTAAATGTGTTGATGTTGGTTAAATATATTTTAAATTGTTATAAAATTCTGCATCTCTCATAACAAATATTATTTTCATTTTAATTGATGCTCACAGCTTGAATTTTTTGCATTATAGCCGGTGCCGTTCAAAGCCTACTTATTTAAAGCGGGCAAAATTTTATATGCTCTATATTTCGAAGAGGAATCGAGCAAAATATAAAGTGTGTTCTATTTTTGGAAAGGTAATTTTAAATTCTTTTCAATAAATTAAAAATATACAGGGTGTCCCATATAAAAAATCAAATTTTCTGTTGATAATTCTTAAATTATTAATTTTAAAAAAATTATACTTAAACCATTAAATTCTACGTAAAAAGGTACTTTGGAAATGTTTTCATAAAAATAGAAAATTTTCCATAGCAAAAAAGTTACAGCGATTTATTAAAAATGCATATTTTTGAAAAACACCCCGTAACTCCGAAACGGTAACAGATATCGATATGCGGTTTTCACCATCATGTTTTGGACAAAAATTGAGCTCAGACACCGATATTAGTTTTTGTCTATCTCCAATAGAAAAGGGTGTTTCCATTTAAAAGCGTCGAATTTGACCCACCCTGTACACTTCGCACAAAAAGAGGTTCTAAAAAGAACAATGTTCGACTGCAAGGTCTGTTAGTAAACATTTTCAAGCTTAAAGTATCGCAACACTATTTATTTAAACCAAAAACTCGTAATACAAAACTAAAGTGTCAAAACGAGTGACAATTGCTGCCCTCCATTCGCGAATTTCAAGTTCCAGAGCTTTACGCCCTGGACTACTCGAGAACGGTTCTGAAAGGAGCTGTGCGCGATAGCCTGGTGCCTTCATATGGCGCGGAACAGTTCTGAACTTTATGACTCAATTGAATGGAGTGAGAGTATCGCGTTCTTGAACAGTTCAGAGCTGCACAACTTCTTGAATGGAGGACAGTAAATGTTAGGAAATAAATATGTAAATGCGGCAACTTGAGCAGAGCTACCAACTGAATACCCAGCGCGAAATTTAAATTCCATTTAATATATAACCTAACCTAACCATCGTTGGCAACAATGAATTTAAAAATCACGTTCTCGATTACGCAACTAAAAGTTTAATTGATATGAATTATAGTTAGCGAAACACGCGTTCGTTGCAAAAGTAAAGTGTTTTGGTGTATCATGATGAATTAGTGTTTTATTTTGCTGTTGTAACTCCAAACCAACCCTCAACTGTAATCACTCCTTATATAGTTAAATAGTTAATATTTTATTATTTCTTATTTAGGAAAAAATTTAACCATATTTTCATGTTTTTCTTAATTAATTAATGTAATAACTAAATCCCTCTATAATTTACAGATGGCAAGTTTCATTTTTAATTTCGTTAATTATTACTTTCAGCTTCGACAGTTGGTTTATTTTTAACAAAATAATTTTGAAAAGTAATAATAATTAACCAAGAACTAAGGCAATAATGCAGGCAAATAAAACATACCTAAAACTGCTAGATGAATAATTTCCCGCTTTATCGGATTTTCCTGGCGCTGCGATTCACTAATTTCCTCTATACGAGAGTTTTCAATTTTCCGGGAAAGAATTTCCGGAAAGGAAGAGCACATCAGGATATAAGTTTTCAACAGTTTTTTGAACTGAAAAAAATATATGTATAATATTTATGGAAATAGTTAAAGAGAATATTGAAATTTTATAAAAATCTCGTCAACTAAATTTTATAATTAGAATATAATCATCATCATCATTTTCAGCTTATTCAACCATTTCCAATTATGGTGTAGCCTCCCTCACATATTCAGATATTCTCTTTGTAGTTGGGCCCTTTGTTGTCTATTGTTGGCTATGCGGGCCCAAGTTATCCCTGCTAATTTCCTAATATCATGGTCCCATCTCAAGTTAAGTCTTCTTCTAGGTCTCTTAATTCCTCGTTCTATGCTGTAATTTTTGTGGTCTATCTGTTATTCATCCTTCTTGCCAGGTATCCTACCCATTGTCACTTGTGGGCTTTGATTCTGTTGATGAAATCTACACCTGGTCTTTTGCCATATCCACTCTATTCTTTTACGATCTTTTATGATTATTCCCACCATATTTCCTGGTACGAACTGCAGTTTCTTTTTTTTAAGTCCGTTCCTTTTTATGTCCGTTTTAAATGTCCAGGTTTTGTCTGCCTAGGTTATGACTGGTAGTACACATTGGTCGAATGTTTTCTTCTTTAGATAAAGTGGTATTCTAGATTTGAATATGGTTGAGGTTCTTCCATGCTAACTTAATTCTTTTGTTGATTTCTGATAGTAGAGATCTCGAGTTGTGCATTAGTTGTCCCAAATACATATATTCTACTATTTCCAGTGTTGTATTTATTAGAATATCTTTTCTATCTACTAGTTCATTGTACTTTACTTTTTGCTAAATTCATTTTGAAACCTACTTTATTGCTGGCTGTATTTAGTTCGTTAATTTGTGTTTGTAGTTCTCCAGGTCTATGGTATGGTCCAGTCCAGTTGACGAAAGATTTATTCTGGTGCTGTAAACAACTTTGGAAATACATATCTATAAAGCCTATAATATCATTATATCAATTCTATATTCTATAATTGTCTTTATGAGCCGAATCAATTTAATTGATAGAGGAAATGAATTCCGAACCGTTGTAGAACTCTGCAGGGCATGCGCAAATGAAATACTTTTTTCTTATTTCCTTCTGCTCTTGCGTATCACAGTTATAGAACGGTTGAGAATCGGTAGTAAGAAAAACCCAAAGTGTTGGACCAATGTAAAACCCATGTTTTTTTTAGCGAAGGAAAGGTACAATGGGAGAATAGTGGGATCAGTGCCTCACATGCGAATCATGAGTGCACTTTATGTCGGATATGACGCCGGAATAGTGATGTAAAATTTCCAGAAATATATTTTCGGAAATATTTCCTGAAACATTGGAAATATATAAAATATGGAAATATTGGAAATATATGAAATATTTTAAAAAGTAAGAAAAACTCAAATATTTATTTATAAAAATCATAACAAAACATCGCAAAACACAAAATGCTTATACATAAACACAAATAAAGAGTTATTCTTCAAATTAAAAAATAAATTAAGGTTAAATTTGTACAAAAAAATTTTTTTTTGCCACACTAGTCGAGCAAGAGGCATATCTTTACCGCTGTCGTCAGCATCACACTCAATAACATCTTCTTGGCAGTCTACTTCCTCAAAATCTTCAATAGTATCGGAAATAAAAATTGATCTATTGCCGTTTCCTATTTTCTTCAGCAAGTTTTCATTGTGGGATACATAGAGTAACTTAGCGGCTCTATCATTAGTAAGCCTGTTTCTCTTTTTTGAATGAATATGACTATAAACGCTAAAACTGCGTTCCGTGGCAGCCGAAGATGCTGGCATCATCAAAATTCGTGAAGCTACTTGTGATAATGAAGATGAAGAACACAGTCCTTTCCACCAGGAGACTGGGTTATTAAAACTACGTTTCCATATGAAGTTATTTTCAAATACCAGTTCTACAACGGTAATCTGCTATTTCATCTATTATTTCTTACTCTTTTATATTGAGTTTATTTTTTGATATATTAAGTATGCATTCTATGGCAGAAAGAATTTGGATTTCATCAAGTTCAGAACCTTGTGATTTTGGATTTAGTAATTCTGCAGCATAATGAATGGGTTCAATAGCAAATTTTTCTCTTTTGTCAACAAACTCCAACAATTCGGATTTTTGTTTGTCGTCAAGTGAGGACAATGCAAAATTATTCTGAATTACCCTTCTAATTTCACAAAATGCTTTTACAGCAAAATGAATGTCGATCAGGGATTCCCCGACGCTACGACCTACGAGCTCGGGACTTCCCCGGAAATGCGAGGTTGCAAATAAGTAGGTGAATCCTCAAACTCGATATATTCACCATATTATATGTTTGCAAAACTGTTCTATAGTAAGTTTAATGTTTATAGGGTTACAAAATATGAAAGATATATTAATAAACATCGGGTTTGAATCGTTAATGACAAGATTTAAGTATTTTTTAAAATATTTCCAATATTCCCAATATTTCCATTTCCATTTATAACACTATGCCGGAACGTATATGTGTGCGACTACTGTAAATATTACTAATTTTATCTTTTAATATTATTTAATATAAACTTTTATCTCTACTATAAACAACATATTTATGTATATGCTGCTATTTTGGTGGTAATCCACATTACCTGCATGTTACATCGACAGAGATTTTTTGCACTACTTTTCATGAGTGAAAATATCCATTTAAATTATTTTGAATACTTTGAAACTTTCGTATGGCGTACTAGATATGTAGATGTAGAAGGTACGCTATTTATTTTATTCAAAATAATCAACATTTAAATGTTTTGCAATTTTTTTTCTAAGTACTGTTCCAAAATACCTTCACTTCCTCCACATAAAAAGGAAATATGTATTTACTAAAGCCACCCATATTCTCGAAGATAATGATTTTATTTAAAAGCAATGAATGTGAAAATAATGAATTTCTTAAGTGGTGGTTTGCACACAAAACTCGTTTGAATAGCTCGGTCCAAAAAGCCAATAAAACACTGGTGATTTAGTGCGTCGTGACTTTTACTACGGTCGGTTTAGAGAGGAAGGACTCTTACCCCCGCAAAAATTAACTGCCCTACGCGTTTTTTCTCACTTTTTTCCTTCTTCGAAAAGAAATAAGGCCCTTGTGTGCCTTATTTAAATAGCCGTAGCGCCAGCGGCAGTGGCGGCGCCTTGTGCGGGGGTGCACAACAATCGTCACCAGAATTTGGCCAACAGTGATACCGTTGCTACTAGCTGTTTTTCGGAACCGGGAATTTCGGTACTTTTGGTACTGACTAATTTTTGTTCAACAAAAATGGTGGTGCATGGGATGGTTTTTCAAAGTAAAATGGACAAAAAATTGAGATTTTTAATGAAAATAATATCAAATTATTAAGTAATCAGTTATGAAAAAATTAACATTAACACAAGTAAAGAAAAAAGTATAGGTAACTTACATTTCACAAAGTTACACACAAGCCCTAAAATATTAAATTAAAAATGGAAATATCTATTAAAACCTTTGAATAAGAAGACTAAGGAAGGAGCATAATGATATCCGTGTATTCATGCATGGTGGGCGAAAAAAGGACTCTAGGGTGGGAATCCTTGGCAGTTCTGTTTGACGATTCATTTGACACATTTGAGTTTGATTTGAAATTTTGTGGATTTGTCAGTCTTTACGGAGCTTATTTTATGTTATTTATTATTTATTCTACTACTGATAGTTGTATAAAGGTAGTAAATCTAGATGGAAATTGTGGCAGAACTTAAATTAACAGTGACACTATCGCAATTTATCGAAAAAGACTCTAAAATAGTTGGTTGTGTAGCGTGCGGTAGATCTCGGCAAAAATCGAGTGAAATACTGGAACAACTTTTCCCTATAGTAAGTGACTATATAATATACATACGTGTAGTAAACCGATCACTTAAATCACGAAATTCACTTAAATTAACTAATTATATATTTTTTCTTGCATTTTTGCTTTTATTTACTGCTTGTCAAAGATAAGATGTCAAAGAATTTAGATACGTCAATTTGATTTACCTGTTTCAGTAGCGTATCGGATGTTTGTGTTAATAAATAATTATTATAACTTATCTATTTTTATTAGAATTATATATTTTTGTAACAATTTTAATAACTACCAACATTTATTCACAACGTAAAATAAAACAACATATTATTGAGTCTACCCCACGTCTACCCTACATCATAGTTTTACATTTTTGAAATAAAATTAGAACGGCACTGATAAACCGGAACTTAAGTCGGCCATATTTGAGGCCTATCGCGGTGGACCTAAGATTTTTGATATGCTCCTTCCTTAGTCTTCTTATTCAAAGATTAAAACATAACATAATAAATATCATAGGAATTTCAAAAGAGAAAAGAAGCAAGAACAATAAGAAATAGCATCATTACTTATTTAGAAGAGTTTGATTTCGACCGCTAGAAAGTATCAAAGGACTTGCTCACGTAACAAAAAAATATTTTTTTAATTATGGTTACCAAGGCCCGGTTCTGTGATGGACAAAAAGATCTGAACACTAATTGGTAGTATTAATTAGAGTTTCCAGAACGGTACTAGAATATTTTCGTTCACGATTCGATTGTGGAGTTCGTCAATTAGTAAGCAAGGGATGTTTCTCAAAAATAAAACCGATAAAAAAATTGAGTTTCAAATGAAAATAATATCAAATTATTAAGTCATGAGAACCACTCCTGCAACTCCCAGTGGACGATATGCCAAGAACGTACAACTTTGACAAACATGTCAATGTAGTATTGAGCAATAAGAAGGATTGGAAGAGCCAAACGCTTGCCCAGCAGTTAATAGACCATACCATAACTTGGTATACTGATGCTTCCAAAACCAATACGGGAACAGGGATCGGAATGTTTGGGCCGAGAGCTAATTACTCCGAACCAATGGGCACTTACACCGAGTATCCTACAGGCAGAAATCTACGCTATCGAGAGATGCGTACAACTTATCTTAGATAGGAACTATCGGAAGCAAGAAATAGCCATCTTATCTGATAGTCAAGCAGCGTTAAAGGCGATCAACTCAGTATCAATCAATTCGAAATTGGTCATAAAGAATGCAAAGAGAAGCTGAATAAATTAGGCAAAAGAAAACAAAGTCCTCCTACACTGGGTGCCTGCTCACCAAGGGATAGAAGGCAATGAAAAAGCAAATAATCTAGCTATTGAGGAGCGAACACTCCACTAACTGGACCAGAACCGTTCTGCTTTCCAAGTGGTAACCAACTCAAGGCGGAACTCAAGAACTTGGAAGATTCCATCCGCAACCTGGAATGGAAATCTTGCAATGGTCTAAGACACTCGAAGAAGTTTCTGAGGGCTTATGATCAAGAAAAATCACAGAACTTCCTGGGTCTGAGTAAGAACAATCTTCGGATTGTCACGGGGTTTTTAACAGGACACTGTCTCCTCAATGAACACCTCAGTAGATTGAAACTAAGAAGAAACGGCGAATGCAGATTCTGTGGGGAAGATGGGGAACACCAGTACACCTCATCACTGAGTGCGCCGAGACGACAACCATTCGTGCCATGAATTTTGGTACGACTAATATTGAAGATGGAGAACTACCCTCTATAAAACCGTCCCAGATACTGACTTTTGTCAAAGTCCTGGGACTGTATGATGAGTTATGATTCAAGAAAGGGGGACACAATGGATCTGTAAGGTCGAAGTGATTAACCCCCCTCCCACTCATTCTAAATTCTAATTCTAAAAAAAGTCATGAGAAAGTAAACATGAACACAAACTGGTATTAATGAAAAAATGATAAAATTTAAATTTCTTTATGCTGACGAGCCGTTACTGATCAGTGCAGCGTTGCCAGACAATTTTATTTCAGGGTCGCGGTGCATATATTTGTTTGCTTTAGCTTTCTTTTTCGGTGTCAGTTTTTGTTTATTTTTTCATTTAGAAAGAGGAAACAACCAAGTGCCTTTTAAGGTTAATAAATGCAACTGATTTTAAAGGGTCTTTCATTTTTCTCTCTATATTGTTTTACTTAAAAATAATCTTCTAAATGTTGGCGTCTGCATGTGAATGAAATTTCCCTGTTGAGACCAGAGGTATACAGGGTGTTTCAAAAAATTGTGCCTCGCGGAGATTCCTCACGTAAAAATAAGATTTATTTTTTATATCAACGCCCGATTCCGCTTTGTTTCGTAGCTACAGGGCGTTAAAGTTTTATTCTTTTTCGATTTATTATAATTTTCTTCCAAGTGCTTTTAGCGATTCGAATAAAATTTTGAGGGAAAAAGTTAGGTACTACAAGTGTGGCATATTTTAATGCCAAAAAAGTGTCGAAATATTCACCAGGGACGTGCATACGGGTTATTACTGCAATATTTTTCTAAAAAAAATATGTGCGCTATTGACTTTTTTTCTCTTGTTAGCAATATTGTGTATACCGTTTAATGCTGATTAAAAGTTGTCTCTTGATATTTTGTCGATTTCTATATCCTTGATGAAGTAAACTCAACTTTATTAAACCACAACTAATAAAATAAAAATAAAATTAATAAATTATTTATTTAATTTAATTTATTTTTTATTAAAATTTAGAATACCTACTGATCTTCAGTGCACAATTACAGCAAATTCCAATTAAAAAATAATGATATTTAAGGTAATTAGGAACGACCTATTTTTTAAAAGATTTGACATCCTATAACTTTAAACCAGAGATATGGAAGTGGGAGAATGAGCTTCGACGAGTGCGCATCCAAATTTTTGTCGACGGCAAGATGGCAGACATCTTCCAGGTCTCGCTGTCACTTCCCCTCTTTAATTGACATCTGTTTGTTTTGTTTTGTTTTTCGTTTGTGTTGTTATCTAGTTAAAATTTATTATTATCTCAATTATTCTAAACACTAATTCAAAAAGGCTTGTTGTATATTCATAGTCATTCTAAGAAAGCTAATACGCCGGGAATAATGATTAGTTTTCATGTGTAAGTTTATACAACATAATCGTGTTTACAGATGATTCAAAACTGTTTATTTTTAGTTTTCCTAAAGGCGATTTGTAAAAATCGTGATTGTAATTGGGAATGGTCAAAAATAAGTGTATGATGTGGCCATTTAAAGAGGATGTTTTTATTACGTGTGGAGGAAGAAGATACTTGGAATCAGTGTTCGTGCTTCTGTAAAACAGTGCACTCTTATAGTGTCCATGAAAGCACAAGTTCAAGTGTACCAGAAATATATCAAATAAGATTGGTCCTTACTTGACAAGAAGATTATTTGGAGGAAAAGAAAACATAAGATAGGGTATTTTAATCGAACAGCGAAAATTTAACACTTTTATTGTCAAGTTTGTTGTAGGTAGTTGTAGTTTTGTGCTAAATATTTCTAACATTAGCAGCAGCCGTGTTCAGAGTGTCAAGAGGAGGAGAATTCAGTTAATTAGATTTATGCACAGTTACAGGTATGAAGGCCTTTTCAAACATAGTATCGAGTTCTATAGTCAGCATTTTTAGTATTCCTACAACTGCAAAAACAAGGAACATTGGACTGAAAAAATGGCAAGATTTATATAGGAAGAAAGGGTATTATGCCAATAAGAAAATTAAATCTGTGGGCAGAAGTTTCTTATTTAAAAACTGTTATGGGGCATATATTAATTTGTATCTGTGCCACAAATCACTGAGAAAAATCATATAATATTCATAATTGTTAACGAGATGATATTTAAAGAGTGTTAAAAATGAGATTATTAGTCATGAAGCTTACAATGTTACTTTGTTTCAATATTACACTTTTATTCTTGTAAAATCTATGATGAAGCTCAAAAGCATTTTGCAATGGCCTTAAATTGTGAGCCAGGATTTATAGCAAAGGTATTTGATGCAATGAAACTTAATCAGGGGATTGTCAATCCCATGTTTTTAAATAGATAAAATACAGGCCAAAGTTGACAATATTACAGTTGAGAAGAAACTATTTTATCTTAAAAAAAATTTCTTAAAATTCTGAGATCATATAATCTAATTTTCTTAATAAATTAGGTATATGTATGTTGTACATACAGAATTTTGGTATGGACAAATAAGGATCGACAAGCTTCTTTTGTGCAAAAAATAAATTATTTTTTGTAGTATTAAGACAAACGATAATGTGTTTTACAAACTTACCGGTAACAGTTTTTTTTATAATAAAATATTTAGGAATAATTTGGGTTGTTTATCAATATATTAATGACTTGAATTTTGACAAATTGAATTTGTATCAAAATAATTTTACGAAATATAAAATTGATGTTCTATTACAAGACTGAGTTTTTTTTGTCGACAAAAACCAGGATAAATACTAATAATAATACCCATAATAAAATCAATGATGTTTATGTATTATGAAAATATTTGTTAGAAGACATGTTATGTAACAGTTTTTGTAACACAATTTGAAGGGACGAATAAAAAAAATAAAACAAAAACATATTTTTTCTAGGTTTATATTAAAAATACAAGGTAAGTAATCATCAAAAATAATTATGCACCAAATGTTTTTTATGAATATACAACTTGAACAAAAAGTTGTTTAGAACAATTTTTACCAAATTTGCAAAAAATTTTAAATTGAAGCGCGTAATTCTGTACAAGTAAACATGAAATAATTTAAATACTTATTTAATGGCATTTCGAGTGTTTAACGACGAAAAGGTCATCTGTCCGTAGCGTCTTTTGTCAGAATACTCGTATATTTAGTGTATTATATACCAATATTGTACGCAGTTTTGAAACTGATAATTAAATTAATCATATTAATGTTAACTAACCATAATAAATGATAGAATTTCACTAAATTTAAATTGCCCCCCGTATGGTTGAAAACAGCAAATTGATTACTTATAGATTACCACCTATATACAAAATGACACGGAGACCTGGAATATGGCGCCCAACTTGATTAGACCTTCCGCGCATGTTGAAGCTCATTCTCTATCCCTTCTATTTCTCTGCTTTAAACCTATGCATTTTCGCACCCAATTTTATCTTTACATTATTCAGCTTTCAATCAGAAAACTTGCTAATAACTTCATTTAATTAGAATTTGTTTGTATAGTAGTCATGACAAAGTAATAATGTAGATAACCAAAAATAATTGAATATCTACACAGATTCAGTCTTAAATAAGTACAAATATTTTCAGGACTGGTAGATCTCTATAAAAGAATCATAATATTTTCTCTTTGCCGTTTTTCAAACAATCAATAAGTCCAAAATAACCGAGTTATTTTGTTTTGAAAATTAAAAAAATATATTTTTGCTTAAATTTTAAGAACCACTGGATCTTTTTGGGGTTTTCTTTCTCGTAAATTTAATCTAATACCTATGATGCCATATTATAAAAATATTATGTTTTTTAACTAAAAAATAAAAAAAATCAAATTTTCAATTTTTTTTTCCGCGAAAAATACCTCATAGTCGTGTTTTTGGGGTTGAATTATATTACCCCTAAAAATATTTGCACTTATTTAAGACTCACCCTGTATATTGTAAAAAATAGATGACAAAATTATGAAATGTATTTTTGAGACTTAAATTGTTCAATAATTTGATGACGTGTAGGTCAACTTTTATTGATTTGACAATAGGTAAATAAACAAGGATAGAAAAAGCCTATAAAATAATCAACCAGTATTTCATTCTAAATATAACTAGAATTCCATTTTCTGGTTCCCACAGACCGTGAAATTTTTTCTTTGCATAAAAACCTCACCCTCAAAAAACTGAAACTCCACCGTACTTATACTTGACGATCCTTTTTTAACATATAAATATATCATCCCCATATAATATAAACACCTTTATATTACCCACGTTTACTTTCAATTTAATTTTTTTTCCGTATTTTTTTATCATAAATTTTGTTCCTTTTTCTAAGCTAAAAAATGTCTACAAAAATATTAAAATAGAAACGTTATAGCTAGACTAGACAAAATCACAGCATGAGGTAAGAATCCCTCAAGAATAATAGAAAATAGGGTCAAGAAGGGCGATTAGGTGCTGTCCAAACACTTAAGGGATGAATGGAGAGCGAAGATATATTTAACGAGGTGACGAAGTGTCAATGGGATGCAAATCTGGGATGACATGGTGAGAAGAGGGATTAAAAAAATAGTTTAGTGTTCAGTGTCGAAATGTGCTTTTTTTATTTTCCGTTTTTTTTTACATTTTTTATTAGACTTTTTTAGCTAATTTACTGCTAATGGTGTAGGTATGTTTATATTTTTAGGATCAAATTTGCAAGACCATAACTAACTATTTGTCTCTCATATTTTTTCTGATAAATGTGATATATATCCTTTTATTAAATTTCTATGAAGTTGCAACTCAGAATCTCTGTTTTACGACTAACAGTCGCGAGACAAAAAGAAGCGCTCAAACGAATTGTACTTGGCGGTGGTGCAATGAAGCGCTGGGACATGGCGCCGATTTGGCCGATATTTTACACCGTTAAATGGCTGTACATGACTGTAAATCGGCAAAAACACCGTTCCCAAAATGTTAGCTCCCGAATTATTCAAATTAACGGCAAAATTGCCGCGCTGCCTTTGTCATTTTGTTTAATGACGCAATTACGCCGATTTGCAGAACGTTTCTCCCGGCACATTTTAAGCCATAAAGAAAATTACAAAAATATGGATTTTTTTTTGGAAATTATATAGGTATTTTGAATTAAAGCTGCATGTACATTTTTCATTCTTCTGTTTTTATATTAGGCACTGTCTGTTCAGGAGCTTGTATTGTATTTGTATTGTATTTGACTAAGAGTGGGTCCCATAGGGGACCCTCCACTGAGGCCGCGACGGCCTATTGTGGCTCAGTTTCTACAAGCTCTAATTTACAAGAGCGTCAAAGTTCATCCTCAAGACCCAGCCTCTTGATATAGGCCGTTATGTCTGAGGGCGATATGTCTCCTAGGTCTGATAGGTCTAGCATGGGTTTGCCAAACATCTCAAACCTGGTCCTGCTCCCAGCGGGGCAGGTACACATAACGTGCTTCATTGTTTCATCATCTTCCATACAGAGTCGGCATTCGGCGTCTTCCACCAGTCCCGTCCTCTGTAGGTGAGATCTCAGCCGGCAGTGGCCCGTGTACACTGCAGTGAGCACACGCGTTCCATTCCTACCGGCCTTTAGGAGTTCTCCTGTTCTATGTTTGGATGGCCCTGCTAGGATTTTCTTGGCATGCTCCATTCCGGGACTGTCATTCCAGTCTCGGAATGTCTCACCCCTAACCCATTCACAGAGCCTGTCTCTTGCGAGATTTTTGGGAACGCTAAGTGTCGGTTCTGGGCCCACGAATGGCGAGCCTGCACCAATTTTTGGCGAGGGAATCAGCACGTTCATTTCCCTCTAGGCCGACATGTCCCGGTATCCATATTAGCGACACTTTGTTCCTATTCCCAGTATATTGAGTAGTTTCTTACAATGAAGAATCGTCATAGACGTGCTTTTCGTTGCCTCAAGTGCTTTCAGCGCAGCTTGACTATCCGAAAATATGCATATTGTTTTCCCGGTGTATTGTTGTTCTACCAGCAGTTGCACACAGGTTTCAATAGCATATAGCTCAGCTTGAAAGATCGTGATGTGTTTTCCAAGACTGTGGTAGATCTCAGTCTTTGGACTGCTGCAGTAAATTCCTGCGCTAGATCCTTTTTCGTTTTTGGATCCGTCCGTGTACCAACACATTTCCGCATGTAATAAGCCGTTTCCCGGCTTATCCCATTCGTCCCTATTCGGAAACAGGACGTTGTAGGTGCGCGTCAAGAGTTGGACTGGTGGTGTAAGATCCGAGATCATTCCCATAATCTCATCCGACTGTAGTTCTTCTATTAGCGGTTTTGTATGAACATAATTGTTCCTTGGCTTCCTCGTTCTATATTTAGAAACCTATATGTAGCCCATCTCGCCTCTCTTTCCAAAAGAATTTGAAGAGGAGGTAGATCGAGTAGGGTTTCCATAGCCTTTGACGGCGTGGAATGGAAGGCACCAGTCACCGCTAAGCATGCTTGTCGTTGTAGTTCGACAATTTATTCTTTGCCGTTGTTTGGTTGGCTTTCTGCCACCAGGCAACTGCGCCATACGTGATAATAGGTCTGATGGCCGTCACGTATAGCCAGTACATATTTTTGGGGTTTAATCCCCAGTTTCTACCACAAATTCGGCGGCATGCCCATAGAGCATAGCAAGCCTTTTTTGATGTTTTTTCCAGATGAGAGGTCCAGCTAAGTTTTTTGTCCAGGTTTAATCCTAGATACTTAACTTCCTCCGCAAACGGAATTGTCTCACCAAGAAGAATGGGCGGTTTCAGTTTGTCTGTTTTCCTTCTTCTGGTGAATGGTATGATCACGGTTTTCTGTGGGTTTACACTTAATTGTTCCAGTGTGACCAGCCGTGAATTGCATCTAGGATTTCCTGTATTTTTGAGGAGATGTCCTCCTCTTTGTGTCCTTTTACTAGGATCACCAGGTCGTCCGCATATGCCTGTGCTTCAACCTCGTATGCATCGATGATTGCCATCAGGTCGTCCGCTAACAGGGTCCACAGAATAGGAGAGAGAACTGCTCCTTGCGGGCATCCCCTGCCCGGAACAAACCTAACGGACTCACCACTGAGCGAGGTCGTTGCTACTCGATTTTTGAGCATTTGCTCAATCCATTCAGTTATGGTAGCTTCGACTCCTCATGCTTTCACAGCGCCTAGGAGCGATTGAGGGGTGACATTGTTGAATGCTCCCTCAATATCTAGGAATATCCCTACCGCAATATCCCTACCGGAACACCCTCAAAAGAAGAAATGAACAATCTTCGGCTTGTCACGGGGTTTTTAACAGGACTCTGTCTCCTCAACGAACATCTCAGTAGATTGAAGCTAAGAAACAACGGCGAATGCAGATTCTGTGGGGAAAATGGGGAAACATCAGAACACCTTATCACTGAGTGCGCCGAGACGACAACCATTCGTGCCATAAACTTTGGTACGACTGATATCGGAGATGGAGAACTAACCTCTGTAAAACCGTTTCAGATACTGGCTTTTGTCAAAGCCCTGAGACTGCATGTCGGGTTATAACTGAAGAAAGGGGGAGACAATTGATCTGTAAGGTCGCGGGGATTAAATTCGCCCCTTCACATTCACTCTACAAACTACAAACTACAATAATTCCAAAAAATAGTAGAATGTAGAATGAGTGGATGGAGGGTTAATCACCGCGCCCTTAAAAATCTGTTGTGTCCCCTTTTTTTGAGTTATAATTTTTGTATTAACACACACCCTAAACAAATGTTTTTAAATAAAATAACTGGGTTATATTTTTTGAGTTTTATACAGTTTTTTTTATAATCCCTTGAAGTGTTAAATTCCCATTTTGTATTGCAATTTTACCAACTCATTTTTTTTTCAGTTTCATCTCGTTGGAATTTGACTTTCGAAAAATCCGTTTGCCAAAAATAAGCTTTTTACGTCAGTTTTCTGCTTAAACTGAATCGTGGTTAAGAAATTACCCAACTTTTTGGAACACCCTGTATGATTTTTAAAAAAATTTCAAAATATGTAAAAACACCAAATAAATTATGCTTGTCCAAGCGTTTTCCCGAAAGACTAACAGTTTTTTAAATAACAAATATTGTAATATTTCAGGGGCGTTTTCACCCTCTTGGAATTTGAAATTCGGGAAACCCCTCCTTATCGAACCTCTACACCCCACAGTCAATCCGTTTTCCAAAAATCAGCTTTTTACGTCAAGCGCTTTAAGCAGGATCGTGATTAATCAATGACCAGATTTTTCGAAACACCCTGTATACATTTTTAAAAAATCTTAAAATATGTAAATAAACAAAATAAAATATACGTGTTTAAGCGTTTTTTCGGAAACTTGACCGTTTTTTAAATAAAAAATATTGTAATATTTGAGGGGTGATTTCACCCTCTTGGAACTGGAATTTCGAAAAATCCCTTCTTATCAAACCTCTACACCCTAGAATCAACCTGTATGCCAAAATTAAGCTTCTTACGTTGAGTGGTTTGAGCAGGATCGTGATTAATCAGTATGTCAGTCACTTAAGGATTTAATATATTAGTATAGATAAACAGTTATTATTTATATCAACAAAATCCACCTCCATAACAGCACTTAAGGGACATAAAGGGCCATTACTACCGCTTTCCCGTTCAAAATATTCTAATAAGGTTGCGATGAGTTTTTTACGGCTATTAAGCTATCTTGTACACTTCGCACTAAAAGAGGTTCTAAAAAGAACAATGTTCGACTGCAAGTTCTGCTAGTAAAAAGTTTTAAGCTTAAATTATCACAACACAATTCATTTAAACCAAAAACTCGTAATCGTAATACGAAACGAAAGCGTCAAAACGAACGACAATGTCAAGAAATAAATAAATGTGGCAAATTGACATTTTTTACAGCAGAGCTACCACCCGAATCCCCAGCAGGAAATTTAAATTCCAGTTAATCAGCACGGCGCCGAATATGTCCATAGTTGGCAACAATGAATTTAAAAATTGCGCCCTCGATTACGTAACTAAAAGTTGAATTGGTATCGCTTATAGTGCTTTTTTTACAGACATAGACTAGATCTAAGGATGAAAATCGTGCTGTGTAAACCAACTCAGCCTTCATGATTTTCCGTATGAGTAAAAAAGTGGAAAATCTAAACGTCGGAGAGACCGCGCTTGCGAGCAGATCTGTCACTGTCACGGCCACGAAGTCGGAGTGCTTGTAATGTCCCCAATTAACATACGGATTTGCATAAAATTTGAAACTTAACTTGTGCCGGGTTCTCTCCGACCACACTCTAACCAAAAATTAGGCAAATTCGCCACGTCTGCCGATGACTGGAAAAGTTCGATCATTTTTCATCAAAATACAGAAATTTTTTAACCGATATTATTAAATGAGACGGAAAATATTTATATATACACCCAGATGCAAAAAAAAACGCAACGGAAAGATTTTCAGTCAAGTTTTTAAAATGTTATATTTTTTTATATTTAGCCCTATTTCCTTGATTTTTTTAGCAAACTGTATATAAATATATCAACCCTAATTCGTAAACTCAGTTTATGATAACCCTTAGTATTTTGACTTACTATACAGGGTTAATCGAATAGTCGTTTTTTTTACTTCGTCTTTAAAACACCATGTGAGCAAATTTTCCTAAAACATTATTTTTCGGTCAGAACCATGTCGCTTGAATATTTTTTTTGGCTATTGTCAACACATCCCTTGGTTAATTTTTAAGAGTAAAATTATTTTGAAACAAACATTTTGCAATGTTTTGAATTATCGTTACTTTTTGATGTTATTCTTCATAATGACGAGGTAACTTTGGTGGTTATTATTGTGTACGATTGAATATGGTTCTTAGTGTCGAATATTTCATTCATTCTTAGCAAAAGTCATTTATCTTGTTGAAAATGGCCGAAATTATGAATATTCGCTTGGTTCTTGAAGAAGAATAGGAAAACATAACACAATATATTTGCAGCTTCATTAACAGTATGAACCGACGTCTACAGACAATTATAGCAGCTGGGGGAGATAATACCAAGTATTAGAATATTTTTTACAAGTTCTTTGTTTGTTTGTACACTTGAATATTACAGATATTTTTTTAATATTCTTAGTTGTGTTAGTATTACTAATATTTATTAAAACCAAGCCTATATCATTAATTTTTAACTTTTTTTTAAATTTTAATATAGAGTTCTAATCAGTATCGATATGGCATTATGACAATAGACACCAAGTGTCAACTCGTGATATTAAAAATAACGTCATAATGTAATGATAGTTGAAAAAATTGCAGATTGTTGGTGGTAATTTGCAATTAGAGAATGCAATTTTAACAGAACGTCAATTTAAAACGTGGGACGGTAGGATTTCAAAAAAAATACACACCTATATGCACACCCCATCGGAGACACATAAAGGTTGCTTAAAAATAAAAAATGATTAAAAATACAAAATAAACCTCTGGTCTACCTATACAGAAACCGAGAGACCCTTTTAAGTGGAAATTAATTGTTTACATGGCGCATTACAATTTTCAGCATATAATTAAGCGCTAACGAGCTTGTCGTCGGAATCCGTTAATTCAACCATCCCCAGCGTTCCACCTTCCACCGATTTACCATTTGTTGAATATTCCGACGGTATAGTATAGTTTTTGTTGATACCGCGTTCGACACAGTGACGGCGCGCAGTTCAATACTCAGCCCAAGCAGCATTTTTGGACACATTTTGTTTTTGGTTGCGAACCACACACGTGTTTGTTTCTTGGCACAAAATAGAAACAGTATGCCACAAATAGGAATCATTTTCGAAACAATTTTTTTTTATATGGCTTTATTACATATGTGTTTCCAATGTGATGGCACTAGCCGTTTTTTGGAATGTTTCGATGCGGAATCAAAATTTTTAGAGGAAATGTTTCGAAACATGTTCTGCAAATGGTGTCCAAGATGTTCTCGTTTTCAGCAGCCACTGTCTCTAAATGTGCAGATACAAAATACCAAACTAAAATAGTCTGTATCTGTGCGTGGATTTCAAAATGAAAACAGCCATCAACGATGTCGACCTCTGCCATAATTCTTTTGTCTGTCGGTTCCGCTCCATATTATGAAAGTATCGTCAACATATCCAGGGCCTATTTTACCATAAGGCCCGGGCCTTGGGCTCGGTGGTCTGGGGGGGCTCGTTAAAGATTGTAAAATATTTATAATTTCTTGAATTTTTTAATTTTATTGGAAAAGAGGGCCCGAATTTTTGCTTGGGCCTTAGAGCCCGACCAGATGAAAAATAGACCCTGAACATATCGAACCCATATTTTAGGTTTGACGATTGCAGAGCTAATGGCATGGGTCTCAACCCATTCCATATTATATCACTGGAAAGAGCGAGAAAACTATTCGTAAACCATCATTTTAACTTATCTTTAACCAACTGTTCGGGTAGCTCTCTCACGGGTCGGATAAAGCGGGTGTGCGTCTAAAGGAAATATATATTATATTTCAGAAATCTTTCAGAAAATCTTTCAGAAAACACACGTGCTTTGATTAAGGCTTTATTAAGGTTTGCAGAGCTTCAGCATTTGCCATAAAATAGAGAGCAATTTGTTACAAAACCATATAAATTATATATCACTGTAATCATAAAACTTCAACCTATTTCCGTATCGTAACGGAATTTTAAATTATGTCTTTATTTTCGAGAAAATTTAGTATTGACATAAGGAATATTTTGTTGATGTTCGACCATCAAAATCTTAAAAATAAAGAAGTTGTCTAAAAATGTGCTACAATATGGATACAGTATAATCCTTTATCTTAAATTTCCTTCTTCATTTGTGGTAAAAATACCTAGCCAATTTTACATAAAACGTTAAATGCCGAACGCTTTTTTTCGGGGTAGTGAAATGGACTCTTAATCAAAATAAATAAAGACAATGGAAGTCCGAAATTCTTTTTTAATTTCAATACTGAATCATTGTCTACTACATTCAAAAAAAAGTATCAGACAAAATTCAGCCCCTACTTTGACCAGCGAGGACCCGCCCCTGGTCCGACAACAACGACACAACAAAAGCATTTTCGAAAGATTTTATCTGCGAAATCCGCTTTTTACCATTTTAACGACGTTTCCGAACAAAAAGCCTCCCCGAAAATCGCCAATAAAGCACGCGGAATGCGCGTCGTCTGGTTTTTTCCGGCGATTTTCGCCTTCGGGAACCGAAACACTGGTCGAAATTAAAATTTAATAAACCCATATAAATTCAGGCGCTACGAGGGCCCCGGCCCGGCCCGAACGCAGCTCATTTAAAAATGTAATTAAAAGCTCGGAGTGCCTGCGCCACGGCTTTTTGCCTCTTTTTTCGCGGACCGAACCATGGGCTTCGCTATCGAACTATTTCAAAGTTCGATATTATGCGGTACAAAAAGAGCAAAACAATTTTAGTCAAAAACTTTTTTGATTAAATGCGTTTTCATTAGGGTTTCCGGAACCGGAGCTGTTTTTCGGAACCGGGAATATCGGTACCGTGCCTCTTAAGAACCGGGAATTCCCGTTTTTTCGGTACTTTCGGTACTGACTAATTTTTGTTCAATGATGGTGCAGTTCATCAATCAGAAAGCAAGGGATGGTTTTTCAAAGTAAAATCTATAAAAAAATTGAGATTTTTAATGAAAATAATATCAAATTATTAAGTAATTAGTCATAAAAAAAATAACATGAACACGAGTAAAAAAATGTAAATAGGTAACTTAAATTTCACATCAAACAACATAAACCAACGTAACTGAATTGGAGACAAAAGCCCTAAAATATTGAATTAAAAATGCAAATATCTATTAAAACATAAAATAATAAATATTATAGGAACTTTAAAAGAGAAAACAAGCAAGAGTTTGATTTCGACTGCTAGGAAGGACTATCAAAGGACTTTCTCACGTAACAAAAAAATAATTTTTTAGTTATTGTTACCGAGGTCCGGTTCTGTGATGACCAAAAAGATCTGAACCCTAATTGGTAGCATTAATTAAAGTTTCTGAAACCGTACTAAAATAGTTTCGTTCAATGATTGTGGAGTTCGTCAATTAGCAAGCAAGGGATGGTTCTCAAAAGTAAAACCAATAAAAAATTGAGTTTCAAATGCAAATAATATCAAATTATTAAGTCATGAGAAAGTAAACATGAACACAAATAATGAACATAAGCGACAAAAAAAAAGAAAACAGATAGGTAACTTAAAAATTACATCAAACAACATCAACCAACCGGGAACCGGGAATTCCCGGTACTTTCAGTACCGGGATTTCAAAAATGATGTGAAAATGAAATGAAAAATGATAGTAAAATTGATATTTTCTAGTTTTGTTTAGTTAATATTGTTTCGTTTTGATCAAAAAATGTCAAGTCTATCCAATTTATTGACAGAGAAATTCATGTAAACGTCCTATTCAAAAAAGGTGTTTATTTTTTAATATTATTATTCTTCATTTTTTAAAAAACAAAAGCCCAACGCCCTCTCTGGGTTCCATAGCGGTGATTAACTTTCTCCCTCCTAAAATGTGCAATCTACAAATCTACATCATGTAATCACGATATTTCTAAACAGCTCTATTTCGCAGCATAATAATTACTAAAAATATAAAATAATAAAAAATAAATCATTGTCAAATCATGGGGTAGAAAATAACCAGTATAAATAGGAAACAAATATACATATATCCACTTCATTAAAAACTATATAAGATTTCTATTGAAATCGATTTGTTTTTTTTTCTCTGATGTCGATAAGCGAGGCTCAGCTCTAGTTTTTTTATTCATTTTTGAAATTCCCGCCGTTGGGTTATATGATTTATTTCGTCTGTACATTTTCGGTCGTTTTTTGCATTTTTAAAAGTTGTCGGCAATAAAAATCCGGGCCCATAAAATAAAGAAAAAGATTTTTGGACTAAGCCAGGGCCTACTATGGACCGACCAACAAGAAAATCGGACACCTAAAAATTTCGGTGTATTTTAAAGTTCAATATACTTTGTTCTAGTGGACCGATTTTGATGATTTTTTTAGCAATTTGTTGCTAAATTATTTGTCTTTCTAGCCCCCTATTTTGTATTAAAAATTAAAATACTCTAAAATATTCATATGTGTTTATTTATTATACTAGGAAAAATGAAATGTTGTTATTTGGGCGAAAGTTTAAAACACCTTGTGGAACGGTTTAAAAAAGTAAGGAATTTAAAAACCATTTTATCAAGTTGCATCTTCTCTGTATAGTTTGTTTTTTAGTTTATCTCAATAGTCTTATTTTTATTAGAGTTTAAAAAAGACGATTTACAGCTATTTTAGTATAAAAAATATGTATTTGCTTTTGGTCCCTATCCACACACCTATTACATACAGGGTGAGTATTAAATAAGTGCAAATTTTCAGGGCCGGTAGACTTCGCTAAAAGTAACATAACATACAGATAAATGTAAAAGAAAATGCACGATTTTTAACATCTTTTTGGGAAAAAACCTTATAGACGTGTTCCTGGGGTCGAAATATACAGTGTCCCGGAAATAAGTGCAAGTATTTTAGGGGGTGGTAGATCTCGATAAAAGAAACATATTTTCTCTTTATCGTTTTTTAAATAAGTCCAAAATAACGGAGTTATTTTACTTTGAAAATTTTCAAAAAAAATAATTTTTTGCTAAAATTTTGAGAACCACTGGATCTTTTCTGGATTTTCTTACTTGTAAATTTAATCTAATATCTACGTTGCCATATTATCAAGAAATTATGTTTTTTAACTAAAAAATAAAAAAAATTCAAAAAATTTCGAATTTTCAAAATTTTTTTTTGCGAAAAAAAACTCATAGGCGTGTTTCTGCGGTTGAACTATACTACCAGTTACAATACCAAGCCGATACAAGTTGTGGTCTTAAAACCATCTAATGACAGAAACACTACAAAAATGATAAAAAACTACCGTATGATCGAAAAAAAACCGGCGTCAGCGATGGCTATGATGACGACATGACCACAGTAAATTTTTATCAAAGCCACCCATGATTTTTCTCTCGTATTTAACCGTTGAAAGAGCCATACGAAATAATACTTCGTGTATCTGCGAAATCATTCAAAATTTTGAAATAGTACTTTAAATGCAAAAATTGTTCATTTTTTAACTCTCCATCTAATAAAAAATTATATACAGGGTGTTCCATTAAAAAAAACAAAGAAAAATTATTTTGTATTTTAGAAAGTTTGGCGTAGAATTTTTGAACACACCGTATAATTTAAGATTACGATATCTATAGCAAAGTAAGTATAGACCATCTAGAGTAAGTACTTAATATAGTTTTGATTTCGGGACAGTTTTTGTATTTGGAATAATTTTTTTAAGGAAGGTTAAAAAATATATATTTTTTATTTATTTATAAATATCTCTGGAACTATCAAAATTTATTTACTCATATCTTAGGATTATGTAAAGTTATCTGAAAGGAAGCCAAAAATGCAATAATATAGAGGGTGTTCCATTCAAAAAAATCATCCCGATCCACTCACACTTTTTTGACCCACTCTATAGAAGTTAAAATATTTTCCTGAAATACATCCTCGTACATACTTTAGGTTTGCATTGAAACAAAATTCTCAAGTTTTTAATTCTAGGAGCTACAGATGCCCGACACATTATTGCCGGCTCTGTATTAGTTCCTGTAAATTAAACACGTTATTGCCGTTTGAAGCTAATAATTATTTAAAATAAATTTTTAGACACTCTGTATAAGGTAGTATTATTTTTAGTATTGCAACACAATAACTGATCAGTATATAAACTTCAGTAAATATTTACTATTAAAAACTTTGATACCCTTGGAGAAATGAAGCCTTAAAATTTTTACTGCAATTTCACAAAATTAAAAATATTTCAAAAACGGTAAGGTTTAAGTATAATAAATCTTAATCAAATTTACCTTTATTTTAATCGTAGAAACTAAAAATTTAATAATATACAGGGTGTTCCATTTAAAAAAATACAACTTTGATATTTTTTACTTAATTTGGACACTCTGTATCTTGTAAAATTATTTTTAAATTGTGCCTCTAATAGTCTTTCATCGAACCCAAAACTTACAATTTGTAAAAATCTCATCGTTTAGCTACAATACTCCGTGTCGTATGTGGTGAACAACCCTGTATACGTCAAGTCACTTAGCTTTTTATGTTCTACCCTTTGCTCTTTCTCGTTTTACGCTATCTGTACCAATAAATAAATTAGTCGGTTTAACATCAAATTAAGTCCGATTTCAGCCCTGCGGCACTGGGCTAAATGAGCTTAAGTCACGTCAACGTAGTTTGGCTCAAACATCTTTGGCTAGTTTAGTAGCTATGGTCCACGCGTCCACAGTGATGAAAATTGATTTGCCCATTTTGCTATTATACTGTATAGGGTAGTCAATTTAAACTTAATAAAGACAGTAAATTGGTTCCAAATTTCTTTTTATATCAGTAATATACTTTTATTTGGACTTAAAATGGTTTAGCTTTTTTCATTTTGGCATAAACAGAGACTTAATATAAGTCCTGTAGATGTTTCTTTTTTTAATATGCAAATTATGTTAAGTCACTCAAAAAAATGTTGGTATTTGTAATTTTTAACTGTATTGGTAATTTATTAAAAAAAAACTCTTTTACATTTCATTTAAGTTGAAAATAAGTTGTTCATATACCAAATATTACAATCATAGGTTTAAAAATAACGGAGTAATTAGGAAATAACTTTTTTCAAAACTGTTTGGTGACTTAACATAGTTTGCTTCTGGGGTACAGACAAAAAAAAACACCTTGTATAATGAGAAGTAATCGAAATTTTTAAGTTTCAAAACATTACGTTGTTAGGGTTTAGCAATAAGTATGTGCAATTTTAATGTAATTCATTCTCTTTTGGTTCAATATATCTCTATCCCGGTATACAAGTGTTCATTATTATATGGAACACCGCGTATACATATTCGCTAAATATGACACCGAACACCGAACCGTTTTAGCGTTTAAACCTCCTACGCGCCATTATTTTTATTTACGCGCAAATTACTTATTGTCTTCCAATGATTAATACATTATCTATAATTGAGACTTCTATACCGTTTCGGCGATAATGGCTTCCAAAAATTCAAAAATGATTTGTACCGTTTTTCATTAACATACAAAAACGTATTCGAATTTAGTCAATGACTAATCGACGCATTCCATTGCACGGTTGTTTCAAAACAAAATTTTAAACCTTAACAACAATTATTACTTGAAGTCAGTAGCGTCCGGTTTAAATTCTACCAAAACTGTAAAAGATCACAGTTTATTAAATATATAAATTGATTATAATGATATTTAGAGTCCCGAATTTTCTAAAGATTGTTTCTGAAACATGTTAGAGTAGTATAGGGAGCCTTAAGTTTGATTCTTACTACACCTTCCATATCAGCTCCCTTCCGTTTACATAAAATATTATATCATGTAAATGAATAGGACAATTCACACTATCCCTTCCGTTTCCCTTCCGTTCCATATCCCTTCTTTCCATACATGTTTTTTTGGCGGACGGACTGAAGCGTATCGAAAACAGTGTTGTCAATTGCTTACATTTGTACTAGCTCTGTTAAAATTTTGCTGATATTTATTCATTCTTTCACCTCTTAATTAAATCTATTACCTTTTCAAAAGATAAAAAATTTTAAAATAAAACTTTCGTAATGATACAAATTATATAATAAAAATTATGGAACTGATACGGAACGGAAGCTTACGTATAGCGTCAATACAATAAAAAATACGGAACGGATATATGGAATGGATATGGAATGGAAACGGAAGGTATAGTGAGAATCAACCTTTAAACCCCTGCCAGAATTCAATTACTTTAAAGAAATTGTTATAATTTTTTTGCATTGTATTTTTAATAAGATATATTACAAAGTTTTATCTACTAAAATTCGTTGCTTTCACTGCACACACTGATATACAGTTTGTTTTAATGAAATGCTCTATATTTTTTAAGTTCAGCGGATTTTCTTTAAAATTCCCGAGTGATTTTTGAATTATGATCATTTATATACACTCACCGGCAAAAAAAACCGGCCACTAAAAACTAGTCCCAATTTCAAAGTTGGATTTCTCGCGAACCACTCATTAGATTTTGATGATTTTTTTTTAAATTGTAAATTAATTCCTTCTTAACGGATGCTACGTCAGCAATTTTTATTCCAAATTTATTTTGAGCATATACAGGGCACAACAATAAGACGAAGTTTTTTGCCCAAACTTTGTAAAACCCTGTAGGGTGCAGCAGCTGTAGTAGCTATTGCTAAATCTAAATCTTTTGTGGGCATTTTATTTTTTTAATCACGACATTATCTCTGTTTGTATTGGAGATACGCTGCTTTAAATCAAACGCCTCGAAAAAAGCTTTAAAATCAAATCAAACATCAGAACGTAGACGTAAACTAACTAAAACATGAAAATTAAAAAAAAGGTAAAGAAATTTTAAGGGACTAATATCTAGTATCCACTCGCCTGAAGAAATTTCCCGTTTCCCTATACCGATTCCAGGCATCCTGGGCCCGTATTCTGTAACTTTGACATAAAAACGTTACGCTTTCAAAGCGGGAGCGCAAGTATTCGATCAGCGAAACGCAAGGCAGTCGATTTTGGTATTCTCGTTGCCATGCGAATCGTGTTCTGGATACGCGTTGAGCACATACTGGCAACATCACAATTTGTAATGTAGGTAATAGTCAAAAGTTGATAACTGACGGATGTAACAATGAAAATGTCAATGTTACGTGAATTTTATAACCTATTGTTGAGTTATGTCAAGCTATTTTTCTATAGATATGTCATTATTCTTATTATACGAGGGAAGTGTTGAAGACGCTTCTCGGCATTTTCGATGTTTTGAACAATATTTATAGCTGCCAAGTCGTAAATTATCAATTACTTATTGAGGAATTTATAGAAGAAGTAGCAATTTTCACTAAAGAGCAAGATAATGCACAAAACCACAATTTTTTTTTATTTTCACTGACAGTTCGACAAGCAAAAAGATCCTTTAAGGCAACCGTTTTCAAAGCGCTCAGCGCAATCAGTAAAGACGCTAAGCGCGTCAGACGAGAATACCGAAATCGTTAATTAAGTGCGCGCTCAGCGAAAATTAACGTCATATACGCTGAGCGTCTAAAAGCGCTTAGCGTTTTCAAAGTTACAGAATACGGGCCCTGGACTGTTGTTCGAAATATACCCAAGGTATCGGAGACATAACGTTGAAATCGGTCATCCTCAACTAAAGCCACAATACGAGCGACATTTGTTACAGATAATGGCATTTTATAATTTGGCAACCGTTTTTCTCATATTGCAAATACTCATAAATCCGTTCTCGTAGCATCCGTTAAAAAGGAATTAATTTACAATTTAAAAGAAAAATCAATGAGTGGTTCGCGAGAAATCCAACTTTGAAATTGGGTCTTTCAAATTAGTTTTTGGTGGCCGGTTTTTTTTGCCGATGAGTTTATATTAAATTTTCTATACACTTAAAAAACTCTCCTCTAAATTATGAAATCGCAAATTCCTTATATCTAATTTTAAATAGCTATTTTATGTAATAAATTAATAATTAAAATAATTAATATAGCTCCCAGCTAATTAATTATAATAGCTCCCGTATATAGCGTTTAACGCCTTGGGAGGAGCAAAGTACATCAGCTTGCCATACTAGAGCCGTTTGGTATACAAGGAAGGTAATGTGGCTAGCATTACGCTTCAGCCGCCTATTGTTACCTCAGGATTGTGAATCCCAAGTACTCATTTAAGGCTGAGTCGACCTAGGTACCCAAACTATTTTTATTTCATTAAAAATAGTCGGCTGATGAAATGCCGGCTGTGGGATTCGAACCCACAACCGTTGAATTAGTAGACGAGAGCTGTAACTCTACACCACCGGGCACCATTAAAAGGTTTAGCAGTAAAAAGACTTAATTCTATGGCATGGTCTTTTTACTGCGTGGTATACTGATGCTTCCAAAACCAAGGAACAGGGATAGGTGTAGGTATTTGGACCGAAAACTTAATAATCCGAACCATTGGACACATACTCCAGCATCCGTCAGACAGAAATCTACTCTATCAAAAAATCCGTAAAATTTATCCTAGATAGGAACTCTCGGAAACAAGAAATACCCATCTTATCTGATAGTCAAGCAGCCTTAAAAGCGATCAGCTCAGTGTCCATCAATTCGAAGTTGGCCAAAGAATGTCTAGATAAACTGAACAAATTAGGCGAAGAAAATAAAGTCCTCCTGCTCTGAGAGCCAGCCCACCAAGGGATAGAAGGTAATGAAAAAGCAAACGATCCAGCTAGAAAAGGAGCGAGCATTCCCACTAACTGAACCAGAACCGTTCTACCTTTCAAGTGGAAATCAACTTAAAGTGGAACTCAAGGACCTGGAAGACTCTATCCGTAACCTGGAATGGGAATCCTCCAACAGTCTAAGACACTCTTTGAAAGACATTTTTCCGCCCTTACACACGAGAAAAATCAAAGATTTTCCTTGATTTAAGTAAGAACAATCTTCGGATTGTCGCGGAGTATTAACAGGACACGGTTTCCTAAATGAACAAGTTAGATTGAAGCTAAGAAACAACGGCGAATGTGGATTCTGTGGTTAAAATGGGGAAACACCAGAACACCTCTTCACTGAGTGCGCGGAGACGACAACCATTCGTGCCATAAAGTTTTGTACAACTGATATCCGAGATGGAAAACTAACTTCTGTAAGATCGTCTCAGGTACTAGCTTATTTCAAAGCCCTGAGTTATAACTTTAGATTATAATGATGAGTTATAACTTAAGAAAGGGGGACATAATAGATCTATCGTTTAATAGATAAAAAAATAACACTGTCAATACATATTATGGTATATTATTACCATATATATTAAAAAATGAATAAAGTACCCAGCTTTGCATACGCTACTGCGTTATGTACATTGTCCATTACCATCAGAATATATAATATTCAATTAAACGGAATAAAAAAGGCTGTGTATGTACATACGGGCTCCGCGTGACCCCCTTTTTTCTCGAATCGTTTTAATATTCACCAGATTTACTGACTATTAAGCACCGGAAACGGTACTTAATAAAATGAATTTTCCTATGGATATTTTTCGTACGTGATTTTCATAACATTTTTCCGATAAAGGAGTCCAGTGCGCTTTTTTCTATTAACGCTTTTATGGATGATGTCGGCCAGTTATGCTTTATGGAAATTGGTCCCATACGGATTATTACCTATACGTTGTAATTGTTTTTTTTATTTATAGAGAAATCAATAAAGTTTGCGCGCGCGTCATCAAAAAACAAGTCGAAACTATTACCAAATTATTTTTTATATACAGGGTAGTTGTTTATACAGGGTGGCCCATCGAAAACGTTCCGCAAGGCATAACGGCCAGGGTAATTTTTTTTCAGAAAATTCAAAAACACGTCAATTTTGTTTGTGAGGGGACAAACCATGATACAAAGAATACAAGGTATGATATTGCGCAGGTTGGTCACTACGTCACAGGTGATAAACGGCACCATTGGTCGGCAAGCTCTGCGCGCCAATTTTAAATTGTCAAACAGATTGTGTCATCTGTGAAATTTGATTATGTCAAATTGTGAAAATAATTTTTCAAATGTCAAGCTCGATGATTTGACATAACTTTTGGGGTTATGTCCTAATTCTTCCCTATTTTAGGTCTTTTTTTATTAGTGGCAATTGGGCATTACGGATATTTTTTGTATGGCGTATGACGTCACAGGTGGTATGCGCAAACTTAACGAAATTGGAGCCGCTATCGATCATACCTTTTTGTTTTGTACCATGGGGACAACCCAAAAATGATTGCCCCAAAATGATTGCAAAATATTCAACCTCTAAGGGGGTGTCATCCCCCAATTTTTTTCAAAGGGGAAGGGGGTCAAGTGGTACCGCAATGAAAAGGGCTTTCTATTCCCTATACTTTCCCGTTTCGTTTTTGAAAATCGCTTGAGTCATTGAGAAAATATGACGGATTGAAATTTGAAAAGTTTATTTAACAGGTGCGGTAGTTGCTAGATAGCTGTTCTGTGACTTGTGCGTTGACGTTCTTCTCAATATCGCTAAACTTTTTAACAATTATGGTGCACCTACACACTTGCATAAAAAGTGGAAATAATCGAACTTAATTTTAAAATAATGAAGCTTCAACACCAAATAAAATATTCGAGGAAGGATTGAAATTTGAAAAGTTTATTTAACAGGTGCGGTAGTTGCTAGATAGCTGTTCTGTGACTTGTGCGTTGAAGTTCTTCTCAATATCGCTAAACTTTTTAACAATTATGGTGCACCTACACACTTGCATAAAAAGTGGAAATAATCGAACTTAATTTTAAAATAATGAAGCTTCAACACCAAATAAAATATTCCATCTGTTAATATAGGAATCTACATTTCCAGTTAATTAGTTCTGAAACATGCGAAAACATGAAACGATTGATTTAAACTAAAATTAATTAGAAGTGATTAATAGGCATAAATTTAAAATCAAATAGAAATTCACTTACAATATTGCTTGCCAAGTCTAAATTTTTATTCTTTAGAGCAAGAAAGGAACAGATAGATTAAGTATTATAAATAAACACGAAAATAATGAAATAATTGTCCAGACTCCAACAATTCTGAACTATTAAAACAGTAAATTACATTTTATAACTTTATAATATTTATGTATATTTTAGACGTCGTGAGACACTGACGCTAACTTTTTGAATTTATATTTAGATTTATTTATTAGCCTCTGTACCTAGTTACTTTGCCAAAATATTGAACAAAATAAATTTAGTAATTAAACGTTCCGTTATCGACATTTAAACATCCATTAATATTTTTCTCTCATTATACAGGGTGTCTCAAAAAACATGTGCGTGGGGAGATTCCTCACGTAAAAATAATATTTATTTTTCATATCAACATAGGTCCGATTCTGCTTTGTTTCGTAGCTACAGGGTGTTAAAATCTTTCGATTTAATATAATTCTCTTCCAAGTACTTTTAATGATTAGAATGAAATTTTGGGGGTAAAATTACTAGTGCTAGATATGTTAATGCTAAAAAAGTGTCAATAAATTCATCAGGGACGTGCATATGGGTTATCACCAGAATATTAAAAAAAGAGATGTGCGCTACTGACTTTTTTCTTTTGGTATAAAAATTGTGTAGGCCGTTTAAAGCTAATTAAAAGTTATCTCTAAATATTTTGTCGAATTCGGCCTCCTTGATAAGATAAACGAAACTTTATAAGTTTAATGCTACTTAAAAAAAACATTATAAGTTTAATGCTACCTAAAATTCAAAATTTGGAGTTTGTATCACTTCTAGAAGTACCTTAGAATTTTGATGACGGTGAATGAGTCACTGTCGAAGTCAAAGAAGTTTGAGTGACACTAATGCATAATTAATGACTAATCCATAATTCTTCAATAATTATTGTTATTACATTCATATAGAAATAAAATCAGAAGAGACCGCTTCGATTAATTCTAGTTTTCTAACTTCTTCTCGACTGGAGAGTCAGTTACCTGTAGAAGCTAGACAGATAACTTTTAATCCATAATGATATTTCGAGATTTTTCCTTTGGTTATAAGCTTAAAGCTACCTAAAATTCAAAATTTGAAGTTTGTGACACATCTAGAAGTCACAATCTTAGAATTTTGATGATCTTGATGCATTGATTGACGATCATTCATAAACTATGAGCTATAACTACTAGATATTTTGGTAATCTAGCCAGCTATATAGTATGTCTTCATGTTTAGTGAAAATTAATATTCTTGCTTTATTCATAACGAAGTTACAGGGTGGTCAAAAGTGCCGCTAATACCTTCGAAAAAAGGATGGTACGGCCGGCTGTGCAGATAAATCGAAATAATATTAAGACTTTTTAACACCCTGTAGCTACGAAACAAAGCAGAATCGGACCTATGTTGATATGAAAAATAAATATTATGATTATTGTTAGTTCCCAGTACGCAGAAAAAAATCGTTGGTGTTTGGGAAGGAAGAGTACGACATAAACCTAGCATCGGGCAAAAAATACCCCAAGTTTCTGTTTTAGTTTTGGCGGTTCGCTGTGAATGTTTGTAGGCATTTGGATTAATATGTATATGTTTTGGTGCCTGAAGAAGCGACAATTAAGTTGCGAAACGTCGCGAAAGACATAATTTGTTTTCTTTCTAGCCTTCCCAAACACCCACGATTTTTTTTTGCGAATAAATCTTATTTTTACGTGAGTAATCTTCCCACAAGAGAGGGCACATGTTTTTTGAAACACATCTACTGAATTTAATGAACGTGTGGTAAAAAAATATTATTATAAACATAGAATAAATAATCAAAAAGTTAATATTAATTTTTGTGTATTTTTGCAAACTTAACCCATGAAATGGGAACAATCATCGTGAACGTTATTTTTGCGGTAACTAAGAAAAAGTATATACTTACATATATTATATATTTTTTGGTACACCCTACTGTACATAACAAATCACTGTTAATAAAAAATATAATATAAAGAAGTATAAAAGTAAGTTTAAAAGCTCTAATAAAATTGGTCACCGGATTTACTAAAAATAATAATAGGTATGCGTACTTATTCCTCCTATACATATTTTATTGCAATCATAAGCGACACTTTTACGCCATAAGAATTGTTAGGAACGTCACAAGAAAGCCGATAATCAATTTAAAAAGCACTGTTAGATACCTATGTGTAAAGGAAAACATTTATTGCTGTAAGAGATTGGTTTGTATTAATAAAATAAATCTGTATTATTTAATATCAATATAATGTAATTGAATATTGTCAAATATTCAATAGCTATAGTTAACACATTTTTGTACAAAAAGTTTTTAGTTTTTAGTTTTTTTTTAAAAAATAATAAGGATTCCGAGGTCTAACTTGGATAAAAAATTTATTGTACAGGTACTGCCAAAATATAATTTTACTGCCAAGCGACTGGCAATGACTGCCAAAAAGTCTGCCTATCCCTGCCATATAATCATATGCCGTTTGCCAAAATGAGTGAAAAACAGTGAAACAGTGAGACACCCCTCGAATTATTCTTTAATTTGCAGCATTAAATTGACGTTTTGATAGAACAAAAAGTTTATTTTTGAGAATGTAGAATGTAGAATGTTTAGGAGGGGAGTTAATCACCGCTACCCTACAGATCTATTGTGCGTTCCCGTTTCTTGAGTTATAACGAGTTATAACTCATCATACAGTCTCAGGGCTTTAACAAAAGTCAGTATCTGAGACGGCTCCATAGAGGCCAGCTCTCCATCCTCGACCTCAAGGTACATTCAGGCTGAGAGCGTCGAGCGTCGCGTCCGCCCCATTGAACTCGAACCCCGACGCTCAGCGGTCGCTAACGCAACGCCAAACGCGACGCTGTCTGCCTGAACGGTCTAATTTAAGCTAAGCAAACGCGACGCGACGCTCGACGCTCTCAGCCTGAATGTACCTTCAGTCGTACCAAAGTTCATAGCACGAATGGTCGTCGTCTCGGCGCACTCAGTGATAAGGTGTTCTGGTGTTTCCCCATCTTCCCACAGAATTTGCATTCGCAGTTGTTTCTCAGCTTCAGCCTACTGAGGTGTTCGTTGAGAAGACAGTGTCCTGTTAGAAACCCCGTGGATAATCCGAAGATTGTTTTTACTAAAATCAAGGAAAACCTTTGATTTTTCCCGGTCGTAAGTTCTGAGGAACTTTTTCGAGTGTCTTAGACCGTTGGAGGACACTCATTCCAAGTTACGGATGGAGTCTTCCAGATTCTTCAGTTCCGCTTTCAGTTGGTTTCCGTTTGAAAAACAGAACGGTTCTGGGTCCAGTTAGTAGAGTGTTCGCTCCTTTCCTTATAGCTAGATCATTTGCTTTTTCATTGCCTTTTATCCCTTGGTGAGCAGGCACCCAGAGTAGGAGGACTTTATTTTCTTTGCCCAATTTGTTGAGCTTCTCTAGGCATTCTTTGACCAACTTCGAATTGATGGTTACTGAGTTGTATGATGGTTATCGCGTTGTAGCGTTTTTTAAACAACTACCACTGCTTCATCGGAGAGCAGTCGTGGATAAGGTATTTCACTGGAAAGAAAACTAATTAAGAACAATAAACAAAAAAATAGATATTGGGCGCCAGGCATGTACAGAGAAAGAAAACACAGTTGTATAATACTTAAAACTAATGACTATATTTATTCATGGCGTTCTTTGCTGATACATGACATTGTAGAGTTCTAGTAAATATATAGTGGTTATATGTCAAAGAAAGTGGTGGTAAGAGTCGTACTAAATATCAATAAAAAACAACTACGATAAAATACAGGACATGTAAAGTTTAAGAGAAAATATGAAATGTAGCATTACTTTAATTAATTTAATATATTCCATATGATGCTAAATCGAAGATGTTACAACCTGTAGATTCTAGAATCTATGTTTGATTATCCATCTATTAAAATAGTGCAATAGTATCTATAAAAGTAATACCATTACAAGACGTAATGCAATGAAACCTAAGATCTAAATTATATTTTAAAGATTATATTGACATGAATGTTCTTAACAATCTAACCACTGAATATAGTCTGTACGATATTACTTAAGATGTACGTTATTGTTTAAGACTGAAAATGTTTTAGATGTTAAATGTAAAACTAGAACTTAAATATACACTTAGCTGTTCTTCTATGTAACCTTGCTTCAAACAGTAGCAGCGTGAGGTGGTCTAGCATCTCTGTACTGTCTGTCGGCGATCCTGTTGGTCAAAACAACAAAAGGGGCCAGATTGAGGACACCATGAATCCTTACAGCCGTAGCTACTGACTAGGCTTAGAAATGGAAGTGAAGCAGCATGGGACTCAAGCTACATCCACGCTGTGGCACTTAGATTTAAGAAAAAATCGTTCTTACTGGGGACACTCGTCCACAGGACATCTGTACATAAGATAATGTCTGTACATAAGACACTACCCGTACCTTGGACACAGTCCGTACCTTGGAAATAGTCCGTACCTTGGACACAGTCCGTACCTTGGACACAGTCCGTACCTTGGACGCAGTCCGTACCTTGAACACAGTCCGTACCTTGGACACAGTCCGTACCTTGGACACAGTCCGTATCTTGGACCCTAAAAATATGAAAATCTTGTTTAAAACCAAACAAGGTCTAATAAACAAAATAAACCTACCTCGAAATACTTCCGAGGGCTCAATAAATAATAAACAACATGTCCTTTCTTCCATGTGACATTCTGGAGGACAAAAGAAAAGGGACGCCAACGTGCCAGCAAAACACAAATACAAGTTGGGACATCCGTAACTCTACCCTGTAGCCTCGAAATGGCAGCTGATTCAAATTATACAGCAAGACTTAAATAATCACCATTTCCAAAAGCTGGGATACAACAGAGCGTCAAAACAAAGTGAGGTTAAGCACGGAGACAGTTGACAGAAGCGATGTTGACAGCGCCTCCTCAGAGCAATAACAGGGTTGTGTCGAACGATAACAGGGTTGGCGACTAGGGAACGTAAAAATTACGCGTCAAATAAACTATCCGGCCTGAACGAGAAGGAATCCGGTGATGATAGGCCAGACATCATATATTATATATAAAAAAGACATGTAACGAACTAAAAACATTACAGCGTTTAGTGCTGCTTGACTATCGCATAGGATGGCAATTTTCTGTTTTCGATAGTTCCTATAAGATAAATTGTACGCATCTTTCGCATTTCTGAGAATAGTCACATGACATATTTGTTTTTTTAAAGTTGTACACGCCAACAAGTATAGAACCATGCACGCGCCTCCAGTCTGTAAATAGGTACTTTTTTAATAATATAAAATGATAAACAATGCCTGCACGCTGTCTTTTCAGTGGTCATGCAGTTGGTTTTTATGAAGTGCTGGCTAATAAACGGATGGCAGTCATGGAAGTTATTTGTTCATATTATTATACCCAATTCTATAGTCGCGTGAAATATGGAATAGTTTTTTGGGGCAATTCTTCGCATATACTGCGAGTGTTTAGGGTTCATCAGAAACGAACAGTCAGAACAATGGCTGGTTTGAGTAGAATGTCTACATGTCGCCCTTTTTTTAAAAAATTTCGTATGTTAACTGTGCCGTCTTTATTTATGTATTGGTGTTTGTCAGGAATAATTTTGAAAATTTTTCTCAAAATAAGCAGTTTCATGATTATTCAACTCGCCGCCGGCGCCGCAGTGACCTGATATATCCGATACATTCTTTAACAGCAGTGGAAAGTAATGTGTATTATGTTGGTGTGAAACTGTACAGTTTCTCTTACAATTAGGCAAATATCCGAACAAAAGATATTTAAAAACAAATTGGGGAATTTTCTGGTTGACGAAGTTTTTTATAGTCTGGAGGAATACCATGCTTATAGTAGAGACATTTAAATTTAGCACAACAATTTCCTTTTTCTTTTATATTTATGCATTTTTAATATAAATATTGTTATTAAAATTTAAGTATTAGACATTATACGAAATGTTTTTGTAGAATTAATCTACAGGGTTGTTCACCACATACGACACGGAGTATTGTAGCTAAAGGATGATATTTTTACAAATTGTAAGTTTTGGGTTCGATGAAGGACTATTAGAGGTACAATTTAAAAATAATTTTACAAGTTACAGAGTGTCCCAAATAAGTAAAAAATATCAAAGTTGTATTTTTTTAAATGGAACACCCTGTATATTATTACATTTTTAGTTTCTACGATTAAAATAAAGTTAATTTGATTAAGATTTATTATACTTAAACCTTACCGTTTTTGAAATATTTTCAATTTTGTGAAATTGCAGTAAAAATTTTAAGGCTTCATTTCTCCAAGGTATCAAAGTTTTTTAATACTAAATATTTACTGAAGTTTATTTACTGATCAGTTATTGTGTTGCAATAATAAAAATAATACTACCTTATACAGAGTGTCAAAAAATTTATTTTAAATAATTATTAGCTTCAAACGATATTTAATTAGCTTCAAACGGCATTATGTTCATTGTTTAATTTAAATGGAACACCCTGTATATTTTTATTTAATCAGATGCATTGTAATTTAATTGTCTATCAAATTATATTATACCATTTTTACCTATCTCTTTAAGTTTCCGTAGAAAATGCATTTTCTTGTAATTTAGAACTTATTTATCAATATACCCATGGACTATTGACATTTTAGATTATTTTTAAAGATGTACCAAATTTTTAAAGAGTACAGATACTAATATTGTCGATATAATTACTCCAAATACTAAAAAACTGAATTTTGTATGGGCATTAGACAGTGTGATAAAAAGTAACACCTTAAAAATGATATTTCATTTTTTAATAAATGCTTATTTATAACAACAGAGACTTTAATTTGATAACTTATTATTATATTGATTTCTGACTCAAATCCACATTTATTTATAATAATTTATTAACGAACACAATTAAGTATGTAATTAATTAGTATATGGGCGGAAATAATGGTGTTATATTTAATTAATGGTATACTCTTTGATAAAGATTTAAATAGTTTTCTTTTTGCATACAAATGGGCTAGTAATATTATCGTTTTGCTAAAAACGATAATATTACTAGTCTGTACATTTTGTACATTTGCTGCTTTAAAAACAATCTAAAATGTCAATATTCCATGGATATATTGATAAATGAGGTCTAAATTATAAGAAAATGCATTTTCTACGAAAACTTGAAGGGATAGGTAAAAAATGGCATAATACAATTTGATAGACAATTTAATTGTGCATCTGATTCTCCTAAAATATACAGGGCATTCCATTTAAATTAAAGAAGTTATTGCCGTTTGAAGCTAATAATTATTTAAAATAAATTTTTAGACACTCTGTATAAGGTAGTATTATTTTATTATTGCAACACAATAACTGATCAATAAATAAACTTCATTAAATATTTAACATTAAAAACATTGATACCCTTGAGAAATGAAGCTTTAAATTTTTACTGCAATTTCACAAAAATTGAAAATATTTCAAAAACGGTAAGGTTTAAGTATAATAAAACTTAATCAAATTTACCTTTATTTTAATCGTAGAAACTAAAAATGTAATAATATACAGGGTGTTCCATTTAAAAAAATACAACTTTGATATTTTTTATTTATTTGGGACACTCTGTATCTTGTAAAAATATTTTTAAATTGTAGCTCTAATAGTCCTTCAACGAACCCCAAACTTACAATTTGTAAAAATCTCATCGTTTAGCTACAATACTCCGTGTCGTATGTGGTGAACAACCCTGTATACTTCGATGTAAAACATGTCTTAAGGATTTAATAAATTATTTATTTATTTATTTAATATAGATTTGCCAATACGATTAGGGGGTAGATAGAAGGATAGGGCTTTGATAAAAGCCAGTATCTGAGACGGCTTCACAGTGGCCAGCTCTCCATCTCCGACTTCAGTCATACCAAAGTTTATGGCACGAACGGTTGTCGTCTCGGCGCACTCAGTGATGAGCTATTCAGTTTTCCCATTTTCCCTACAGAATCTGCATTCGCCGTTGTTTCTTAGCTCCAATCTACTGAGGTGTTTAACAAAAAGACAGTTTCCTGTTAAAAAAACCGTGACAATCCAAGAGAACGTGTATATAGGATCCCACCTTGCTGCGCCATCATACAACCTCACCGATAAATTCCGCGTCATTTAAGATGTTTTGTTTATTGCCTTAGGTGAAATACTACTTGCATTAGTTTCTGCTTTACAAATTTCTAGTTGTAAATATTCAATAAATTAAACAATAAAAAAAATTATTCAGACAAATTCTACGTAATAATATATTTCTTTAAATATTTATTAGTATTAAACTGCATCATTGATTTGCTATGCAGAAATTGCAGAATGTTCGTTTCTAGAAAATATATATTAAAAAAATGCCTTGCAAGAGTCTTGCAGCAAGACCATGACCAAGTCAACAAGTTAATATGGGTCTTGCATCTTGGTAAAACCACAGATTAACTTACAGATGTGGCACTTGGACTTGTCGTGGACTGTTGTCTTTTGTAAAAAATGGGCGCGTTCAGGGACGGTCAGCGGCTGAGTGGCTGAGTAAGCGATTTCCCTAAATGGTCTATTCTGATGAACAGCAAAAGTCAGCCGCTGTGCAAAATTCTCAGCGGTAAATATTTAGGCTGAGACAAGTCAGCCTAATCTATTTTCTTATCTGTGGTCAACTAATGTTAAAATAACTAAAAATAACTTTAATTTTCTCAGTTTATTGTTTACTTTTTATGGTTTGTTGAAGTTTGTAGTCAATCGTAGTTAATCGAATCTTTAAAAAATAGGAGATATTTGTTGCCAAAAAAGTTACAAAGCAGTAGGTTAATCTAAAACGTTCGAAAAAGACCTGTAAATAGAGATAAAAGAAGTTAAAGAAATAAAGAAAATTCAACTTGATTTTCATCTCATGTCGAATTTTCTGAACCATCGAAATACAATGAAGTTAAGAAAAAATACTACTTTGTGAAAAAATCTAAATCAGCATAAATAACTTTTGATTGTAATTATAATACCGTCTGATCGAAAAAAAATTGCACCTAATTGGTTTAGTAATAACGATCGATAATATTCCCTATATATACCTAAGTTTACTTATAAAGTAACAGCAATATTCACCTCCACATCACCCCTGACATCGTTTTTTTTTATTGTAGGGTATTTACACCTTCAGTAATTTTATTCGTACCATACCATCGAAAAAAATGCGTAAAAAGTGACTTGGTTGAACTGCCAGTTCCCGTTATTTTAAGTTGTTTTGTTTAGGTGTATAGGTAAATTATTTTTATAAACTGTTATCTTTTAGAAATTTAATGTTTAATACTGTATTGTCAAATAATATATTTTCAATTATTAAATGATCAGCCAGTAATAATAATTATTTTTTCAAAATAATTTTTATTCTAAAGACTAAAGATCGATTATAGACCGATTTGACGAAGACGATTTATTTATATTTCTCTCAAATTTTTATAGTAGACAGAGAGCGTATGAGACAGCTAGTGTTTCTTGTTCTTTCTGCTGCTTTGTGCCGTTTGGGGAATATCGTAAGCTGCTGGTCGGCGAAAGTCTACGCCGAATGTCAGCGGCTGTGTTCCCTGAACGTGCCCAATGTATTCCCAATTGAAATAATACTTAATCTGTGGCACAGTTTTTTGTAGCGATTCATTATACGCATGCGCTTTGTATTCGGTCCCTTTAAATAGGATATTCAAAGGGATTTTTTTGATTGTTTGTACCTATAGGTACTTATTTTTTTTAATAGGTATTCTTAGTTCTATTAGTGTTACTAATATTTATTAAAACCAAGCCTGTATCGATTCTTTTCAACATTTTTTTTTAAATTTTAATGTAGAGTTCTAATCAGTGTCGATATGACATTACGACAATAGTCACCAAAGCCACCTCGTGATATTCAAAAATAGCATCATAAATTAATGAGAGTTGAAAAAATTGCAAATTGTTGGTGGCAAGTTCATTTCGCTCTTCAAAATTAACCAAGGCATGTGTTGGCATGAATCAAAAAACAAAATGCTTAGGAGACATGGTGCTGATCGAAAAATAATGTTTTAGGAAAAATTACTCACGAAATTCTTGCACAGAGTGTTTTAAAGTTAGGGTAAAAACAACCCTTCAATTAACCCTTTATAATAAGCCAAATACTAAAGTTTATAAAAAAATTGAGTTTATGAATTAAAGTTTGCTAAAAAATTCATAAAAATAGAACTAAAAGTAAAAAAAAATAAAACATTTTAAACTTGACGAAAAAATGTTCCGTTCAATTTTTTGCATCTGAGTGTACAATAATTTGGTTGCATCGCATACACAATTATTTGCAATTCGCAATTCGCAATCCCATAAACCAGAACTCCCATTGAAAACCATCAAAACGCCAATTTGAGACAATCGGCACGTCCGAACAACGCCAAAAACCACCGAAAATACCTCCGCCCCCTTACCCCGCGCAAGCCCGGCCCCCCAGCGAATCACAATCGCACAATTTTACAGAAATTCCTCTCGATCCGACCGCGGTGGGGGTAAACGCGTCGCACGCTCGATTCTACGGAATCGGAAAACACGTCGGGAAACAAATGAACGCGAGTCGAACGCGGGACGTTCGACTGTTCGTGTCGGTAGAGAGATCGTAGGGTGCTGTGAAAGCTCGAGAGAAGGACTTATTACGAGAATTGGTTTACTATTACTTTTTACCGGCAACGTCCTGTGTTGTTATTTTACTATATTTTCGTATATGGTGTGCTTTTTTAAAGAAGACTCTTTAATAAACCAGTGATTCGGTTGAACGTTCAAGTATTGGTGTAAAGTGTGCCATATAAACAAGACTTGATTGTGATTGAAACAAATGAAAGACTTTGTTTGAAACTTGCAGTGACATTCCTTGTTTGAGTGCCTTACTATTCGACATAGGACTTGATTTCTTAATTACGTACTTATATGTTTGTGGACAAAAACGATTTGTGAGGTTCTTGGACAATTTTGGATAAAGCAAAACTTGAAAAGGTAAGTGATTCTGATTAATCAAATTTCAAACAAAGCAACTGGTTGCAAAGCTATCCAAAATAATTAAAATACTTAAGGTAAATGTACCAGTGCTCGCCACATTAAGAAAAGTTCATAATACGTATGGTGATATATCCAAATTATATGGATTATTGCTTTTGGTAATAATTTCTTTTGTAATAATTCATTATTCTAGGTTGTATTTTTGAATTTCTCTGGCGTCAATTATCGCTATAATTATTTTTTTCTCTTAAATACACATTGCCTCAGTATTCGTCAGCCCTTAAATGTAATTGTCCCAGTTATTGTCATTATCGTGTCCGAGAAATCATCATAGTTAAATGAAATACTGTATTTATAGTAAACATGAAATTAGTATTCACTTAATACGAATAATTGTTATTTTTAAGACTTTTTTGCTCCAGTACATTTTTCGTGCACCCAGCTCTTACATTTCATGCCCTCTTGAGAATATTCTTGAGGGTTTGCTTTCTGATTGTTAGAGTTGTTTGTGTTGTCGAAATTTTTGCTTTGTAGTTTCGTTTTTTTTGTAGTTTCGTTTTTAAATGTTTTTCTTCTGAATCTCCTTCTTCAAAGTGTTCAATAATTATTTAAGTTCTGGAAAGAAATAATGAGAGGCATGTAATTTATCTATTATCCATATATTATTAATTAAGATGTTTTCCTCTGGTAGGCTTAAAACGGATTGTGGTCCCATTTTCATCGCGATAGGGTCTGTACAATAACCTTATCTCACAATGCTGTTCTTAATGGATAATCCAATATGAACAGCTTCAATCGTTTTAAGCGTGTTATCTGCGGAATATTTCAGTTTTCTTACCATATTATCTGATGATGACCAGAAATCGTCATCCCCATATCCCGGTATTCGTCATCTATAATTTACATATATTTTCTTTAAAATCCCCAAACAAATTGGGGTAACCCAAATTGGTATGACGGAGATAGAGTACGCATATTCTTACTGCTTAAAATAACACCATTAAAGATAAGGTAGTAAGACATACTAATATATAGGTACGCAATTATAATTTTTACTTCCATGCACCAATCACCGTCATATGTGCCGATTATTAGGACACCACTACTTATTAGATCTAGTAATCGGCACACGAAAATAAACTAAAAATCTTCTTTAAATCTTGTATAATCGCCTAAAGACAGAAAGTTTAATATCAGCACAGGTTATTTAATATAAAACATGATTAAACTTAATTTTGTACATTTCTAATCTATCTTAAAAATTTGGATGTCTTAACATACACGTTAAAGAACTTGCACAGAACCAACATCGTCTCAATCACATACCAAAAAGCAGGGTTGGAAAAAATCATGATTTTTTTTAAATCAAAAAAAATCAGTTTTTTTTAAATTTAAATCAGACTTTTTGATTTTAATAGAAAACGTTATTTAAATCGGATTTCCAAATAATTAGGACATAATTCCAATTAAAGTCTGATAACATTAACAATTCTCCGGCGCGTGTCATTTTCCCTCATCGGTCACCAATATATTCCGCAAAAAGTCTCTCGCTTCAGATCAAAAGGATTTTTTTTGAAATGTCACAAGAGTATTAATTTTTGTCATTTCAACGCCTAGACATAAATAAAGCACTTTTACGCCTAAGAATAAAAGTACAAAAATATATTATTAAACTGATATTAAGCGTCAATTTCAAGGAGTGTACAAATTGTTACTCGATTACGTACAAGGTATTACATTTTATATTATTTGCAACGTTTGAAATTGATGAAAAAATTATTTGTATAAAGTTTAAAAAAATATAGTATATTCTACTCGGAGTAAAAATGTACTTTTGCGCCTTCCTGTTTATGCTAGTCCGTCAAACGTACAAACTCGTCAAAAAGAGTTTAATTTTTACTCTTTACGCAATACACTATTGTTCGGAAATAGTTTTAAGTCCAGAATGAAATTAGTATTATTTATTGGCAAAGTGTAAAATACTGCAGGTCGAAATGTCACAAATTATTGATGAAGGCAGAAGTTATCTTGACCAATATACAGCTGTTTCAAAAAATATATAAAACAGCATATTTTCTGATCATTTGAAGATATAGTCTATAACATCAAAAGAATCTTTTTCTGCACTAGAGGTTGCGAATGAAATGTATTCGAACAACGTTTTTTGTCACTTGTACAGGGTGGGTCAAATTCGACGCTTTTAAAGGGAAACACCCTTTTCTATAGGAGATAGACGAAAACTAATATGGGTGTCTGGAGCTCAGTTTTCATGAAAAACATGATGGTGAAAACCGCACATCAATACCTGTTACTGTTTCGGAGTTACAGGGTGTTTTTCAAAAATGTGCATTTTTAACAAATCACTGTAACTTTTTTGCTATTGAAAATTTTGTATTTCTATGAAAACATTTCCAAAGCACCTTTTTACGTAGAATTTAATGGTTTAAGTATATTTTTTTTAAAATTAATAATTTAAGAATTATCAACAGAAAATTTGATTCTTTATATGGGACACCCTGTATATTTTTAATTTATTGAAAATAATTTAAAATTACCTTTCCAAAAATATAACACACTTGATATTTTGCTCGATTCCTCTTCGAGATATATAGAGTATAAAAATTCGCCCGCTTTAAATAAGTAGGCTTTGAACGGCACCGGCTGTAATGCAAAAAAATTCTAGCTGTGAGCATCAATTAAAACGAAAATAATATTTGCTATGAGAGATGCAGAATTTTATAACAATTTAAAATATATTTAACCAACATCAACACATTTAAACTATATCTAATAACAATAAAAATAAATAGCAAACTAAGACATGAGATTTTGCTACAAGTGTTCAACATATCGATCGTCTTCTGTTATGGACAAACGGGGCAGTTTTTGAACATTTCTCGGGGAATTCATTAACTCAGTAGGGGTGAAAGATTCCCTCTCATAACTGCTAAGTATTTCTAATTCTTGTCTAGATTATACGGAAGAATAAGGAACCTTTATTCTTCCGCAAATATATCCATAGGATTAGATTCATGGGCACTAAGTCAGGCGGCCTCGACGGCCAACGGCTGGGATCTTGGTTAGCTATTCAAATATTCTTGAAATTGGCTGCAAAAATTTGCTGATAACTTCAGCGTTCTGAGGCGGTGCGTTGTCTTGCTGGAAAAATATGTTTTCGAGTTCCATTAAGGGAATATCATCAATAATGGGTCCAAAGCCTACTGGTTAAAAGTGGCGAACTTTTAAAAATTCTGTATTTCGAAGGGGATTATAACAAAATATCAAGTGTGCTATATTTTTGAAAAGGTAATTTTAAATTCTTTTCAGTTAATTAAAAATATAGAGGGTGTCGCAAATAAAAAATCAATTTTTCTGTTGATAACTCTTAAATTATTAATTTTAAAAATATTATACTTAAACCATTAAATTCTACGTAAAAAGGTGCTTTGGAAATGTTTTCATGGAAATACAAAATTTTCCATAGCAAAAAAGTTACAGCGATTTGTTAAAAATGCACATTTTTGAAAAACACCCCGTAACTCCGAAACGGTAACAGATATTGATGTGCGGTTTTCACCATCATGTTTTTGATAAAAATTGAGCTCCAGACACCGATATTAGTTTTTGCCTATCTCCTATAGAAAAGGATGTTTCCATTTAAAAGCGTCGAATTTGACCCACCCTGTACATAAATTTCAAAATAAATCCCTGCCCTTTAGACGTCTAATGGATTCATACGAAATTACTTCAAAAATCGGTCCAACATTTTAATTGATGAATAGATATGTAGTAGGTATATGTGTTATACAAATAATTTTTATATAGTTTTATAACATTTACAATTATTTTTCGATTTATTAAAAGTATTTAAACGTTACAATAGCAACTGTAACATTTTATTTAATGAATAGATATAGGGTATATCTCTTATAGAAATATTTTTTATAGTTTTTGGTACTAATTTCATTTGTAAGAATTCATTATTCTAGGTTGTATTTTTGAATTTCTCTAGCGTTAAATATCCCTATAAATCTTTTTTTCTTTTAAGTACACATTCGTCACCCCTTAAATGCAGTTATCCCAGTTATCGTCATTATCGTGTCCGAGAAATCATCATATTTAAATGAAATACTGTATTAATAGTAAACATGAAATTAATATTTACTTATTACGAATAATTGTTATTTTTAAGACTTTTTTGCTCCAGTACATTTTTCGTGCACCCAGCTCTTACATTTCATGCCCTGGATCATGCCCTTTTGAGAATATTCTTGAGGGTTTGCTTTCTGATTGTTAGAGTTGTTTGTGCTGTCGAAATTTTATTTTGCTTTGTAGTTTCGTTTTTAAATGTTTTTCTTCTGAATCTCCTTCTTCAAAGTGTTCAATAATTATTTAAGTTTCGACAAGAAATAATGAGAGGCTTGAAATTTATCTATTATCCATATATTATCAATTAAATTGTTTTCCTCTGGTAGGCTTAAAACGGATTGTGGTCCCATTTTCATCGCGATATAGGGTCTGTACCCTTACCTCACAGAGTTGTTCTTAATGGATAAACCATTATTAACAGCTTCAATCGTTTTAAACGTCTTATCTACGGAATATTTAAGTTTACTTACCATATTATCTGATGATGACCAGAAATCGTCACCCCCATGTCCCGGTATTCGTCATCTCTAATTAACATATATTTTCTTTAAAATCCCGAAACTAATTGGTATGACGAAGACTGGTGCGCATATTTTTACTGCCTAAAATAACACCATTAAAGATAAGGTATATAGTAAGACATACTAACAAAAATAATTAATCTATACGCAATTATAATTTTTACTTCCATCATATGTGCCGATTATTAGGACACCACCACTTTTATTAGATCTAGTAATCGGCGCACGAAAATAAATTAAAACGATTCTTTAAATCTTGTATAACCGCCTAAAAACAGCTAGTTTAATATCAATAAAGGTTATTTAATATAAAACATACATGATTAAACTTAATTTTGTACACTTCTAATCTATCTTAAAAGTTTGGATGTCTGAACATACACGTTAAAGAACTTGCACAAAACCAACATCGTGTCAATCACGTACCAAAAAGTATGCAGAAAAGAATTATGACAGCTATTATAAAATGCACATGTTGAAATCTATCAAATAGTATCAAATCTGTGAAATACATTTTAATTTATTATTGTGCTATATATATAAAAATTCCTTAATGTTTGATAAAAACTGTAATGTGACAAAGAAAGTGCCGATTACTGGGACACTTGCCTTAGTTCTTAGTTAGCTATGTTCTGATAATGACAGCTTACTTTCTTAAACCTCGTATACCTAACAATCAATGGTTAATGTAACAATTATTACTGTTTACCACTAATATTCAATTTTTAAATAACAGTTATGGAATACTAATGATAACAAGAAGAATTACAAATTATCATATTATAAGTGTCTTGATATTGCACACTCTTAATTTTTCTTTAAATGTTTCCATCAAATGATATTTATTGTTATATTATATGTTAGATATATTAAATTACGTTATTAGTTGTTTTATAAAATAAGTAGGTGTAATTGCAAAATAACCCAGACAAAAAAAACAATTAGGCTTTCTGTAAACGTCCTTTGTTTGGAATTTTGATTAAACTGCAACTTTCTTTAATTGTTCGCAATAAACCTACTCAGCACACTTGATTATCGTAAATAATATCTAATAGGTACCTACTTTGGATGACTAAGTACATTTGTACAATTTACAATAAGTTGAAGACTTGAAGTAAATAATGTTGAGTGTTATATAATGAATATTTATTATAAAAGTTAATAAAAAGTCACTAAACAGAACTTATGTTTGTAAGATACTCATTGTCATCTCTTCTTGTCTAGAAGAACCTTACTGGAATTCTGCGCCTAACCAAAATAGGAACAAAATAGCCATTAAATAAAAAATAAAAAAACATGCAAGAAAAATGTATCTAAACAGTCAACTTACCAACTTAGAGACTATGAATGTATAGAAAAGAGTCCTCTATTCCGGTCCTCTATTAAATTTGTCCTCCGAAACACAATCTGAAGGAATAAATCGTCCCATTGCTGCCAAAAGTCACTAACTTACTTTTTATTACTTCCGAGAAAAATGCGTCTAAAGATGAATTGCATTGCATAAAGATGTTAGAGTTAGTAACTATTCGGTATACTGATATAACATAAATAGCCAGAAATCGTAGTTAATGATTTTTGCAATTGATTCTCCACTTCAAAACATAGTTAGTGATTGAATTTGGTTGTTCGGAAAAATGTTAGTTAGTGACTTTTGGCAGCAATAGGACGAAATAATACTTAAAGATAATGTTAATATAGAGAGATCATGGAACAATTATGTTTATATAAAAAAGATCGCTAAAATTAAAATGCAAATAATTATAAGAAATTGAAATTATGTTTTCTAAGACAGCTGGCTTTATATTTACAGAAACTACATAATATAAACATAACTAGTATAATATACTTACCCTTAAATTATAAAAACACTAATCACCCACGCTCTGAGACTCCCACCTCTTCAAAAAACTAATGTTCTTCATCTTTCCTCTAACTACGTTTACAATCCATTACTTAATTCGCATCAGCTTTACAAGAAGTTACGTGACGTGGCGTCATTTGTTACTAAATATATTATGGTAAATTCACACAAGTTTTGTGAATATGTCTACAGACATGCAATTTTATTACAAGATTGTATTTTTGATTTAAATTTAATTTTTAAAGTCACAAAACTCATTGTGAAAATAATATTGTTTAGTAATAACCATTTAATATTAATAACGGGTTTGCAAAATTACCTCTTTTGTGAAACTATGCAAAAATATCTTATTTTTACTATTCTTATTTCATCACTAGAATATACAAGTCAATGTTAATGTTGTTTCTTCACCCTAAAAAACATATTTCCAAATATAAATATAAAACCAAAAACGAATAAAAAAACAGCTGTCGTGGTAGCCATTTAATGGAAAATAAATATCCCGATCTCGCTCCGAAGTACCTATACAGGAGCGGTTCGAGGTTCGATAAACTCATCGACCCATCGAAAGATAAAGAAGTACCAGAAGGCCCGTATTCACCCGGCGAGAATAAATACCGCGTTTATGGTACAGTTTCTAATGAAAACATATAACTCGGTATCGCCATTGAATATTTCACAACCTCGCGCGGACATAGTACATTAAAATGTCCCACAAATTATTAGAAATACGGAGCGAACCACTTGAGGCGTGGGCGTGTGTATGTGCGCGCTATAGTGTGTACAGGGCGAGCCCGATTTAATCAATCTTGATACAGCTGACGGATATAGAGCTGTGTCCGATGGCTGTTCGGTTGGTTTGATTTATTTCGTTGACGAAATAGAATAATATCTCTTACATAGGTGCGTAAGATTTGTATATTTCGAAATAAAGGTAGATAAATGTGGACAAAGAACAAGAAATATTCTGAGAAGAAAAGAAAAAAAATTGATACATTAAAAAAATTGGCGCCGGGAGGCACGTATAGCCACCCATACTAAAATATGTTAATAAAAAGTTGGTAGGCAGTTCTTTTAGTTTCAAAGTAAAGGAATTTGTCCAATTTTGGTCCGCGGTTATTTCCCCTATCTGCCACCTGGGGTCGCGTCCGATGGGAGTTTGGAGTTCTCCACAGGGATTTTCTCAAAAACGGACTACGGAAACACGGCATATCTCAAAAACTGCGACTTTGACTGATTTTGATGTTATACAAATTTTGTTGCAAATATTATTCCTATTCTTAAATTGAAAACCGCGTTTCGCTACTTTCGCTAGCTACTGTAATTTTGGAGTGACGATTTTTTTAAATGTTTAACCCCAATATTTCCCTCATTTTGAGTGAAATTAAAAAAAACTTTTTTTTGCCGATCTTGAATCTTGAAAATTGAAACATTAATAAAACTTAAAAATAAAAGACCACAACATTGGACTTGGTTTGGTTGGAAATTCGTAAATTTTAATTTTTTTAAATATCAACATATCTAAAATCGTTGTGTGTGTTATGGAATATTATACACTCAGATGGCAAATAAACGCAACGGAAAAATTTTTGGTCAAGTTAAAAATATTATATTTTTTTATTTTTATAGCCCTATATTTCCACGAGTTTTTTAGCAAACTGTATATAAATATATCAATTTTATTTTGTAAACTCAGTTTATTATAAACTTTAGTATTTGACTTATTATTATACACGGTTAATCGAAGAGTTGTTTTTTACCCTATCTTTAAAACACCCTGTACAATAATTTCGTGAGCAAATTTTCCTAAAACATTATTTTTTGGTCAGAACTATGTCTCCTGAATATTTTGTTTTTTGATTTATGTCAACACATGCCTTGGTTAATTTTTAAGAGCGAAATGAACTTGCCACCAACATTTTGTAATTTTTTCAATTATCGTTAGATTTTGATGTTATTCTTCATAGTGACGAAGTGGCTTTGGTGATTATTGTTGTGTACGATTGAATATGGTTCTTATGTCGAAGATTGTGCAAAAGTCATTGATCTTGTTGAAGATGGCCGAAATTATGAATATTCGCTTGGCCCTTGAAGAAGAATGGGAAAACATATCACAACATATTTGCAGCCTCATTAACATTATGAAGCGATGTCTACAGACAGTTATAGCAGCCGGGGAAAGCAATACAAAGTATAACAGTATTTTTACAATTTTTTTGTTTGTACACTTAGTTATTACAGTCATTTTTTTTAATATCCTTAGTTTTTTTAATGTTACTAGTATTAATTAAAACCAAGCCTGTATTGTTACATTTTAACGTTTTTTTAAATTTTTAATACAGAGTTCTAATCAGTGTCGATATGACGTTACGATAATAGTCACCAAATCTCGTGATATTAAAAAATAACATCATAAAGTAATGATAATTGAAAAAAATTGCAAATTGTTGATCGCAAGTTCATTTATTCGCTATTAAAAATTAACCAAGGCATGTGTTGACATAAGTCAAAAAACAAAATGCTCAGGAAACATGGTTCTGACAGAGAAATAATGTTTAATTTAAAATCAATCACGACATTCACGACACAGGGTGTTTTAAAGTTAGGATAAAAAATAACCCTTCAATAATTAACCCTGTATAAGCCAAATACTAAGTTAATAAAAAACTGAGTTTTATGAATTAAAGTTGAAAATGGGGCTAAAAGTAAAAAAAAACACTTTAAACTTGATGAAAAAATGATCCGTTACGTTTTTTTTTGCATTTCAGTGTTTTATTTTTATTATTTCTATAGCTCAGTTTATTTATGTCATCTATATATATAATTATCATAACACAGTATGATATGCATTACGATTTACTAATTTATTATAAATAGTGTTTAAGCATTTTATGAAAATAAAACAAGAAAATGTAAATCATGCTTTGTTAAATTATGGAACAGCTTTTATTTTATAATGTCATTTTAAATGATTTTGAACTCTTTAATCAATAAGAAACGAATTAGTGATATCGCAGTTATTATTCTTCTCCAACTCAGTTTAAAATAGTGGCTAGCAACAACAAATTGTGAAAAGCTGAACAAATTAGGCAAAGAAAATAAAGTCCTCCTACTCTGGGTGCCCTCTCCAAGTAACAGCGACAGTGTCCTGTTAGAACTCCGTGACAATTCGAAGATTGTTCTTGAGGGAACTGGTCCGGCGTGGTCTAACAGACTACGCCAAATAATTAACTCATTCTCATTAGTTACTGGGACCGCCTACAGGATTGGCGTTCCAGCTAATCCTCCCCCTCTCAGTCAACTAATGATAGCCAGATTTATGCCCAAACTGGTTTAGTTTTTTAGAAGTTCTGGCATAAGTTACTTAAGCCGTAGTCTCTCAGACGACGCCGGACCGTTTGTGTAAGATTTTGTGTGTGACAAATTTTTGTAAAATATGGCTGGGCCTTCGAAAAGAGTGCGTTTAGGGGACTCTAGTTATGAAGAAACTCTATTAAAATGATATGATGAGGACTGTGACAGTAACAATATGACAATCTGCCAGACAAATGCGTTTGACAATGTCAAATATTCCACGGGAAATACACTTTACAATTGGTAGAATACTTCCAATTCCTGTACAACTAGAACACGCCCACTTAGATATTCTTATCCTAAAGTTCTTATCCTAGTTAAAGACAATGTTATGTCCTAGTTAATTATTTTTAATGCCTAGAATGTACAAATCCATTTTTAAAACATGTTTAGGAAACCAATGGACTTTGCCTCATGCTGTAACTAGAAACTTTTTCTTTAACTCCAGTTTTCTAACTTATTTTTTTTAAATATAGTACTAAAAACTTATTTCGATATTGTAATGACTGTTAGTAATTTGGTTTTATTTTTTAGAGCTTAGTAAAAACCTAATTCATTTTTTTTTCAAATTTATATGTATGTTATTGTATTTTGTACTATATTTTCTTAAAGTTTATATTAAATTGAACCCATTTTTGTCTACATTAGTTCAATAATACATAATATAATATACAATGAAATATTTTTTTTTATTTTTTAGTTTTTCTGTGTTTTTTAAACTTTTTAGAAGGCGTAGTCCTACAGACTACGCCGGACCGTTTATGATACATATCTATTACCGGACAAGTTAAGGGTCAAATCGAAGAAAATCTTTGATTAAGTAGTAAGTTCTGAGAAATTTCTTCGAGTGTATTAGAACGTTGGACGATTCCCATTCAAGATCACGAATGGAGTCTTCCAGGTTCTTGAATTTTGGTTTAAGTTGGTTTCCACTTGGGAACCAGAATGGCTCTTATCCAGTTAGTGGAGTGCTTGCTTTTTCTTTTTTTGACCCTGTTTAAATTAAAATTTAAAAAATAAATAAAATTAAGTAATTAACTTTAAACACTCAATGGTTAAACGTTCAATGGACCCATAAAGAGCATCAGCATTTTTTCCATTGTAAGCCAGTCGTAGGATATAATTTTATTTACATTTTAGCGTATATTTAAATGTCATATACCGCGGACTAACGGATAGCGGTTCTATTTGGTAGTGTGTTAACAGAATGGCAATTTTACGGCTTTTTATTGTATTTATCAATAGTAAATTGCCAGCGAAATATTTACATTCCAAAGTAGCTGTTGATTGTTTAGTTTTACGACGGTACAAGGAAACAGTAAATGAAAATTTTTATACAAAATGTGATGTTAGGATTTAATATATAAAATTAATTTAAATTTGTAGATTTCTTAAAAAATCTTTCTGGGAGTGTAAATGGGAAATTAGTAAAAAAAATCATCTTAACTTTTTTACTTTTATGTTCAGGAAGTATTCTAGGTTAGGTTGGGTAGCTAGGATTATGTCGGATCCCTCACTCGGAGGCCTTGGGCCCATTGGGATATCTCTGTTATTGTTGTACCAAACCTTCCTCTCATTCTTCCTTTGCGTTAAAGCACTTCCATCTCTTTGCAAAGTTCGCGATGTCGCTGATGTTGGCTTCTGCTGCTTCCTCTAATCCCTCCAAAAAACCTTGCACTAAAGTTTTAAAGCGTCGGTATTCCAGTGCCGGACAGTGGCACAGCAGGTGCTCTATATATTTCTTCTTACTCTCCGCATTCTCTGCAGTAGTCGTCGTTGGTTAACTTCCATCTCACGAGGTTTACTCCCGTAGGGCAGTTTCCAGTGATGACACCTACAATTATGCGTACTAGGTTCTTTTTGTGCTATAGTAGTTGTTTTATCTTTTTGCTATCTACCACTGGTCACAGGTCACAGTCTTCAGGAAGTCTTCTAGAATGTTTTCTATAATTCCTCGACAATATTATATCCAAATGCAAGACTCACGGTGCACCAGCCTGAGGAGGATACTCTCTCTATCGCTCTTGATTCTATATGTGAAAGGAACATCGGAGGAGAAGATCAGGTCAAGACAGCCAAACAATATATAATTAAAACTGTTTTAAAGTCTGGGACTACTCTAAGAAGTGTCCTATTAAAAACAAAACCGGAATCATCAAAACAAGAGAAAGAGTGCATTTACAAGGTACCTTGCGAGTGCGGCTAGTCGTATATTGAAGAGACAAAACATGCATCCTCTACATGCATGTACGACTTGACGAACATAAAAAACATATGGCGCAAAGAGATGAAACCATGAAGTCGCGTATTACAGATCATGTGTAGATTCAAGCACCACAACATAAAATGGTCAGAAACCCGGGTTGTCCACAATGAACCCCATTGGAAAAAGCGCAAATTTAAAAAGCCCGTATTCGTATCTAGCAATAATAAAATCTTTAGTAATCCAAGTATAGAAATTTCAACAATGTAGCAACCATTCATAAAACGCTCCAATGCAGGTATGCCCGGTGGACAACCACATGCTTGACTACATCCAACTTATTCGCAGGTGAATGCTCGGCTTAGTTCACACTTGAATACGGTCAGTGATCCTTCTGACCGAAACGTTGTGTTAATCAAAATAAATAAAGACAATGACAGTCCGAAATTCTTTTAGTGTCAATATCAAAACAAGAGAAAGAGTATATCTAACAGGTATCCTGTGACTGCGGTGAGTCGTATATTGGAGAGACAAAACGTACGATTTAACGAACATTAAAAACACACACATGCACAACGAGTTGAAATAATGAAGTCCAGTATTGAAGACCATATGTGGTCCAAGGCAGCACAATATAAAGTGGAGTTGTCTACAAGAAACTTCATTGGAAAACATGTAAATTTAAAAACCGGTTATTGTATCAAGCAGCAATAAGGTCATTAACAATCCAAGTAGGTATGGAAATTTCCACAATATGGCAATCACTTATTAATAGCACCAATGCTGGCATCCTCGATGGACAACCTCACGCTTGATTTAGATTACTTTACACTTGGAACTGGCAGCGATACATCTGACCAAAAAGGGGTTGATAAATTGCTGTAATTTACGTCTTGCTATACACGTTTTTGAAATGAAACTTCGTTACACGCGATAGGAGTAAAAATTCAAGGCCACGACACACGAGCTAGCGTCAAAAATGGCAACGATCTTGCAGCATCGTAACTCTGGCCCTATGTCATCTAGGGGGCTGAAACTCCCACCCTGCAAACTTGGAATCGACGTTTCGTCTTACGACGTCTTTTCGACTTACATCTTCATCAGGGTGGGACTAAGGATTTGATATTGAAGACCAATGTGGGTCCATTTCGGCATAATTGAGGACGGGCCTGCTACAGGACGACGCCATCGACGTTTCGAACCGATCGATGCCTCTAAATGGACGAAATCATCAGGACTTTTCTTAATTATGGGTCAATTGGAACCAAACTCGGCACGTGGATAGAGGTACCTGAATAGATACCTCAGACAGATAGACTAACTGACCCGTAAGAAGAAGTTTCACTTCAAATATCCGCATATAGTGCAAACACACAATTTGTTTTAATTATCTATCGAAACCTGAAAGGTAGTACTATAAGAATATTTTAATTATCTCTGTTGTTAATCAACCGAAAGTTTCACGGAAAACGCCCATATTCTATCGAAACAACAAATCCTATATATGCGGGTGTATTTCAAAACCGCCGTTTTTTTTTCTTCATACATCGAAACGTCCAACTCATGCCACAATTAAAACTTGATCTTTATCACAGCGCGGCGTATCGAAACCGAGGCACTTTCTACGTGTCGCTTGCTCTAAGACAATGTCTTAAATCCACTGGGTGTTGAACGGCAGCCGCGGCGACTTTCATTTAAATATTTTTGGAACAAAAATTAGGGTTTGGCAACCGTACGCAGATTAAAAATTAATAAATACACCCGTATGTGTCAACAATGCCGAGATAATATCGAGCTAAGAGAGAAAAAAAACGAATATAGCGTTGAACATATCGATAGCGGAATTGTTGCTTATACAGGGTAGACCAAGTTCAAGTAGTTTAGTTGTATTTATTATAATGGGTAGTAAGATTAGGTTAGATTCTTCGAGGTGTTTCTCTGCGACCTTTTCAGATATATTGTCGTCCTCTTCTGATCCTTAGGTTACATTATAAATGTGTTTAGAAGAAATATCATATATCACTGTGGTCCATGTTTTAATTGTATCTAGACTGTCAAATAGTTATTTTAGAATGAATATATTTCTAAAAAGTACTAATTTGTGTGCTTTTCCCAGAAATTGGAATAATTCTATATAAAGCAGAAGTCACCATAATCATCATTATTTTCAGCTTATTCAACCATTTCCAATTATGGTGTAGCCTCCTCACCTCATATTTAGAATTTAGATACCCTTTTTGTAATTGGGCCCATTGTTGTCTATTAGCTATGCAGACCCAAAAGTTATCCCTGCTAGTTTTCTAATATCATGGTCCCATCCCAGGTTTGATCTTCTTTTAGGTCTCTTAATTCATCGTGGGTTTCATGCTGTAATTTTTGTGGTCCATCTGTTGTCCGTCCTTCTTGCCAGGTGTCCTGCCCATTGCCATTTGAGGGATTTGATTCTGTTGATGACATCTATTACCTGGGTCTTTTCTCGTATCCACTCTGTTCTTTTACGGTCTTTCTTGGTTATTCCCAGCATATTTCGTTCCATTGAGCCTTGTACGACCTGTAGTTTTTTTTTGTAATGTCCGTTTTAAGTGCCCAAGTTTTGCATGCATAGGTCATGACTGATAGTACACATTGGTCGAATGTTTTCGTCTTTAGATAAAGTGTCATTCTAGATTTGAATCTGATTGAGTTTCTTCCATAAGTACTCCATGCTAACTTAATTCTTCTGTTGATTTCTGGTAGTAGAGACCCCGAGCTGTGTATTAGTTGTCCCAAATATATTCCTATACTATTTCCAGTGTTTTGCTTTTTATTAGAATGACTTTTCTCTCTACTAGTTCGTGTTACTTTAGTTTTTGCTAAATTCATTTTGAGACCTACTTTATTGCTGGCTGTATTTAGTTCGTTAATTTGTGCTTGTTGTTCTTTAGATGGTTAATGGGTAATCTTAGATGGTTAAGATATTCTCCATCTATTTTTAATCCTTTGTTTTTAATCCTTGTAAATAAACAAATATTTTAACTATATTTCACTAATTTTTAATTTCATATTATAAAATTCCACATTCGAGACTATTAACACTCGCCGTGTTATTTCTTTCCAATTACGGAGATTTTCGTCTCTTCCATACAATTACGCCAGTGAAAAAAAAAGGATAGAACAGAGATAAATGACGGGCACATTTCCTTTGAATTTCTTTTATTTGAATTTGAAACATCTCAGGTGATTGATGATGTAGCCCTCTACACAATAATAAACTATTTTTGATCATTAATATTTGTGTTTTACTCTGGGCGAGTCTGTGTATGTGCGCAGGTCTCACCTTTGATGGGGCTAACGTACTCACAATAATATTGATGTGTGATGGTAGAGGAAAAAAACTAATTTTTTACACACTGAAAAAATTAATTTGTGAATTTAATAACAATATTGATGGTTATTTCTTGCCACAGATTATAGTAGTAAATTTACCATCCGTTCTTTAGTTTTACCACTCGTTTGTAAAATCGCTGTATGGCTCATTTGTCAAATGTATGTAAATGATATTATTTGTGAAAATTAATGTAAAAAATGTGTATCTCATAGTAAATTTACTTATTCATTGTAAATTTATATTTTAAAATAGCCAACTTCCTTGTCCTATTACTATAGAGTAACAACAAATTTAAACATTAGTGTGAATTTACAATTACTTTTGTAAATTCACAAAGCGTTAGTAAACATTAATAAATAAATAAATAAATTTAATAAAACATAATAATAAATTTAATAAAACACGTGTTTATAATTATATTATAAAGATTAATAAAAAGTCACAAAACAGAACTTAGGCATGTAAGATACTTATTGCCATCTCTTCTCTGCCAGCTAACCTTACTGGAATTTTAAGCCTAACCGAAATAGGAACAAAATTGCCATTAGATACAAAATAAAAAAACATGCAAGAAAAAGATATCTAATCAAATCAGTCAACTTACTAACTTAGAGACTATGGATGTACAGAGTCCTCTACTCCGGTCTTCTATTAAATTTGTCCTCCGAAACACAGTCTGAAAGAATAAATAATACTTGAAATATATTGATATAGAGAGAAATAATTACGTTATGTTTACATAAAAAAAATCGCTAAAATTAAACTGCAAATAATTATAATAAATGGAGACTGTGTTTTCTAAGAGTGTTGGGCTTTATTGTTACAGAAACTACATATAAACATAATTAATATAATAGACTTACATTAAATTATAAAAACACTAATCACCCAAGCTCTGAGACTTTCTCCTGAACTGTTTTCTTCGTTTTTCCCAAGAACGGTAAACTAATAGGATTGCTCATCCTCATAAGACGTACGTTCGCCTCTTCCCGCGCTTCAGCTGACAGTTGTGACGTCATTGTAGCCCTTGTCAAAGCCTTCGTGGCCTTGTCATGATAGTATGTATTATTAGTTGCCTATGGTAAACTTATAAAAATAACAACTGAGAAATTTTGAGTTATTTATTTTGTCAATTTTAAATGTGAAAAAGGCGTCTTTAAAATGTTTAGAGCTATAGAGTGTATAAATACGTTCATTTTGTGTTGTGGATTGTGACAAATGTGTGTTGTGATTGATTTTGTTTATTAATTATTTTAAGGCAAAATATGGAAGTACTCTAAAAAAAATGCTTGCATAAGGTGATGCTGGGAACTGTTGTTCTTAAAAATGCATTATCCGAGTATTTAATACGATTTATACAGTTAATTTTCTACCTATACTGCATACATATAAGGTGTTTAAATAAATAAACTAAATAATGAACGTTTTGCATTTGGTAACCAATAATGCACGTGTATGTATTATTGGTTGCCGGATAAGGACTAATAACCATGACAAGGGCTACAATGACGTCACAAAGCGAGTAGTTTTTGCATGCACCTGGCGGACACTTTTGGCTGAATGAGCAGTCCTATTAGGTTAACTGTTCTTGGTTTTTCCTCCTAACTACGTTTTCAATCGAATACTTAATGCGCACTAGCTTTACAAGAAGTTACGTGACGTAGCGTCATTTTTTACTAAAAATATTATGGTAAATTTTTGTTAAAGTTAAAGTTTTGTGAATTTGTCTATACACATGCAATTTTACTACAAGATTGTATTTCTGATTTAAATTTAATTTTTAAACTCACAAAGCTCATTGCGAAAATAATATCGATTTGCAATATTCATTTAATATTAATAAATTGTTTTGCAACATTTCATTTTTTTGTGAAACTATGTAAAAATATCTTATTTTTACAAGTTTCTTATTAAAAATACTATAATATATCAATATTTTTTTTGTAAAATTACTTATATTTTTTTCAGTGTAGTCCATAATACCACAGTTTAAAGAATATAAATATATCAGTTGGCCCACTCTTCGCCCGTATCAAAATTTCTCCCGCCGCTCCCCGCCTATTAACCGTATTAGAATTTGCGATTTATGAGAGATATGTTATTAAATAATAATAAGAAGAAAGTAAATAAATATTGATCAATTATTAAAGACGCTTAAAACTGTCAATCAATATAAAACTAGTACTGTATTTTTATTTTTCTACTTCCTATATTAAAATTCCTTGGTATTTTTAGTTGATTCCTCGTATACGGGCCAGCGTTCTGACTGATATAATAGCACTTCCGCTGCACCCGGTAAACGTACAATTTTTTTGTCACCTCGAAGGGTCGCGGGCCGCCTTTGAAGTCAAAATAACAATAGAATTCCTTAGAATGAGCCAACTGTATATATTTATATTCTTTAAACTGATAATACATTTAAAACATAGATTACAGTGATATCTGATTATTTCTTCGAAAAAAAAAATATGTTAGTAATAGAAACAATTAGCGCCAATTTTCAGGTTACGTTTTATGTCATTTTATATAGTGACGTTCTCATTTAATCGTATAAGTAATTAAATTGTAAAAAAAAATCTAGAAATAAATAAATCAAATAATTTTTCTTTCTGAATTATTATTAAAAACGTCGATGTATATCAATAATAAATTAATAACTTGACAATAATAAGCGTTCGATTGAGATACAGCTCGTGACCTCCCCAAAAGCCGTACATTCTTGGAGCCGTTTTCTCCAATCCAAGGTAAAACAACAATGGTGCAGGCGAACCATTGTTATGAGAGCCAGGCGACCCACACGGCACAAATTTAAATAAATTGAAAATTTATATGATTTAGGGATTGGCATAAGATACAGTATATTTAACGCGAAAATACTTGGAAGTGTTAATTTCCATTTAAACAACGTAATGATTTGTTTTACGGAGAAATAAAATATTTTGATCGTTTTCACAAGCTGTCGTCAATTTAACAACTGTATTTATTTATTCTTTGAAAATTATAATATAATATATATGTATATCGACCCCAGAAACACGTGTATGATTTTTTTTTGGCAAAAAAAATATGGAAATTGATTTTTGGAAATTTTCTAGTTTTCTAGTTAAACCTTACCCTTTTTGAAATATTTTCAATTTTGTGAAATTGCAGTAAAAATTTTAAGGCTTCATTTCTCCAAGGGTATCAATGTTTTTAATACTAAATATTTAATGAAGTTTATTTATTGATCAGTTATTGTGTTGCAATAATAAAAATAATACTACCTTATACAGAGTGTCTAAAAATTTATTTTATATAATTATTAGTTTCAAACAGCTATAACTTGTTTAATTTAAATGGAACACCCTGTATATTTTACGAGAATCAGATGCACAATTTAATTGTCTATCAAATTATATTATACCATTTTTTACGTATATGTTTAAGTTTCCGTAGAAAATGCATTTTCTTGTAATTTAGAACTTATTTATCAATATACCCATGGAATATTAACATTTTAGATTATTTTTAAGAATGTACCAAATTTTTAAAGAGTACAGATACTAATTTTGTCGATATAATTCGTTTATTTCATTAAAAAATAAAAAAAAAACTATTTAAATATTTGTTAAAGAGGACCAATTAATATGATTCCAGTATTCAAACCACATTAACTGACTGTTTGCGTTGATTAATAATAATTGCTCCAAATACTAAAAAACTGAATTTTATATGTATATAATATAAAATGATATTTCATTTTTTAATAAATGCTTATTTATAATAACAGAGACTTTAATTTTGATAACTTATTATTATATTGATTTCTGACTCAAATCCACATTTATTTATAATTTATTAACGAACACAATTAAGTATGTAATTAATTAGTATATGGGCGGAAATAATGGTGTTATATGTAATTAATGGTATACTCTTTTATAAATATTTAAATAGTTTTCTTTTTTATATACAATGGGCTAGTAATATTATCGTTTTGCTAAAAACGATAATATTACTAGCCTGTACATTTTGTACATTTGTTGCTTTAAAAACAATCTAAAATGTCAATATTCCATGGATATATTGATAAATGAGGTCTAAATTATAAGAAAATGCATTTTCTACGAAAACTTGAAGGGATAGGTAAAAAATGGTATAACACAATTTAATAGACAATTAAATTGTGCATCTGATTCTCCTAAAATATACAGGGCTTTCTATTTAAATTAAAGGAGTTATTGCCGTTTGAATCTAATAATTATTTAAAAAAATACATTTTAGACACTCTATATAAGATAGTATTATTTTTATTATTGCAACACAATAAATGATCAATAAATAAACTTCATTAAATATTTAGTATTAAAAACATTGATACCCTTGGAGAAATGAAGCTTTAAAAATTTTACTGCAATTTTACATAATTGAAAATATTTCAAAACGGTAAGGTTTAAGTATAATAAACCTTAATCAAATTTACCTTTATTTTAATCGTAGAAACTAAAAATGTAATAATATACAGGGTGTTCCATTTAAAAAATACAACTTTGATATTTTTTACTTATTTGGGACACTCTGTATCTTGTAAAATTATTTTTAAATTGTACCTCTAATAGTCCTTCATCGAATCCAAAACTTGAAATTTGTAAAAATATAATCGTTTAGCTACAATACTCCGTGTCGTATGTGGTAAACAACCCTGTATATGAAGTTAATCAAAATTAATAAAAACCATCTATCAAAGAACGAAATCGAAATTATGTTACTATAGAAACGCCCTTTGATTTTTAGGACTAAGGAAAAAAATCAACCATATTTTCATGTTTTTTTTTAATTTTTTCTAAGTCGGTATGGAAATTTGGAAATGTATAAACGGGATTAACAATTTAAGAACAAACAAATATTTTTAAGACTCTTGTAAAGACACGGGACATACTGTATATAAATTATTAAAAAACAATCAGTAAAATATCTCATTATACTAATGTATCGTTTTTCGTTACAAAACGTATAATATTATGTTACTAAAATTATGTCGACAATAATAATCTAATGATTGTTACTTCCTTATACATGAAAAGACGTGGGAGTGATAAACCAGTTTATCGTCCAACAAATACATTCGTTTTTACAAAAATTCGATAAATTCTTAATATAAAAGTATTATTGTTTCTTGTTTATTACTACTAATTGCTAGTATCTAAAACTATAATTAAAAATCTGTACATGAGAAATAATAGTCCCTATGTTACGTAAAGTTTTACATCGAGGCAGATAAAATCTCGAGAAGCCAGACTGGCTTTTTTGGCAGCTCTAACATAATTATAATTGGCCGAAAAACAGGAAATGAAAAGATTGTGTGATTTGTAATATTTTACTTAAGAAATAAATCAATATTATTTCAGGCTATGAAAAACTGGTTTCGAGTATAATATATGGACATCAAGATTGTCAGACAGAATATTAGTTGTTGATGAATTCGATATACAGGGTGGCGTCTCTCATACGACACGGAAGCTCCAAGCAGGACGACAGTTTCTATTGAGATGAAATTTTGGGAGTAGGTTAATTTAGGGCATTTTTAAAAAATATTTTTTGTTGTTTCAATTCTACAGGATGTCCCCAAAAAAATGTATTTTTTGCAATGGAGCATCCTATACACGCTCAGATGAAAAAAAACGCAACGGAAATTTTTTTATCAAATTTAAAGGATTATACAGGTACAAAAATAAGATTTATTTTTCATATCAACATAGGTCCGATTCTGCTTCGTTTCGTAGCTACAGGGTGTTAAATTCTTAACATTTTTTCGATTTTTTATATACTTTTCTTCTTAGGTACTATTTTAGGGATTTGAATGAAATTTTGAGGGTGAAAGTTACTATAAGTGCTACATATTTTAATGTTAAAAAACTGTCGATAAATTAATCAGAGACGTGCATATGGGTTATCACTGGAATATTTCTCAAAAAAAGCATGTACGCCACTGACTGATTTTTCTCTTGTTAGAGAAATAATTTAAGCAATTTAATGCCGATTAAAAGTTGTCTCTTGATATTTTGTCAATTTCGGCGTCCTTGATGAAATAAACAGAATTTAATAATTTGCCTTAATCCAGGTCTATGTATAATAGCAACCTTTAAAAATTTTAATATTATTAACTTGCGAAAGTTTTAAATAAGTACTCATCGATTCTTCATCAAAAAAATATGAAAAAGTTCTACATATACATGGGTATGAAAATGCATAGTTTTAAAGTTACAGGATGTTAAAACTTTTTAAAATTAGTTTTTTTGTTTCTTAAATACCATTATTTTTATATTTGAAAATGCTGTAGGTTGGGCTAATAGTACTAATAACTAATAGTGATAATATTTAATAATAAATTAGGTAAAATATATAATTTATTAATTTTATTTTAATTTTAATTTTATTAATTGTGATTAATAAAATTGCATTTATCTCATCAAGGAGGCCAAATTCGACAAAATATCGAGAGATAACTTTTAATTGGCATTAAACGACCTAGACAATTTTGATAGCAAAAAAAAAGTGAGTGGCGCACATGTTTTTTTTTTGAAAAATATTCCAGTGATAACCCATATGCACGTCCCTGATGAATTTATCGACACCTTTTTAGCATTAAAATATGTAGCACTTATATAGCAACTTTTACCCTCAAAATTTCATTCGAATCACTAAAAGTACTTGGAAGTAAATTATAATAAATGGAAAGATTATTAAGACTTAACACCCTGTAGCTACGAAACAAAGCAGAATCGGACCTAAGTTGATATGAAAAATAAATCTTATTTTTACGTGAGAAATATCCCTAGAGAGATGGCACATGTTCTTGAAACACCCTGTATATTGTTATTTATTTATATTTATTTATTTAATGATAATATTTTTTTAGAGGTTGCTATTAAGCCGGTCCCAGACACTACGTGCATTTGGCGAATGTGCGAACATTCGAATTATGTACAGCGGCTTCGGCCACCTTCCCACACGCTACGTTATTTGTAAAAATGCGTCCAATGACAAATATTTCCCGTAGCGTAAAACACTTAAACAAATAACCGTAGCGTCTGGGAGTAATTCCGAAGTTGACTACGCCGCACTACGAGCTCCTTTGATTCGTGCCAGTTTACCGACAACCGCCGGGAAAATGACGAAGTACGAATCTTCGTCGAATGTAACCTCCCACACGCTACGCGAATAAGCTCGAATACCGAATATTCGCCAAATGCACGTAGTGTCTGGGACCGGCTTTAGACTTGGATCAAGGCAAATTAATAAAATTTCATGAAGGATGCCGAAATCGAGAAAATATCAAGAGATAACTTTTAATGGGCATTAAAGTGCTTACACTATGTCGCTAACAAGACAAAAAAATCAGTGGCGTGCATGCTTTTTTTAAAAAATAATTATTTACATATGCACGTCTTTGATGAATATGTTTGATGACACTTTTTTAGCTTTAAAATATGTCACATTTATAGTAAATTTTACCCTCAAAATTTCATTCGAAACGCTAAAAGCACTTTGGAGAAAATTATAATAAATCGAAAAAATATTAAGATTTTAAAACCCTGTAGCTACGAAACAAAGCAAAATCGGACCTATGTTGCTATGAAATACGCATGTACCATCTCCCCATAGGAGATGGTATATGTTTTTTGAAACACCCTGTATATCGGAGGGGCAGGCAACATACTATTTTGTCGAAACATGAATTCTCCATTGAATATTGAAATAAAATACTGGGTACCACTTAAAATAAAACAGTAACTTGCTTTTAAAAGTGACCGTTGACCAATATTAATTTTTATTGACGATTGGAAATGAAAAAAAAATGTTACATATTTCGAAACGACGAACTGATAGACGTATTTTACATTAATTTATTAATACAGATCATCTGGTTTCAAACGAACGCCTCCGGACTACAGTACCATAATTTAAATATCTCGTCTCGGCCGCTTGACAAATGGTACCGGTTCTCAGGACTAAGTTTTCAATAGAATTTGGAGCAAAATCAGAATTAACAATCTTATAAAGCCAGTTGTCCGTATTTCTGATTAGTTCAAAATGATTTTGTCATGTTTTTTAGATGTCACATTCGTTCAAATTTTAATATAAGATTTTTAACGATGTATTTTTCGAGAATAAATTATACCGATGGAATTCCGGTTAGGATTAAATTAAGCGTTTTTAAGGTGTACGGAATATTATTTGATTAATTATAGAGGTCCATTTTTGGATATATTATTCTGTGGTGGTATACGTACCTATACATTTAGATAGATATCTTAAAAATGTTCTTTTTTATTATTTTCTGTAAAGTCTTCTGCTAATAGACACTGCTAATTTGCGGTAGAATTGCACTTGTGTGTAATTCTACGCTAATTATTTTACGCTATTTTCGGGTATCAAATCTTCAATATTTAAAGCTTAAAATCAAAAGATTTATTTTATTAAAGAAATTAAAGACAAACAGTACATGGTGTCAAAAAAATAGTACGACAACCATTCGTGCCATAAATTTTGGTACGACTGATATCACAGATGGAGGTTAGTTCTCCTCTCTGTAAAACCGTCTCAGATACTGACTTTTGTCAAAGCCCTCAGACTGAATGATGAGTTATATCTCAAGAAAGGGGGACACAGTGGATCTGTAAGGTGGTGGTGATTAACTACCCCTCTCTGTATGCTTCTCAGTGTTGCCAACTTTCTGAAATAGAATTTCCCACCAAGATGGTCAAAATTTTCCTTTTTTTCTAAAAATTCCCACGAGTTCTCAAATCCAATATAGTGTCGTCAGCACAATACAGATATTATGGATATATTTTTGGATTTATTATTCTGTGGTGGTATACGTATATCTATACATTTAGATAGATATCTTAAAAATGTTCTTTTTTATTATTTCCTGTAAAGTCTTCTGCTAATAGGCACTGCTAATTTGTGGCAGAATTACACTTGTGTGTAATTCTACGCTAATTAGCAATGCTAATTCGCAAAAAAACTATTTTCGGGTATCAAATCTTCAATATTTAAAGCTGAAAATTAAAAGATTTATTTTATTAAAGAAAATAAAAACAAACAATACATGGTGTCAGTCAAAAAAATAGTGTATCTAACTTTGGGGGCTGATTCTTCATAAAACAAAAAGTTCCTGTGAAAATAATATATTTTATTTATTTTTAAGAATATTGGTAAACCGTTTTTCTTGAAATTTGTTACTCTGTAAAACCGTCTCAGATACTGTTTTTTCTGGGCCGTATAACTAAACACGTGTTTATAATTATAATATTTATTAATAAAAAGTTACAAAACAGAACTTATGTATGTCATGGTGCGTTTAGACTTGAGCACGCACGAGCTGAGCTTGCGCGCACGGGATTAGTTCGCGCTCTCGGCTCCGTTCAAATTAAACACTTATTTTTTGACGAATGAAATGATACATTTGTGCGCGCACAGCAGAGTTCTGTTGGTGAAAATAATGAACGACCAAGAAATAGTGGAGGCTGCAGTCATTGTTATGCACAGCTTAATTATTAAAAAGGAGAAAAATCGAAAACATCGTCGCTGGTGGCAAATCCAAATTTTTAGAAATCGATATAATTTACTGCAACAACTTAGTGTCTCAGGAGGGCTATGATCAGTTCAAAAACTTTACAAGAATGACCAGTCCCGACTTTGAACATTTACAAAATTTAATAACACCAAAAATTACGAACAAAAGATACAAATTTTAGAATAGCAATTTCATTAATATCGACATATTCAATATTAATTTTATTTACAAGGTCTTGCCATGCGTTATTTTTTATTTATTTTTTAATAATACAAAGAATGTTTAACATCCCATAATATAAATAAATATAAAATGAATATAAAAAAAATTAATAAAGAAAACGAAAAAAAAAATCACACACGCACGCACGAACGCAGACAAAACAAATAGCCGGTGCTAACTGAGCGTTCGCGCACCCATAAAATCCCTTTGAGCACGGACCAAAAACCGACACCAGACGGCTCACGTTCGCGGCTGCTCGCGCACAGACAGATTCAGAGTGAGCGTGCGCGCACAGCCGTTTACGCTTGAGCATTCGCGGAGGATCAGCGCGTGCGTGCTCAAGTCTAAACGCACCATCAGATACTCATTGCCATCCCTTCTTATCTAGAAGAACCTTACTGGAATTCTGAGCCTAACCAAAATAGGAATAAAATTGGCATTAGATACAAAATAAAAAACATGCAAGAAAAAGGTATCTAATCAAAACAGTCAACTTACCAACTTCATATGAAACTATATATAAACATAATTAATATAATATATTTACCCTTTAATTATAAAAACACTAATCACCCACGCACTGAGACTGCCACCTGTTCAAAAAACTGCTTAGATTAAAATGTTCTTCGTCTTTCCTCTTACTTCGTTTTCAAGTCTTTCCTCTTACTTCATCGGTTACTTAATTACCAGCTTCACAAGAAGTCACGTGACGTGACGTCATTTTTTACTATATGTATTATGGTACATTCACACAAGTTTTCTGAATTTGTCTACGGACATGCAATTTTATTACAAGATGGCATTTCTTATTTAAATTTAATTTTTAAGCTCACAAAACTCATTGTGAAAATAATATCGTTTAGTAATAACCAATTTTAAATTAACCAGCAAACTGTTTTTCAAAATTAGATTTTTTTGTGAAGCTATGAAAAAATATCTTATTTTTACAAGTTTCTTATTAACAGCGTTTTCAGATGGAGCGGAGCGTCCGCGACGGACCGTCCGCGAATTCGAGCAAGTACCATGAGTTTATATGAACGATTTCACATGGGTCGCGTATGCTCCGTCCAGATGAGTTATATTGAAAAAACATCTGCGCGTACGAGCCGCTCCATCTGAAAGCGCTGTTATATGAACAATTTCACATGGGTCGCGTATGCTCCGTCCGGATGAGCTATATTGAAAAAACAACCGCGCGGACGCTCCGCGCGTACGGTCCGCTCAATCTGGAAGCGCTGTAAAAATACTCTAATGTATCAGTCTTTTTTTTTTGTAAAATTACTTATATTTTTTTCAGTGGCAGTGTCCCATCACAATCTGAAGATTGTTCTTACTTAATCAAGGAAAATCTTTGATTTTTCTCGGTAGTAAGTCCTGGGAAATTTCTCCGTTGTGTCTTAGATCATTGGATGATTCCTATTCCAGATTACGGATGGAGTCTTCCAGGTTGTTGAGTTCCGCTTTAAGTGGGCTGGCACCTAGATTAGCAGGACTTTATTTTCTTAGTCTAATTTGTTCAGATTCTTTAGGCATTATTTAACCAACTTTGAATTGATAAAATTCTGTGCGTAGTAACCGCTGTTTGATAGTGATTTTTCCCTAATTGCTGCCCATAAAATCATCGTGCTTCATCCCATAGTCTATTTAATTACGCTTTCCAAATATCCGTATCTAAATTAGAGCAATTAGCGCTATTTGAACGGGGATTTGACGGTCGTTTTTTACGAAATTCGTGCCACCGCGATCAAATATTTGCCGCCGAATTAAGCTTAAAAAGTGCGCGATTCGGTAGTTTTGAATTCAACCGCCAGGCTTTATCTGTTTGGCGTGCCGTAAATCAGCGGTTGCATACGCATTACACCAACTACACAGAAAAAAGTTTCTTTCTTGAAAACGCCACGCTATTTCGGCACTGCAAGAGATATAAACATTAAAAAGTTTTAAAAAACAAGACACTCTCTGCTCAATGATCATCTCACTAGATTGAAGCTAAGAAACAACGGCAAATGCAGATTCTGTTAAAAAAAATGGGGAAATACCAGAACACCTCATCACTGAGTGCGCCGAGACGACAACCATTCGATTGATTTCGGAGATGGAGAACTAATCTCTCTACAACCGTCTTAGGTACTGGCTTTTGTCAAAGCCCTGAGACTGATTGATGAGTTATAACTCAAGAAAGGGGGACACAATAGATCTGTAAGATCGCCGTGACTAACTTCCCCCCTTCCATACATCAACAATCTCTATATGCTTCTCAGTGTTGCCAATTTTCTAAAATTTTCCCGTTTTTTCTAAAAATTTCCACGAGTTCTCATATCCAATATGGTGTCGTCAACACAATACAGATAGGTATTATGATTTTTAATTGAAAATTTAAAAATTTTCATCGAAATCTTTCGAAAACACTTTTCAATTTTTTTGGCACAAAAAAAACTCAAAGTTTGTTTCTGGGATCGAAATATACATCCCTAGAAATAGTTGCACTTATTTAAAATTAACCATGTATTCGAGGGGAGAAGGTACAAGAATAATGTATAACGCCAACATAAATTCTAAATAATACATGAATTCATGAATTTAGAATTTCCTACGAATATGGTGTTTTAAGTCAAAATTTCCCTTTTCCTCTAGATCCCGAAATTTCCTATGAATCGGGAAATTTCCCACAAGTTGGCATCACTGAATTGATTCTCCTATAAAGTAAGGCAACTTGTTATGACTACAGGGTTGCTCACCACATACGACACGGAGTATGGTAGCTAAACGACTAGATTTTTACAAATTGTAAGTTCTGGGTTCGTTGAAGGACTATTAGAGCTACAATTTAAAAATATTTTTACAAGATACAGAGTGTCCCAAATAAGTTAAAAATATTATAGTTGTATTTTTTTAAACGGAACACCCTGTATATTATTCTATTTTTAGATTCTACGATTGAAATAAAGGTAAATTTGACTAAGGTTTATCACACTTAAACCTTACCGTTTTTGAAATATTTTCAATTTTATGAAATTGCACTAAAAATTTTAAGGCTTTATTTCTCCAAGGGTATCAAAGTTTTAATACTAAATATTTACTGAAGATTATTTATTGATCAGATATTGTGTTGCTATAATAAAAAATTTACTACCTTATACAGAGTGTTCAAAAATTTATATTAAATAATTACTAGCTTTAAACGGCAATAACTTGTTTAATTTAAATGGAACACCCTATGTATTATACCATTTTTTACCTATCTCTTCAAGTTTTTGTAGAAAATGCATTTTCTTATAATTTAGACCTCATTTATCACTATACCCATGAAATATTGACATTTTAGATTATTTTTAAAGATGTAACAAATTTTCAAAGAGTACAGATACTAATATTGTCGATATAGTTCGCTTATTTCATTAAAAAATAAAAAAAACTGTTTAAATATTTTTTGTTAACAAGGACCAGTTAATATGATCCCAGCATTCAAACTACATTAATTGACTGTTTACGTTGATTAATAATATTTGCTCCAAATAGCCAAAAACTGAATTTTGTGTGTGTATTAGACAGTGTGGTAAAAAGTAACACTTTATACATTTTATTTCATTTTTTGACGAATGCTTATTTATAAAAACAGAAACGTTCATCTTCATAACTTATTATTATATTGATTCTGAGCCAAATTCACACACACATTTATTTAGAATACTTTATTGATTAAACTAAAACTAATTTTTTGTCGGAAATAATGGATATGTATATTTAATTGGTATACTCTTTCACAAAGATTTAAATAGTTTTTTTTGTATACCAATGGGCTTGCAATACATTTTGTACATATATGTTGCTGTAAAAAAACCTGAAATGTCAATATTCCATAGGTGTAGTGATAAATGAGGTCTAAATTATAAGAAAATGCATTTTCTACGAAAACTTGAAGAGATGGGTAAAAATGGTATAATATAATTTGATAGACAATTAAATGGTGCATCTGATTCACCTAAAATATATAGGGTGTTCTATTTAAATTAAACAAGTTATTGCCGTTTAAAGCTAGTAATTATTTAATATACATTTTTGGACACTCTGTATAAGGTAGTAAAATTTTTATTATTGCAACACAATATCTGATCAATAAATAATCGTCAGTAAATATTTAGTATTAAAAACTTTGATACCCTTGGAGAAATGAAGCCTTAAAATTTTTACTGCAATTTCATAAAATTGAAAATATTTAAAAAACGGTAAGGTTTATGTGTGATAAACCTTAATCAAATTTACCTTTTTTTCAATCGTAGAATCGCAAAATAGAATAATATACAGGGTGTTCCATTTAAAAAAATACAACTATAATATTTTTTACTTATTTGGTACACTCTGTATCTTGTAAAACTATTTTTAAATTGTAGCTCTAATAGTCCTTCAACGAACCCAAAACTTACAATTTATAAAAATCTAATCGTTTAGCTACAATATTCCGTGTCGTATGTGGTGAACAACCCTGTATATTTATCTTTTTTTTTTCTGTGTGTACATAAGAAAAGCTTTGCTTTTTCCGCGGTTTCAAGATGTATGAGACGGTTGGTTAAAAGACTTGCACCGCCGTCTATAAATTGAGATGTTTGCATGCGGTTTGCTCCATCGCATCGTCAGGTAAACAAGAAAGCGCGGGTGATAGTGGGCTGGATTACCGGCGGGTACATGAATTGTCGGCTTTTCTTTCAAAAACACTCAAATGTATTCTAATTTAAGCCAGCTTTTATTCACATTTGATGAAATAGGCCGTGTCGCTACTTGATAATACTCGTATTAACGGCATACGAGTTTTACGTTTTTATTTAAAAAAAACTCACTGAGATTTCTTATAATAAATTAAAATTATCAGTAAATTTATTCAAATAATTAAATTCAATTTCAATTATTTAATGTGTGTATTGGTCGAGTTTTATAGATAACGCGTCGCGATGACCGATTCCGACTGTAAAATAGAAATAAGTTTTTTGCAATCATCCTTCAGTTCTATGGTGTATTCAGAAAAGTTAAAAACTATTGAAGAAGGACCTCCAAAGCATATTTTGAATATTAATACTAAACTGTGATATTATTAATTTTAAACGTTGTGATTTAAATACAAATGTGTTTAATGTTTGAATTTAACTTGGAAACGATAAAAGTATATGTAGCAATAACATTAAAAAAATATTCCTCCAGTAATCCTGTTTCGATATGTGTCCGAACTATCGAAGTTCTATTGTAACTATAGTCTGTCCAACGAGAAGATCCTTGACAGTGATAGATGTGTCTGTCATTTTAATTTCAAAGTAGTTTATTTTATTTTACAAAGAAATAAGTTGGTACAACTGGAACGCATAGCGATATATTTAAAATTTGATTGACAAGATGACAAGTGATTACTGCAAAATATTGTGAAAAAAGTGTATAAAACTGAAAAAATGTAATCGAGTTATTTTATTTAATAAAAACGGTATGTGTTAATACAAAACAAACAAGAACAAGACACTACATACCAAAAAAATTATAAAAAGGAACTATTATTTACTTTCAAGCTTTTTGAAACTACCCGCATTTATGATTATATTTATCAATATAACTTATGTACAAATACAAATTTGTAATATTCCACAGGAATAAATAAAACAACATAGGGTAAATAAAACAAACTATTTTATTAATAATAACACCTACCAAATTTTATACCTTAAAGGTTGATTAATTAATTTTAATCTTAATTTTTTTAAACCAGTACCTTTTGACATTATTTTTCTGCAGTACTAAAATCCACCAATCGTGTGACGTCGATATTTTACAGCTACTCCAGTTTTTAGTATGTGTTTAGTTTGATCCTTCTATATTGTTCTTCTATATACGAGATGCACTTATCTACGACGAAATGGTATACAAACTTTATCGATGGCAACTTCATTGGTGTATAAGACTTTCTGCCTGGGCAGCGAGTATTAACCATAAACTGTGCTCTGGGTCTACAGTTAATTTTCACTCGATTTTTCCTCCACTTGACTTCAAAACACACAAAACACACGTAATAATACGAATCAAAATGCATTATCTTCCAAAACGCAGGGTATTTAACAAAAGTTGACACAAAATTATAACCTATAATTCGGCAAGACTTTGACAAGCGTCAAAAATGACAAAGATCTAAAGGCGAGTTCATACGCATCGGCGTCCGTTTGTCGTTCATCGTTCCGTCAAACCAATAAAATTGAAATACGATCTGTCATTTTTTAAATAAACCAATAAAACTGGTTAAAAACAACAAGACACGACGCATGACGGATTTATATTTAAACCCATCCATAGATAACTTAAAAATTATTAGAAACTTTTTTTAGTAAAATAAATAGATTGGTATGGGACGTCATCTGCTTTTCTTCTGTCATCGTCTGTCGAAATCTTACCTGAGAAAAAAAACAGAGTTATAATTTCTTTAACAGTGATAACGTTTTCTATCTTATATCTTATAAAAACAGCACAGTTTAAAAAAAAATCCTTTATATTTTCACTTAGTTTTCCATATTTGTTCTATGCCATAAAACCAGATTTATAACCTTAAATAAAAAATTAAAAAAGCTAAACAACCACGAAACACATCACACATGCCCGAAACCGTATCATAGAGGAATTATATGCAAAATAAAAGCGGCCGTAGATCAAAAAAGTGCGCGCACAAAAGCCAGTCTCCGTCCTAATCCGGCTCTAAAATTAAAAACGGCAACAAAAAGGGTGATAAAATCCATTAAAATCATAAAAGGGGCCATTGCATCCATCCCCGGCGTTGCCAAAGGGTCAAAATCGGGTTCTTAGGGTTAGTGCGTCGCACAGATGTGCCGTATGCAAATCGAGCGCCCTTCTTACAAAGAAAATTTAAATATTTAAAAAAGTACGCCGTTTATATCAAAGCGGCCCAGTCCGTTTTTTAAGCTCTAGACGGATAGAGGTATACAGGGTGGTCCGAACTGTAAATCTGCAGTAGGTATGTGCGCATATTTGGCGTGAAACTTCTTACTAACAGCTATTAAATTGAAGGATTTGTTTGAAAAAGTGTAGTTTGAAATGTTGAAAAAGTAATAGATTAAAAATTAATAAATAATTTGATGATTATTATCACCATTTTGTATTAAAATATCAATATTTTTTTTGATAAACACGTATTTCAAAGCCGCCATAGGCTGTCCTTACCATTTTTCGTCCCGCTAGCTTTAGTGTTGAATTTTTACTCACAGCGCAGGTAAATAAGTTTCACTTCAAAAAAAACGGCGTCAAAAACGGCTGGGGAATGGCAATCGATGATAATTTTGGCGAGGTCAAGCCCAAAATTATCATAAATTGTCATTTCCCAGCCATCTTTGCGGCCTGTTTTTTAGATCATACTGTATTAAGTAACGTATTTTGCAGATAAAGTAAATAAAAAGTTCTTCCTAAATCATGTCCTAAAATACTTCGTTTCGGAGATACAGGGTGTAGAAGTTTCATTTTTATTTCAATTTTTGCAAATAATTTCTGAACTAATATCGATATTTGGATGAAAATTAGTGCCTGGGTGTTTTTTGGCATGAGAAATTAGATTTCGATGACTGTGTGACTCCTATTTGTAGGGGGCACCACCTACATATTTTTAACTGTCTTGAAGAGTAATAACTTTTCATCCGTACCTGTATTACACTACTGAATGAAAAAAATGCGTACATTTCCGCTGTTTTTTACGTAAAAAAGGTGGTAAGATATTTGGAATTGATGGAACTATCTAGTCAAAATGTTTAATTTTTGTCAATTTTTATTAGACTAGAATAATAAGTTTGAAATGTTTTTGTGCCAAAGGTAAAACAGAAACTATTTTGTCATATTTTTTTCTAAAAAAATTATGATTAATCAAATAACTATCTATATAGTCAACATTTTTTTTTTCTTGTCAGTAATGACATATCTTAACTATTTCCAATCCTAATATCTTGAGAACGGTTGCTTGTAGCGATTTTTACCAAAAAAACCTTTTTTACGTAAAAAATTACGTAAATGTATAATAGTGTTTCACTCAGTATTATACAGGTACGGACGAAAAATTATTACTCTTGAAAACAGGTAAAAAGCATGTGAGTCGCGTCCCCTATACTGATAAAAAAGATAGACTTGAACTAGTCGTCATCGTTCGTGAAAAAAAAATTAGTGGCAAGAGAATTTATTTTAGCGTAAAAGAAAATATATTCCCCGAAGAAAAACTCTCTTAACTCAAGAAAACTTGTTCTCTTGAAAAATTCGAAAATTTCTCTTGAATCTATTTTCATTCAACCAAGTGCAAGTTACTTTGTTTTAAGATAATAACAAAAATACGCTAGGAGTACTTCATTCAAGAAACATGGCCATTTTTCCAGTAGCTAAATACTCTTTTGATGAAAAATAATAACGACACGCAGAAGGAGCTATGACGAAGGATGGTATATACAATCAGTCGGCAGTCCGATCAATCTCACGTCGCATTTGATAGGTCGCACATCATATTACGCACGGGTTTTGTTGCCCGGAATTTTACTTAATTTGCTTTTTAAACGCATATCATATAACAAATTAGTGATCGTTATTAACATGTATTTGTCATTTTATGGAGAAATTTTAGAATATATATGGAATCTTTTAAAGGGTTTCTGAAAAATGGAAATTAGAGCATTTATTTGCTTTATTTGAAGGTAAGAACATTACCTAATGCACCTGTTTAGATAATGTGCTGACTATAGATAGAATAAGAATATAGGTATCAATTTTTATGCAAATAATTACAAAAATTTTAAATTTCAAATCGTCGTATTAAAAAATTAAAATGTGACCAGCTATAATTTTAATAATTTGTTTGCTTTACTTTGATTAATCGTGATGTAACATTTTTTTTTGTAATTTGTAGAGTGATGAACCACCCAAAAAATACCAAGGGTGAAGAAGCAGAAATAACTACCTACTATCGAGGAAAATAATATCACTTTACTTACTACAGACTAGGAAAACCTAAATTTATCCAGAAAATAATATACCTCATGTATGCCTGTATGCCTGTATATGATGTATAGACTTCTCTTAGATCAAAATAAATTTTAGTTGAGTCAATGGTATTCGCTATGGGTTTAAGAAAAGTGTCTCTTTAATCAAGAAATGTCCCTTTTCAATCAAGAATTTTTGCATGAACTTCTTTGCATATTAATTTTGGATCAAGAGTGAAATACTTTGGACAGATAGATTCTTCTATTCTCTAAAGTAATTTTTTAAAGCTTAAGAAAAGAGAGTTAATGCTTTGGGAAAAGAAACGTTGGCCCTATTGAAAAGCGCCAATCTTTTGGGTCAAAGTCATATTCATTTCGACTGAGAGACCCTTTTTTTCAGTGTACTAATATGAGTCATATTGACATCGAAATCAAATTTTCTTGTCAAAAAACACCCAGACACCAATTTTCATCTAAATATCGGCGTTAGTTCAGAAATTATTTGGTAAACCCCGAAATAAAAATGAAACTTCTACACCCTGTATCTTCAAAACGAAGCATTTAGGACATATATTTATAGGAACTTTTTTTTATTTATTTTTATCTGCAAATATGGCTGCCGAAGTTTCCCGAATACAATTCGTACCACCCTGTATAATACCTCAACGGGTCGTAACTTTGACTTGGTCCGCTTCTTACGATAAATCAGGTTCTTTTATTAAAAAGGCCGATATCAGTGTATTTTTTCGAGGTTTTTACGGCTTTTGTATACTGGTTTCTCTCCCCTTTGCGTGCTTTTTATTTTCGTTGAATGCTGAATATACTTTAAAATTAAGAATGCTTTATTGGGGTTTCTACATTTTTTTTTATTTTTTGAGAATCAATCAGGACAAAAAGACTTAAAAATTAGAACAAATTTAATAAGGTAGTTATAATTTATTTACCTACATATCTATTTAGCTTTTATCATTTCTATGATGTATTCATAAAATTTTGGACAAATTTAGAAAAAATATCTATGTTTCTCAGAAATTTTTATTCTAAATAAAAGTCTCTGTATTCAATTAAACCCCAAATAAACTAGACAATAATGAAATGTTTTATTGCGTATACGGGAAAGCTTAAAAAATGTGAAGTAGACTTAAGAAAGCAATAAATGACAAAGAACAAGAAATAATTATAAGCTCCTTGCTAATAGAAGAAGAAGAAGAAATCACGAGAAAGAATCGAAAGTTAGAGGCTCACAATATTGGCAAAAATCCACATTATTTCTATATTTAATTGAGGATGAACTAAAAAATTTTTATATTTCAATATGAGCCATGAATAATTTGCGAATTTTCTTAGCATATTGAATTTCTAATCTCCTCTTTGGCTACCTACGCTACGTAGAGTGGAAGGAATTGCGTGTGACGTCAGCAGCACTAGCCGCATTTACCGAAAATCATTCTGGCCCAAAAATGCTGGCCGCATTTTCGTCGATGCGATTCGTGCGGCTCTGGCTAGTGTGCACACCTTCATTGAAAGTAACACAAACAATATTTATTCGGTCGATGCGGCGCGTGCGGCTCTGGTCAGTGTGCGCGTACCTTAAATCACTGCTAACAAGTTGGTCTCCGTTGGAGCAGTGTTTACAAAAAATAACTATTTTATTTTGTAGATTTTTTTTACAGTGGCGAAATACCTAAGACTTTTTCACTGTAACATATACGTACGTATAAAATTTTAGTTTCAATCATTTGCTGATGATGCTAACATGGTTAGCGAATCGCACATCACGTGTATTGTAACATACATACTGCCATTACTCGCTGACGAGTATACTTGACACGCATCAGAAGGTGGTCAGGCAAGGCGTTTTCTTTCATGAGCAACCTTTCGTGAGCTTTTCTGTGACTGAAAAGCTTGGTAGGTGATGTTATCTGTCTACCGCACACCGGACATTCAAAAAGCTCATTGCTTTGTTGCCTCTTTACTTTTTGGTTGTCGCTGTTAACGAGTTTACAATTATTCTCCATTGCGTTCTATATTGTGAGTTGCTTCTTCCCACTCATTTTGCATGTTAATCCCCTTTAAGTTTTCGTGGAAAATATCCTTGTACCTTTTTAGTTGTCCACCCGTAAAGCAGAGATTTTGGTATGCGGTTTTCTTGCATTCTGCATACGTGACCTGCCCATCTTAAGCAAATTATACTCTCGCAGTTAGCTTTTTCAAGGACCGATACGTTTGAGACATAATGAAACCATTTGATTCTGAAGAATTGTCTAAGGTGTCTCTGTTGCAACTGGTTTAATACTACTTGCGGTACGGCGCAGCACCCAGGTTCCGCTTCCATATAACATGGTAGGGATTATTATTGCTCATAAAAACGATTGGAACAGAGAAACGTCTGCTCAGCAGTTAAAAATAACATACCATAACTTGGTATACTGATGCTTTCAAAACCAATGCGGGAACAGGGATCGAAGTATTTGGGTCGAGAACTAAATACTCCGAACCAATGGGCACCTACCCTAGCATCCCTACAGGCAGAAATCTAAGCTATCGAAAGATGCGTACAACTTATCTTAGATAGGAACTAAAGTAAACAAGAAATAGCCATCTTATCTGATAGTCAAGCAGCGTTAAAAGCGATCAACTCAGTATCAATCAATTCGAAATTGGCCAAAGAATGCATAGAGAAGCTGAATAAATTAGACAAAAAAAACAAAGTCCTCCTACTCTGGGTGCCTGCTCACCAAGGAATAAAAGGCAATGAAAAAGCAAATGACCTAGCTAGAAAAGGAGCGAACACTCCACTAACTGGACCAGAACCGTTCTGCTTCCCAAGTGGTAACCAACTAAAAGCGGACTCAGGAACTTGGAAGAGACCATCCGCAACCTGGAATGGGAATCTTGCCTCGGTCTAAGACACTCGAAGAAGTTTCGAGGGCTTACGACCAAGAAAAATCAAAGATCTTCCTGGATTTAAGTAAAAATAATCTTCGGATTGTCACGGGGTTTTTAACAGGACACTGTCTCCTCAATGAACACCTCAGTAGATTGAAACTAAGAAGAAATGGCGAATGGAGATTCTGTGGGGAAAATGGGGAAACACCACAACACCTCATCACTGAGTGCACCGAGACGACAAACCGTAAAACCGTCCCAGATACTGGCTTTTGTCAAAGCCCTGGGACTCTATGATGAGTTATAACTCAAGAAAGGGGGACACAATAGTTCTTTAAGGTCGCAGTGATTAACCCCCCTCCCACTCATTCTAAATTCTAGTTCTATTATTGCTCGGTACACTGCAAGTTTCGTTTTTGTGCTCAAGTCATCATTGTAGAAAACCGAAAGTTCCAACCCCCACTATAGTAAAAAAATAACATAATTTTTTAAAAATATTCTCATATACGAATCAAACCCAAGAAAAAAGTTTTAATATAACAAAATTTATTGTACTCGTTATGAGCTACTTTATGTTCTCCGCCGTTCAATATAGCGAGACTCACACACTTAATTCTAACCAAAAGAGATTCTACCGAGACGCGATTAACGTCGTACCCCGTATACGACCCGCCTTAAGCCGAAAAGGTACCACTATTTCGTATTCGGCCTGAGACACTTTCGGGTCGTTAAATCGATTTTATAACTTACTTTACGGCATCGCCGGTCGAAAATTCGACCAATAAAACCAAGAAATTAATGCATTTTTTACCATAAAAAGGTGCTATCGTATGTCGTTTACCTCTTTTAAAATTCTTTCGGACGGTCCTGGACCTTGTCGGACAAAGGTCTGGACCTAAAAAAGAGAAAAAGAGCAAAGGCCTGATTAAGATTTACCAGGTTTGCGGTTACGACGACTGACTTCGTAAATTCCAATTAAATATATTTACATTTTTTTCGGGGTTTTGATAAGGTCTGTTTAAATGTGATTAGTTTATTGAAAAATTTCTACAGGGCGGATCGAATTGATAAAAACCAAGTCGAACCAAAATTGAAGAATGGAAATACGAAAGAGGCCAAAATTATTCTTTAGAGATAAGTGAGAAAAACACAGTAGAACTGAAAATAATAAATTTTTAAAATATATTTTAAAATACTTAGAAAATATTGTTTTCAGAAATGTTAAAATATCCGAGTTAACTAAAAAGCAAAGTTCCTATTCATGATCTTATTAAATGTTCTGATATTAAATAATGCATTTAAAATATTAATGGTAATTACAGTAGGGTAATTAGTATAGTTTTCACACATTGTCGAGGAAGAAAAAAAAGATTATACAGGGCAGATCAAAAAGAAACTTTAAATATGCTTTTTTTATTTTTTACCATCGAAACTCAAATGTATAATAACAGGTATTCAGAGTATGTCATATAAAAATGTTTTGAATTTTTACTAGAATCAACCCTTGATAAAAAAAGATTAGATTTAAGTTTCCCTTTGATCTAGTCTGTATACTAATTCTTTGGTTCTTCTGCACATGTACAAAAACTACACTAAAACACTATATCTTATAGGAAATGTTGCGTTGAATTTGAGGGATTTCATCTGAAAAAATATTAATTTGAAGCGGCAACAAGCGACAGAAAATAATATTTTAGTGCAGTCAACTGGTCGCAGCGACCAGCCAACGGTCAGGACGTCTATGTCTATGTCTTTATCAACGACATTGCAAATGTAGACATTAGCGGTAAAATCTGCCTCTTCGCGGACGATACTAGTTTCACTTGGAGCGGCCCAGATGTTGCGGCACTATATGATACTATATCCAGTGACTTACGCACCATTAAATCTTGGTGCGATTCTAATCTCCTATGCCTCAACCTATCAAAAACTAAAGTTTTGTCATATAAAAGTACTATACAAAATTTTGTACTTAATAACACCACTATTGACGTCGTGGACTCTGTGAAATTCTTAGGACTTGTTGTAGACAACTCGTTAAAATGGGACTTTCACATTGAAGCTCTATCAAAGAAACTAAGCGCTGCCTGTTTTGCGCTAAGATCAGTTTCTAAGGAGCTTAACTTATCAACCTCTAGAATAGTCTATTATGCCCTTTTTGAGTCACATCTTCGTTATGCCCTTCCATTCTGGGGTACTTGCTGCTCAACAAAATTTGATCGTATTTTCAGACTTCAAAAGAGAGCAGTTCGATATTTATTGGAACTGAACAGTAGAACTCACTGCCAGAATTTCTTTAAAAATTTCAAAATACTGACTCTTCCTTCGTTATTCATTTTTGAATCCGTTTGCTTAATCCGCAAGCACATATCTGCTATTCCCGAAAGGCCATCCCATAACTATCCACTTAGGAGTGCGGAGCATGATCTTTATCTGTCAACCCCGAGCTCAGAACTAGTTAAAAGCTCAATACTGTACAATGCCAAAAAAATGTACAATCATCTGCCTTTGAATATGAAGTCGCTTTCATTCTTTCCCGCATTTCGCAAAGCTCTGAAATCATACTTACTGGAAAGAGCACTAATTTTGAGGTTTAAAATTTTGATCATCTCACACACTGGTCAAAGGTCAAGTATTTAAAAAATTTAAAATTGTATAACTCTTAAAACTATATCTATTTACTGCTTACTATTCTGCAATTGTTCATGTATGTACTTTTTGTAATTATAATGACTTAAATTTTTTTGAATTGTATGATTTGTATTGTGTATTTTTTGTTGTTTGTATATTTTTTTTGTGCTTTTGTTTGTTTTGTGATTGCTTTGTCGATGAAGCTGTTTTGGCTTTTTGTACAATAAAGCGTTGTTTGTTGTTTGTTATTGTAGTGCGCGTTATATCATTTGATTTAATGCATGGTATTACAGGTAGCAGCGACCTGGTCGTCAGTGCGTTTGAGCCCTTAACCAGCGTTATTTAAACTAGATTTGGTATCTTTGACGGCGTTCTAATCTGTGTAACACAACGCTAATTGTTTAAACTCTATAAAACATTGTGTTCCATTTTCTTCAGTCTCAGGGCTTTGACACAAGCCAGTATCTGAGATGGTTTTAACGAGGTTAGTTGTCCATCTCCGATATTAGTCGTACCAAAGTTTAGGGGACGAATGGTTGTCGTCTCGGCGCACCCAGCGATGATGTGTTGTAGTGTTTCCCATTTTCCCCACAGAATCTGCATTCGCCCTTGTTTCTTAGCTTCAATCTACTGAGGTGTTCATTGGGAAGGCAGTGTCATGTTAATAACCCCGTGAAAATTCGAAGATTGTTTTACTAACATGAAGGAAAGTCTTTTATTTTTCTCTGGAGAATTCCCATTCCAAGTTACAGATGGATCCTTCCAACTTCTTGAATTCGGCTTTAAGTTGATTTCCACTTTTGAAGCGGAACAGTTCTGGTCCATTTAGTGCAGTGTTCTCTCCCTGTCTAGCTAGACAGGTTACCTTCTATCCCTTGGTGGGCTGGTTACCCAGAGCAGGGGGACTTTATTTTCTTTGCTAATTTGTTCAGCTTTTCTATGTCTTCTTTGACCTTCCTAGAGCAGTAAAACGTCCCAAAATTACGTCTAAACACGAGTATAGGCACAATATCCAATCGGTTCGGACTCCTTAACGACTTCTTCGAAACTAATCTTATCCAATAATTGTCTGACGGTATAGACAAATTCAAATACTACTTCCAAGTCGAATTTTATAGTCCTGCATTCGAGATATACGAACGACGTCCGTGCATACCTACCATCAGCCGGGGAGATTTACAACATTTTTAATAGATTTGGAAAACAGAAGCTTTGGCAAAAAACTCTTTAAAAAGATATTTATGTATATTACAATCGTATTTCAACGGCATAGCCGGTAGGCATATACGGGCTCGCGCCTCGAAATTCATTTAAATGCTAAGTAGGCAATAGAGTGAGACGGGTAATGTCCCTCAGAGCGGCCACCAGTCGTATATTAGAGACAGATATAGAGTTGTCGTGCGGCGAGGACGATTTTTTCCGGAAATCTTAATTAATATACCTAATCGTATATATTAGAATGAATATCTTTTAAGATATGTTCGTTATTTAAATGCTAAATGATATATTAAATCATCTCTGCATCTATTACGTTTATGGAAGGATATTGATTAATAATTAATACGTGCTAAATTGCTATGTTAATATTAATCGTTTTACTTCAGTAAGTAGGTAAACTGAAGGTGATTTTATTACAGTTTTTATGTGGCTTAACGCGTATTTATCTGTTAGTGATTAGCATTACGATTTTTTTTAGTGAATAGAATCACACGATTCAATTTCTCATACTGAACTGTCTCCTAAGATTCCTTCATAAAGGCCTTGTACTCGAGTGCCAGCCCACCAAGGGATAGAAGGTAATGAAAAAGTAAAAGGAGCGAACACTCCACTAACTGGACGAGATCCGTTAAGAACCTGAGGTGGAACTCTGTAAATGAAAAGCGATCGGTAGCGATGAAGAATACTGTCCTTGGCCGTAGGAACTAAGCGGCAAGCGACAGTATTCTTCATCGCTACCGTTCGCTATTAAATTATAGAGTTCCACCCCTGGAAGACTCAATCCGTAACCTGGAATGGGAATCCTCCAACGGTCTAAGATAGGGGAGACCGGTATCAATTGTAACAAAATTTATATTTTATTTTTTTGTGTCGATGATTAAAAAAATCTTGTGTATTCTGTATGTCAATAATTAAAATGGTACTTTGCGAACACAGTTTTAACAAATATATGGATGAATATTGTTTCTTTCGTGAAGAAAATTAACAAATATGAAGAAAAGTCGAGTGTTACTATTAACACCGGGAAGGTGTCAAATGTAAAACAGTTTTAAAGTGAATCTGGTAAATAGATAAATAAATCTGATCATAGGAATTTTTCAACACATTTATTGCAAAAACAAAAGTACATGGATAAAGAAATTCACAGGATAAAAAAAATTAAAAAATGGGGAGGGAATGATAAGAGAGATGAAATTTGATTTACAAAAATCTATTACTGGAATAAATAGGTGAGAACTATGAATTAGTAAGAATCGCGGTGATTAACACCCCCCTCCCATAAAATCTACAAGGAATAAAATGGACTTACGTGTAGGACGAAAAAACGAAAAAAGAGAGTGTGACAATCTGCGACGTAACATCCAAGGCTCGAAAAACAAAGCGTATTTAACCAAATTGTTCTATTTAACAAAAGACGTGGAGAAAAATATAATTTCTTTAAAAACTATATGGACAACAAAGAAAAATGCGATACACAAAATACTATATGTGAACGTGAAAACTTTTAATAGCTAGATCGTTTGCTTTTTCGAAGAAAACGCCTTGCGTAACCATTAACTATCTTCTGATGTGTGTCAAATACTCGTCAGCGAGTAATGGCAGTAGTGGAGGTAGTAGAGCCTCTAGACCGCCTTCTGTTTTACCGACAGGCAAAATCTTACGTATAGACGGGCCTTTACACACTAACTAAATCTATTAAACAATGATCTTTCACAATAACATCGAGATATGTGTTTCACGAGTTTTCATTAAAACCGTTCCTGTGGCTATATTATTGATATGATCGATTGCGTTTTGTAACACTGTAACAAACCTATTTTCTGCTACCGCTAAACAATATATCTAGTTAAACCAATTATTTTGAATAAACATTCCTGAAAATCGTATTGTGGCATCTAATTTTTTACAGTAATGATTGGATTGGTGAATTTTGGTATGAAATATGATTTAGATTATATGAGATTTTCTCATTGCTATTAATTTTAATATTTATCATTAATAAGACTTTATTGTAACTAGATATTGTAAGCTACACAATTGAAGAAAAAATTACTATGATATAACGTTTAGGAAATACAGTTGAACATTGACAAGATTATGATGGAAATAACTTAAGGTATTTGCCTGGTTGTAGCATTGTTACCTGTTCATTTTAAAATAAATGAAGTTTTTCTTAACGAATCTAGAGGTAAAAAACACATGTCAATGTGTGAATTACACGATAAGAAGAGCAGTGAAAGTTAAGTTTCTGGGTATTTTTATCGACAGTCACTTACGTTGGGATCATCAAATTACTTATATATGCCTAAAAATAAGAAATTTATTAGCCATTTTTAAACACCTAAGAAATATTCTAAACATGAAAGATCTCCAGATATTGTACCATGCCTATTCTATTACCTTGGACCAAAATTATATAATATGATACCATTGGAGCTTAGAACTACATCCTCTATATATGTTTTTAAAAAATAAATCCGTTTGTGGGTAATTATGAAGGGCAGATCGTTTGCTGATACTGTTCTCAATTCAAGGATTTATACGGTGAGATGAAATACTAAGTAATTCTTTTCTTTTTGTTTTAGTTGGGTTAGGTTGTATCTAAGGGTCTGATTATTTCTTGTTAATATTGTTTATACTCTGTTTATGTTTTTAATTTAGATAATATTTATACGAACAAGTCTTTGACTTTATAACGTATACTATTTATTTATTTATATGTATTTATATGTATTTATGAATAAATTATTATTAAATTACCTAAAATCGGCTTGTTAAAAATTGTTCAAATTGGGCGTGTGTATTCAACATTTGCAGACCTCAATAAAGGAGCCAGTATTTAGATTCCAACAGCGATACACCATCGGAAAAACTATACACTCTATGCCGAAAATAGCAAAGGAATGGAATGAACAAGGATAATGGGATCACTCACGAGAGATCAGATGTCGCATAGAAAAATCCAGAACCGTTTTTAACCGTCTTAGAAAGTTCCTATGCAATATGCACCTGAATATTGCTATAAAAACACAGGTCCTAAGGTGCTAAGTATTTTCCACGCTCCTATTTATATGGAGTGGAAGCTTGGACCTTGACAGATGCTACATCTAAACGCCTGGAAGCCTTTGAAATGTGGTGCTATCGCCGCATGCTCAGAATTTCAGGATTTCATACACTTTCCATGGCACAAACAACACCGTAATCCAGGGAATGCAAAAGGAACTAGAAATTGTACATAGTGTGAAACTGAGGAAAATGGGATACCTTGGGCATGTGATACGTAATGATAAATACCAACTTATCCAACTAATACTGCAGGGGAAAATAGATAGTAGAAGAGGTCAGGGACGCCGACGAACATCATGGCTGAAAAATATTAGACAGCGGACGGGAATGACGACCGTACATTTATTCAGGGCGGCTGTCAATAGGATTATATGGACCAACATGATTGACAACATCCATAGAGGATAGGCACTGAAAGAAGAAGAAGAAGCAAAGAAAGAACCAATCAAACAAATCGTCGATGAGGAAAACATATTTTAGTGTGATCTAACAGTCCCCACAGTGTCGAATTTGCTCTTTGTGAAAGGTGACGAAATGTTTAAAATAAACTTTATAAGTCTAGAACAGAACCTCCTGAAATAAATAACCAATATGTATCATATTGCACATACACGGACATACTCGCAAGTCGTCGACATCTTGCCAGTATCCTTACCAGTCGTTTCTTCAGCATAATCTGAAAGCGCTAAGCCTAATAAATATTTATACGACAAAACGAAATATCTCTTATTGTTCTAGGCAACAGAATATGCGCGCGCTCTGGGTGTGGCACCAACTATGAAATTTCATTAAAAACATTTTATTGCATCCTATTTTCCGCCTGGTTATCGTAAATAGTACCAGTTGTCCTACGTTTTATTTGTGACCTGGTTGAGACAGCTCCACATCTTGTTAAATTAGAACAATTTGTATGAATAATATAGTTGTCAGTATTGTTTTCTGTTATTAGTTGGATTAAAAATTGTACAGGGTTTTCGGGGGGCTCGAATTCGACGCTCATCTTTGGGATTTCGGAAACCGTAAGAGATACAGGATCGGTTAAATGGAGGCAAAGTTGCGCAATTTGATGCTCAATAAAATGCCGTATTGCATTTTGAAAAATTCCGAATACTTCCGAATATATTCGAGAAAAAACGGAATTTTGATTAAATATTGACTCTGACGTTTCGGCTTTTGGCGACCATCATTAACTTATTTTTTTTTAAATACGGACCTGATTTTTTTTTCAATTTAATTAAATCCTTTCATCACTCTTAAAACACTATATATAGTCACTTTGATATTTGCCGACGCGACGTTTCGTACAGAAAATTCCATCACCAGAATATTTTATGCAAAAAAAATAAATAAAAATGCAATCTGGCATTTTATTGAGCTTCAAATTGCGCGACTTTGCCTCCATTTAACCGATCCTGTATCTCTTACGGTTTCCGAAATCCCAATGATGAGCGTCGAATTCGAGCCACCCTGTACAGATCAAAGTACAATTTTTTGTAAAATATTTCAGCAATATCGCGATAATTTTGAACGAATCTGTTGGATAGATTATTATCAGTAAAGCATATCATTATCATAGAGATTTGTAAAAAATGTCTATACCTCTGTGGCGGATTCATTTCTCCAAAAAAGTCCTATGGGTATTTCGCCACTGCACTGCAAGAAAATCTACAAAATAAAATTAGTTATTTTTTGTAAACACTACTGCGTTAATCCAACGGAGGCCAATTGTCAACAGTGGTTTAGTAATAAACAAATTTGCCTAACGGACAAAAGAATACTTCGTCGTCGGAAGCAAAAAACACAAAGAACAAAGAACAAAACTATTTAAAATGTCTAATTATAAATAAAAATATCTGTAGACTCTGATGAAGGCCAAAAAAATGGTCGAACCGTAAGACATTATTAACTAAAATAAATGTAGTTGATGAAATAAAAAGAAAATTATTTATTGACCTAAAACCAAGAAAGAAAAGTGTAGAAAAATAAAAATATCTAAACATCTAAAATGAATTTATTCGAGAACACTTTAGTTTTTTTTAAACAGATACATCTATAAAAACCGATAAAAACCGTTGACGTTCTGTTAAAATGACATATTAAGTTAAACTTCAAAATT